>NC_090449.1:766775123-767078154 GCF_031143425.1 Pleurodeles waltl | reverse complement strand
GGCGGCTGATTGGTCTAGGAAGATGAGGGCGATGTTTCTCCATTGTCGAGGTGGCTTCTGATGTCGTCTGTGGTGGCATGGAGGGCGGTTTCGGTGCTGTGGTTGCTCTGAAGCCGGACTGAGAGGGGTCCAGGATGTTGTTGTCTTCGAGGTACCGGGTGAGCTGAGTGTTGACGATTTTTTCGATGACCTTTGCCGGGAAAGGGAGCAGAGAGATGGGCTGGACATTTTTCAGGTCCTGGGGGTCCGCCTTTGGTTTTTTGAGAAGGGCGTTGATTTCGGCGTGTTTATAGCTTTCCGGTAATCTTGCAGTTTCGAAGGAGATGTTGATGGCTTTTTGTAGGTGTGGTGCGATGGCTGTGTCTGCTTTGTTGAAGATGTGGTGTGGGCAGGGGTCTGTTGGTGATCCGGAGTGGATGGAGTTCATGGTCTTGCGGGTTTCGTCGTCGCTGATGCTGGTCCAGCAGGTCAGTCGGCTGGAGCGGGTGGAGTTCGTGGTGGGTGGGGTAGGAGCGTCCAGAATGTGAGGGGAGTTGAAGCTGTCGTGGATGTCCGTGATTTTTTGGTGGAAGGCGGTTGCTAGGGCGTCGCATAGTTCTTGGGAGGGGGTGATGTCGTTGACGGTGGCGTTTGGGTTGGAGAGTTCTTTTACGATGCTGTAAAGTTCTTTGCAGTCATGGGTGTTGTTTTCTAGGCGGGGTTTGAAGGAGGATCTTTTTGCTAGCCTGATGAGTTGGTGGTGTTTGCGTGTGGCATCCTTGAGTGCCGTGTGGTTGTCTGGAGTGCGTTCGAGTAGCCATATTTGCTTGAGTTTTCGGCAGTGGTGTTTGGAGGCTTGGAGGTAGTTGGTGAACCAGGTGGCTTTTTTCTGATGTGGTTGTTGGAGGGTTTTCTGAGTGGAGCAAGGCGGTCGGCGCAGTTGTTGATCCATAGCTTGAGGTTGTGTGTTTATTGTCCTTTTGTTGTCAAACGGGTGGGCTTAGGGGATGACGGGGATGAGGGGAGTGCGCTGTGCACTCCTCTCAGTGCGCCTGTGTGTTTGGCTGGTGGTCTTGAGCCGGCCAAACACACATGCACTCTGTGCTTGCTCCAGCTCAGCACTGTGTTGCCGGGCTGGAGAAAGCAGGCACTGGCTCCCAGGATACCTGGGAGTGCCCTGGCTGAGCGCTCCCAGCCAATCCTAAAGCTGCACTGAGCACCCTCAGGATTGGCCGCAGGGTTGGCTGGGAGCCGGTGCTGCCTGCTGAAGAGACGGAGGATCAGCGGCGCGGCACGCAGGTACGTTTTCTTTTTCTTTTTTTCTTTATATTATTAATATCATCACCCTGCCCCCCTTATAACCTCTGTGAGCTGCGACTGGTTTAGCATCAAGCTTGGTCCATATAAGAATTTGGTATTTAAGAGAAAATGCTCAATGTGGTACCTTCAGGCATTCCCACATCAAGAAATACCAACCTGGGTTTGATTCTATTTCAGCAGAGAGGCAAAGCTTGACAGAAGGTAAAGAAAGAGATTGAAATTTACCGTAGGAAAAAAGATTGTAACACAACCATTGTTACTTCGTAGCAGAACATCTGCCTTTCCATTTGCCATCCCTGAAGAAAGAAGCAGGAACGTTTTAAGAGAAATGTGTGTGGCTTCACGCTTGCGCTCATCAGAATTGTTTGTACTCCACAAAATCAGATACTCCAAGGTCAACATCTAGAGTTTGAGATCATGGTTTGAACTCGTCTCAGCCTATCTGTGATGGAAAAGCGTGATTTGTTGTATTCCTTTTAGAGGATCCCACTGTTTTAATAGTTATGGGCCCAAATATCTATTCATATAGCATGACTGATACCAACAATCTGTATATTAAAAGAAAACATTGACAGGTAGCAATGAAATCAACCGCCATGCAAGTACTATTAAAAAGATAACAGGTCAGACTGCGATCAAACCCCCAGAGGTTGGGGAAGAAACTAAACATCAGATTAATGTTGGGCTCACCTCTTACGGTTGAATCAGCTGTCTGAATATTGTCAGCTGTACCTCCTCCCCTTCTCCCATTTAGGATAACCCAAATGAAGGTGATGCTTATACTCCCAACCCCACATATTTATTGATGCCACAAGTAGAGACGTTTGTATTCCAATGTTCCTAACTCTGACGTTATTGCTACCACCGAGCAAAGCTCTTTTAAAGGTGGTTGGCAGGTTTTCTTGCATTACCCCCTGTTGGAAAAAGATTGAACCACCTCCCCCATGTACAGAAATACTGCATATGGGGCTGGATATAATGGTGGGCACTCAGTGTAGTAATTATTGACATGTGTCACCAGCATGCCATGTTGAAGTGGGAAGTTGGGCAAAAGGATGGCCTCCAGCCTCTCATAGTAATAGAAACGCCCTTGCTGTAATTTGCATCCGAGCATTTCACAGAGTCCTCTGTAGGTCTATGTAGTCATGCTTGAAAAAAGGTATAAATATATTGTAGAATGCTTACATTTTGCTTTTCTCTAATAAAAAATCCGTCCTTTTCTTGAATACACAAAAGGAACCGAATTTAACCTTGTTTATCAGCAAGACAACTGTAGAACATGCTTAATAATTTTTTATATTGTGCATGAACATGTAGTTCTTGTATTAAAGAGCTTTCATTTATCTTTGCATAATTTATTATGTCATCAACAAACAGAAAATTACGGTATTGGATATTGTATAAAATTATAAACCCTTTTTATACTATTGATTTACCCACATAACAGCAGCACTAGCTAATTAATTGACATAGACTTAAAATCAGGCCGCCCAATATTTATTGCCTTAACCATAGGAAAACTTTGTTCAAAGTGAAAATAACATTGTTACAAATTAGATATTTATCACAGTTCATAGATGTATAGTTGGAAAGGAGTGCGCCGGTCTACACGAGTATACTTAGTAGTAGTAAGTGTTCACCTTCTGTCATTTTAACAAGGTAATGACACATTGAAACACATAGAATGAGGGAAGGTTTTTTGGGGGTTATGCTTTATTAAACCTTTTATTTTCATTGTTGTTCACAGGATGAATTGAAGAAACTTTACGCACAATTAGAAATATATAAGAGGAAGAAAATGATAGCAAATAACCCACATCTTCAGAAAAAGAGATGTTCAAAAAAGGGCCTGGGACGCTCCATTATGAAACGAATTACTGAGATCCCAGAGACAGTGAGTAGGCAGTGCTCCAGGGAAGACAAGGAGGCTGGCGACCACAGTATTATCAAAAACAATATTGGTGTGGCAAAAAAGAATCTGCACGATGCCACCAGCCACGCTCCAAAAGCAAAGGAAGATTTTTTGAAACACCGAGTTATTTCATTGAAAAAGTCTCATAGTGCATATGATCACCTAAGGGCACCAAATGAGGAGACAAAAAGCCTAGATGCAGAGAATATGACCTCAACTGAAAACTCCTTGCTGGATGTGTTAATTGGGAAAAAACTGACGAAGAAGGCAAAAGAGTTAGAGGATGGCGCATCAACAGAATCAGTTCCTCTTGTGTGCAAATCTGCTAGTGCACACAATTTAAGTGTGGACAAGAAGCCCTTGCATCCTAAAACATCAGTGTTACAAAAGTCTTTGAGTGTTATTGCAAGTGCCAAGGAGAAAACCCTTGGGCTGACGGGTAAAACTCAAAGTTTAGAAGAAAGTGGTAAAAGTCGAAAAATCACAGACAAAAGCAAAGATACTAGCAATACAAATGTAACCTCTGAAAAATCGGAGAATAAAGACATTCAACCACAAAATGCCAGCCAAAAAGAAGAGCTTAAGAAATCTCAAAAATGTGGAATAATGAAACAACAAGCAGTCGGCCAATCCTTAACAAACCTAGACACAGGTACAGGTACAGGTAACTGTGAATCCAAGGATGCATTTGACATACAGGAGGTGTGTCCCTGGGAGCTGTATGATCTTTCTCCAAGTACAGTGGCTGCAGAAAATAAAGTTCAGAAACATGTGTCTATTGCTCCTCCTGAAGCAGATAAAAAGCAAATGTTGAGAAATAAGGTTAAATCCAACAACAAGCCCAAGGCAACGGAAGGATCAGATCAGCAACCACATCCAAGGAATATGAGCAAGCCAGAAACAGTGACCAAGGAGAGCTTAGAAAATGTGCACTCAAAGGCTAAAGGGGAGAATTCTAAAAAGCACCATATTTCAAATGTTTCTCCTAGAGATGATGCTGGGATGTCCAAAAAGACAACAGTAAAAGTACTGGATAAAGAAAACATCAACAAAACAGGAGAGCCTAAGTATAAAGCATCTCCTCATCAGGAGGCAGTAAACCCACCTGACTGCCATACTAACTCAAATAACAACTTGAAACAGCCTGCAACATTTTCGGCAGAGATATGTCCATGGGATTTTGCTACTGCTGATTGTTCAAACAAAGATGATAATGTAAAATCGCAAAACACACCTGCAATGACACCAACTGCAAATACACCAACATCACCTTCTAAAAGAAGAGCTTTTGGACTTCCAATCAAAGTTATTCCATCACTTGGAAGAAAAGAGCCAGAAAAAGAGAAGCGGAAAACAAAAAGTAAAGGAAAAGAAATTGAATTAAAAGTACCAATAGCAAAAACAGACAAACCAAAAAGCTCAGAAGTTCGATTAAAGGCAAATGAAAACTCCTTAAGTGCGTCACCAAACAAAGGAGTGCATACCTCATATCAGCTGGGCACAGACCCGTGTAAATTAATGGAAATCTGTCCTTGGGAAGTTCCTCCTGCGCCACAAACAGGAGGACATGGCACAGACAGAACACACAGTAAAACCCCACTGGCAGAATCCAGTGACAAATCAAAGCTGGTGGATATTTGCCCATGGGACTTTGAGGAACAAACAGAAGCGAAGCAGGGATGCTAGTGGTTAGATTTTGATTGTATTGCTTAATAGGACAGCTACACAGAAAGCCCCTAAAATAGACACTTGACATATTTAGCCTACGTAGCACTATTAACATAATGCATCCCAAAAAGTAAATTTTGTATAATGATTGCTCTCGTTTTCTTATTAACCTTTGTTTCAATACAAAGTTGTGTCTCACAATTAAGCATTCCAGATTGTCAATTTTTTGCATCTAACTTTGAAATATGTGGCACAACACATTTATGCAAATCTTCAGATACTCTATTGTAATTGCAACCTAAACACCTGCGAAAAAGTTTAATTTGTGTACTTATTTATTTATAGGAATCTTAGTACCATTCTTACCTGGATATAGGAGCTATAACCAGAAAATACTTGTTTTTTCTGTGATTTATATTGTGACTTTTTGTCTGACTAATTATTATGTAAGATTATAGTTTGATACTGTATTATTCAGGGTTTTTATACAAGGGGAGTGACATGTTTTGCACCAATATTTTAGTGCTCTTAGCGTTGCTACTAGTGAAGTTCAAACCGTCCTACCTAACTGTGTATTCTTAGAAGCTAAAGGGCAACCTATCACTTGTGTATGACACTGCATATTCAATTTTTCGCTATGTAATTCATCATTTCATATTTTGCGTTTGTGTAATGATTAATAATCATGGTATTTTGTGAATGGCACAATAATTTGCACTTCAGCCTCCCTCCTACGAGTAGGGTAGTACATTTAGATATAAAAAAGTAACTAATACACTTGTTTTTGCCAACATTTATCCATTCAAATTTTGTGTTGAAACATTACAGTAAGTTTTGCGCTTAGAGAGGGAACAAGAAAAGAAAAGTAATGGAAACTGCAACATTTGCAAAATTACTCCGTTGCTCTCATAGGCAATTTGGGGGTCATTCTTAGTTTGGTGGGCGTCGGAGGCTGCCTGCCAAACCCAACCCGCCACCTGACCACTGGTGCCGTAAGGACACCGCCGGCCCTATTCCGACTTCACCGCAGGGCTGGTGGCCAGAAACAGTGTTTCCGCCCACCGGCCCTGCTGTGAAGAGGGCCTTAACATTGACGACGGCTCAGAATCGAGCCGGTGCCAGTGTGGCGGTTGAGTGGCTGCATCAGCATCCCGTTGTGCATTTCACTGCCCGTAATTCGGGTAGTGAAATGCGTGACAGGGCTGTGCATGGGGGCCCCTGCACTGCCCATGCCAAGTGCATGGGCAGTGCAGGGTCCCCCTGAGGACCCCCAGTACCCCCATTCCGCCAGCCTTTCCACAGCAGTGCGAGCCACCATGGAAAGGCTAGCGGAATGGAACTCGTAATCCGGCAGGCAGCGCTGCTTGCAGCGCTGTCCTGGCAGGTTACAACCGCCGGGACCGCCAGGCTGAAGGCTCTCTCCAGCCTGGCAGTGTTGGCGGTATTACCGTGGTGTTTCGGCTGCGGTCTGAATTAGACAGATCGGACCGCCACTACCACGGCGATCTGAAGCCACCCCGAGTCTGGAAGTCTCAAGACCGCGAGACTTGGAATGCCCCCTTATTCTTGAACAATTTAAATGCCTTTGTTTACACTAAGTGTAGTCGAGATTTTTTTACCCTAATTAGTTGGTAAAACAAATGAAAATTAATCACTAGTTTAAATCTCCAATATTGTCAAAATACCGATTTAACAGCACTCCATCAGCACTCTACTGTGACAGGCCAGTTTTGTTAACCAGTCAAACTTAACACCACCAAAATATATCTCGATTTATTTGATGCTATGGATCAGATTTCACTGCTTTCTGCTATAATAATATATTTCCCCTTTTGGAGTCCTGAAAAAAAGATCTGCTGTGAAATGCTGGGTGTAGGCCTGCGAATCCGAATGCTTAGATTCCTGCCAATTACTACTTTTGTTTTCCTGAAAGTGAACTAAAGCGTAGAAGCAGAAAATTAAGCTGGAAGGAACAGATGAAGAGTTGAGCTACTTGCAAGTTGGAATTGAGAGGTTACTGCTAGCAGCCTTTTGCATTTATGCTGCTAGTTGTTAGCTGATGCTAACTGTACTTTCTCACTTTTTAGGATTGAGCGCGCAAGCGCTTTGGCTTGTTGTAATCTATGTGGGCTTTAAACCATGCTCAGTCTTTCTATTCATTCTTTGGTGTACTTGTTTTAAATGCTTCATTTGTATTGGTGAATTTTGTGAAATGTCCCTCCTTTGTGTGCTGAGTTCCCTCCCTAGCAATTTCAATAAGTGAACATTTTTGTTCCTCTGGTTCGATTTGCCTTTAATCCCAGCCGCGATCCTTTCTAGACATTCACGCAGGGAGCCAATAACTCTCGCGCTCATGCTCATGTTGTCTGTGGCGGTTTGAATTGACTTGCTTATGTCAACTGTTTTACTTTTCGTTTTCAACTTATGTGGCAAGAAAAGTCTAGTTAGGAATTTACAATGCTAATAGCTCTAACTTGAACAAACGCGAGACCCATTGCATTGCAATGCTTGTCGTTCCCTTGTTTTCAGCTTGGTCCAGGACTTGCGGCATGGTCCGCTTATAGCTGGTAGCATTTGAGAACTATCGTTTGTGAACTTCACTTGTTAGGGTATTATGTTTTTTAAAAAGACAAACCATAGTAATAGATCTATGCATTCTCTTCATGCTCCATCAGATGGATCCTAAACTCTGTGACTCTGTAAATGGCAAACCAGAAACTTTCTAGGAGTAATGCATGCCTCTCCTCTCTCTCATCCCTTATGCAAACATACATTTTGATTAGCTTTTTCTAGTCGTATTACTACTAATAAGTATCCAGGTACATTTCATGGGCTGGATTTGCTCAGTTGTTGTGTACCCTGGTGCAGACCCTCACTGGTTGTGCCTGACACAGACCGAGACCACACACCTGATTACAAAGAACATACTCTATTCAACCATGCACTGAGTTAGCATGTGTGCTGGAGAGAGTGGATTGGTGAAACATGGAGCAGTAGTCACAGTAAATGTTCCCTGTTTTCCTGAAGGCAGACCCCCTTTTGCCTTTGAAGTAGCCAGGGACACACATACACAAGGGGTGCAGCCTGGGACTGCATAGTAGGGAGGACCTTTAGGAGTGCACTAGCTGTTCACCACTTCCTGGGTAATATGGGGCTGATGCACTGGCAAAACACTTCCTTCATTTGCATGGGGCCACTACTATTGACAATGAAAGAACGCCCCCTTCCCCTTATTGCAAGGGGTATAATGTGCATTGTGGCAAAGCATACAAAGTAACATGGAAACTTCCCGGGAATTGAAAAAGCTGGTACAAATGCCCACTGCAATTCAAGGTCACCTGTTTAATATGGCACTGGACGTGCATAAGTGGAAAGGATAATTATCCAAATATAATTTTGGGGGGAAGCTGACAAGAAACATTGTTGGTGTATGTTTCTATTATTTCCTCCTGGTTTCGACTGAGTTGAAACAATCTTTGAAAATGGACCCACTGAAAAGGCATGGACATAGACTACATATTGTTCTCACAATTTGGCCTATCCTTGCACTTCAGCACCACTTCCATACCTGTTTCCAGGTGAACATGGCATAACTTTCACCAGAATCCCCCCTTGTGAATGTCTGATTACCTTTTCTGTATTATGAACAATTGGCGAATGTTAAAGCAGAAATGAATAAACTCATCTGATAGAGTCAGGTAGCTCAGTGAGTGATTCCACTTAGTGCATTTCAGGTACCAACTGCCTGATAATTTATCAGTAATCTAATACCCCAATTCCATTTTAATGGTGCCCTTGGAATACTTTATAATTATGAGTACCTTGTATGAGTTTACATAGGTCACCAAGGTTAGTACGTCTAATGGTTCACACACCATTTCAGTATTTGACAATAAATTTGTGCTTTGCTTTCAGGCCATTCAAACATTCCCTGCAAATTTATATATAATATATATTTATAACATTTGGAGGATTTTAAGTCATATTGTAGGGCAAGAAATAATCGAAATTGCATACATTGTAAAGTCTGTTCCAGATTTAAGTCAAGCTGCATCAATTCAATTGTCAGCAAACCAGAAATACTTAAAACTGTTTTCCAAAGCTTACCCACTATTTATAGGAGCAGCAGGGAGGAAGATTAAAGGAGACCCTTCACAATTTTTGTAATTTACTTCTTAACAAAAGACTCAGGCTTAGATAACAAATCATGGAAGTGGAATTCTGCTGCACACTATTTTCAGTGGCCTGGTGCTCCAGCACATGGATTTACTGGGCGTGTTTCAACAGGCTCGATTTTTATTTTGGGAAAGGACTGCATTGCAGCCCAGAATCATTTCCCTGCCCCTTGCCCAATCCTCAGCCAAGTCCCTGGGGGAGCTTGGAATTCTTCCACTACCAGGTGACAACCTCCTTTGCTGTCCCCCACCCTCCTTCCCGCCTAATAATCCTATCCCCACCACTGAGGTCCTGCAGGGATGTAGCACACTTACCACAAAGTAAGTGATGAGTATCTATGTTAATCCCAGCACTTCCACCACCCCAGGAATGCAGAATGTCATGCGCATTTCTGCTCCACACAATTAATCCCCTTCCACAGGGGTTACTGTGTAACAGTAGGAATTCTATGTGCAAGATATTGGCTGGTATTGAAAAGTCTGGCTACCCGAAATCTTTGCCTCAAAATCCTTTCTGCACATAATTAGGTCCCTAATAGTTTTCAAAATGGGTATTGATTAACTTCTTTAACACTGCCATCTCATGCTCTGCTTACTTCATCTTATTTAATATTTTAGTATGCCGACTTAGATTCTTATAATATGTTTTACCATGGTGGTTAAATGCAGGGACAATTTCCTACCAAACAGTTAGGTTCTCATCTTCCAAATATCTTTGCAAACATTGAACAAATCAATCCCTTTGGTGTTGGTGTCATTCATCCCAATACCGAATGATTATCAATACAGTTGCAGTACCTTGCTCCAGACTTTTGTATGGTCTAATACAATTTCTGCCAGGATTCCTGTGAAAATGGACATATTGTTATTTTTGCTGAAAACATACTGTTTACAAGTAAACAAAAATAATGACTAGTCATCTACAAAAATAATGACATTATTGGGTAAAACATGTATCTATGTTTGCCCCCTCTTACCATAAAGATTATTTTCAATAATAGGCCACAGTTTCCATATTTTAGCTTCACCCAGGGATTCGTAAAAGTGAGCCAGTGCTAGCTATTCACATGGAATTCCATACAATTTGTTTGTTTCAATACAATAGCTATGCCCACTTTGGTGAAGGCACTGACTGTCTGATTAACAAAATGTAATGCGAGGATGAATTCTCCTTCACTGCCATTTTTGCTATCACTGGTAATATCATAAAGTTGTGGGTTGTCAAACATCATTCCTGCTGCCCTGACCGGGGACAAATGTAAAATGTGTTAACTCATCCCAAATGAGAGGAGAATGCTCTCTTTCAATTAACGTTTCTGACAGATTAATCAGTAATGTTAACTGACAAAGGGTTCATTGTGAACACCCTTGTTCGATACTTCAAAATAGACAATTGGCATGGTCCTTCTAAAATATTTCAGGACTTGATTGCTTAAAATACAGATGAAAATAAAGTAGATTGCTAATGCCAAAACAATTTCTATCTGGGCTCTTTATTCTTGTAGGTCATAATCTCCTAATTTCTTTCTGTATCATTCACGTACTATATGAAATTGGGAATTTACAGATGTTCTTGTGTACAATTTCTACCAAATAGATCAGTTATTCCCCCCCCCCCCCACCCACCGCCGGTAAATTTACAGGTTTCACCCTCTATTTAGAGTCAGGAATGCACTGGAATGCCATTGGCAGAGCCTTCCCGGACGCCGCCAATGTAAACCTATGACTTGATAGCTTACCCACAACAGGGCTGGCAGTTGAAAGTGACTACTTAGGACAACTCATTTTCCTTGCATGGTGGGTCCATGGTGGGGAAAATGTATGATGGCCCCCAAGACAGGGAGAAAGCTCCCTGCACATCAGTGCCATTTGTGTTTGATTTCCAAATAAAAAAACTCTCACTTTGGTAGTTTGTTTCTTGACAACAAAAAATGTTCTCCTGCTACCCAAAATTCAGTGCCTTCAAAGGAACTGCCAAACCAGTGCTTTATGGAAATGCCTGTCTCCCTGATTAGGATCTCTAAATTCGTTTATGACGTCCCCTAATCTGGCAGGTCTGTGGGGCGGCTGCAGGGCTCTAAACGGCCACGTGAGCATTTAGTTTGTTTTTAACAAAATGCATAATAATCAGCACTATTATAGTTTGCTTTCAATTTTTTTTTAAATAATATGCCAATTTTCGTGGGTGACTGCATGATGCAGTATCTTCTTAATAAAAAGAGCAATAGCACGCATAAATCAGTTCTTTGTGAAGTGCTCCAAGTAGCACAATAATATAATTATTGGTATAGAAGTGATGGTCTGCACTGAAGAATTTCAAGGGCCCTGAGGACCAGTGGGCTTGTTGCCTGTTATTTGCACCTCTGGGCACACTTTGAACTAAGGCAGTATAAAATATGCTATGGCATGAACACATTGGTGCAGTCTGTCATTGCAGGGGACATAGCCTCATGCAAAAGAGGTATCACAGTGTGGGCACAGTCAGTGCAACCCCGAGGGGGCCCCTTGGAATGGGGGATCAGGGTGGTGGGACTGCCGGGCATCCACCTGCAGGTGGGTTTAGTCACTTGCTGCACCTTGCTTGGAATCTATGCCTCCCGTTTAAAACTCTGACTGTGCTTTCAAAAAGCGGACAGCGTGATAGCTTCAAATAGTTGGCCTGCTGTCCTGTAATGTGTTGTTTACAGTGGAGGCGGAATTTACAACTGCTGTTGGGACCAGCACATTTGCTGTAATAGGTTGCACTGTATCTGTTTGCACCAGTGCACCCAGTTAAAGCTATAGAGTGGTGAAGACTGGGGACATGCACCCTATGTATAATATGGCCCCAGTAATATAAATAAACATGAGATTGCGGGTTAGTATTGCCCTACAGTGATTATAAAGGCTCTAACTATGACATGAAAGCTAGTTTGTTGTTGCCAAGCTATTGAATAATGTAAGTTTGAGTGTATGCTAACCCCTAATTTGTTTATTTGCTAGAGGCTCCTTTTTCACTTTGTAGAGAGCAGATGGCTAGTATAATCCACTCAACGTCCCTGTGTTAAACATAACACCACATTTTGCACTCACAGCTTCTGCTCATATTATGGGGCATATTTAAACTTTTTGGTGCAAAAAATGCCGTTAGGCTGGTTAGCAGCAAAAAAAATTACACTAACCAGTCTTGCATCATTTCCAGGCACCCAACCATCCTAAAACATGACTCCTGTCTTAGAAAAGACAGGAGTCATTCCCACCACCCCAATGGCCAGCACAGGGAACAAGTGGCTCCTGGGCATTGCCATTGCCCCCAGTGCCATGCTGGAGTACCCTTGTTGGGGCCCCCAATGGCACTTTAAAAAAACAATTAAAAAATACCTACACTTGCCTACTTTCCTGGGATGCTGTCCCTGTGGTGTGCGCAGGGGTGTTCCTGGGGCTTGGGGTGGGCCCCTGTGGACCCATTTCATGGTGTTTGAAATGGGTCCACAGGTCCCCTAACGCCTGGTCTGACCCAAGCGTTAAATAATGGCGCTAAGCAAGCTTGACGTCATTGTTTGGGCCTGCCTCCCACCAGTGCCTTATTTTAGCAGGGGGATAAATATGGAAATGTGGGGATAGCATCATTTTTTGGATAGGAACACCTACCTTGCATCTCATTGATGCAAGGTAGGTTCACGCAGCAAAAAAAATGGTGCAAACTCCAATATTTTGACGCTAGACGTGTATAGCGTCAAAATATAAATATGGAGTTACATTTGCGCCAAATTTGCGTAACAAAATAACTCAAATTCGGTGCAAACAGAGTATAAATATGGGCCTATGTTACCATATTTGACATTTTGTTTCGAAAAAAGTATTGAACTCATTAATTCTGATCTTGTATCACTCAATGTGTATGGTTTTATATAAATGTTCATGTAACCCAAATAGTACTTACTTACATTTATTAGCCTTTCTAGCCATACATCTCAAACCTTGCAGGCTGAAATGCTAATCAACTGTTTTCTTATTTAGAAACCAAACGTCACTGTTTTGTGACCCAGTTGCATGTTCCGAACCATAAAAGGAGACTTGCGGATAGACCTCTTAGGACATATGTTCACTTTTTAAATAATTCAGGAATAGCTTGACATTTTCATTCACTCTGCTTCAGCGGGCCCCATAGAAAACACATTTCAAGTGCTATGCAACATTTTCCAAAGAGTATTTTCTTCATGGGCATTTACACAGATTCCTCGTGTTCCTTTTGATTTCTTTTGTCATTTTTGTTTCATGATCATTTTAAGTCCAGAAAAAAAATGAACATTGTTAGGGTGTATTCTGACAAGAGCTGCTAGGGAAAGCAAACAGTCTTCCTTGGTGTCAGACATTTGCTAGGTTGTCCTTTGAATGCATGCAAAATCTACAATTCCCTCCTGATGCTAAGACATGATTTCTACTTAGACTTATGCAAATCGTAATAGGTTTGTATGTTTAATCCCAAAGTAAATACGTAGTGTTGTTAATTAATAGTCATCTGCAATCTGACATTAGTTTCAATTTGCTCTGTAGGAATATGCATGCAGTTGATAGGTAGGACTGGCTAAACACTGCCTTTTGACTTTTAGCCTTTTAACTAGTATGAGTTACAAAGTAAAACAATATACATAAATATATATATTAAAGCTATTCACTTTATTCTGTCGTATTTATAAAGATATTACCTGGTAATATGTACTGTACAGCATCCAACATGAAATATTTGAAAGTGTTATGTTGTATTGTGTTTCCGCATGTACAGAACGTAACATCTCTGCAATAAAACACATTTATATGAACTCTAGTTTTGGTCAGTTAATGAGAAAATGTTTCAAACCTTTCAAGATATGTTGTGTTTCGATAAACTATTGCTCTGTCTTGCAAACAAAAGGAATATGCAAGTAATACTGAGACCGTTTGATCAATTAACAGTGAAAGTCTCCATGAGCTGGGTTGTCATTTTTTTGTCACAACATGACATCATCTTTTGCAATAAAACAAGTACATAAGACGGTGGGTGGGAGGCATCAGAATATCACTCAAGTGGGGCATACAAGCTGATTGGAATGGAGATGACAGGTATGTTTTTAAATGAACAATATCGATTTAATGACGTCCCAGTTACTCTTGTATTTCAATCCCTTTCCTTGGGGTAGTTTCAACATCACATGGGAGAAATGGACGGACACATACATTTTCAAAAATGTATTTCTCCTAGAAAATGACCTTCTCCAGCAACTTTTCCACACGCTCTGACGGTGGCCTCTCGATTTGGTGATCTTCAAGTATCTTCTGATGTGTAATTCAATCACACTTGGTGGTCTTATCACTGACCCTGATACTCCTCAACCTATATATAACTCACAGTGAGAAGGTAACAATAGTTTGCCTTGACTTAAACAACACTAGGTACTTGACTCAATGTATACTTTTCTCCCTGTTGTCAAATGCTCCACCCATGCATTTTTACAGTTGCAACGAAAAATTATCTGATGTTTTAAATGAAATTGCTCTTGCTAAAAGCAAAATAAATAAAACCAACGCTGCACTTTGATTGTAGAAATCAATGAGCAAATGAAACTGCTACTTAAATATAACAGATTAAGGAAATCCCTATCTCCCACAGTCTTACCTCCCTCCACAAGAAAAGTAAATCCAACAAAATATAGGCCCAGGTGAAGTTTAAAATGCATAGGTGTAATTTGCAGACATTCGGGATTTATCTGCTATGCGTATTATGTGAATTTTCCAAAACCATGGCTTCATGCCATTTCACGTAATTTTGCACATTCAGGGACGTAGCTTGAGCAGTAACATTATGAGGGTGTGAGATTCAGATTCTCCAGCAATCACGCTGGCATGTAATGTTAAAATACATCATACAACAAGCAGGGCGCATGAGATTGGATTAAGGGGCATTGGAAAGGGAGAGGAAAGCGGACTGGTAAAGGCATAAGTGAGGGAAAACACAATATTTTGTAAACAAACAAACATTTTTTAAGACTTTCCAAACTGAGAGAATAGAGAGTGTATGTGCGTTTTTGTCTGTGTGCATGTAAAAACTCCTGGTAAAATAGTTCAGTCACCTCACCATACACGACTGAAAGCACCTGTGCCCAACTCTTTACCCGAAAATATGTTTATTGGGGGGTGTAACACCTCAAGCACCCCTGAAGCGACACCCTTGTGCACATTACATGCTAAATATTTAAAACAATCGCTCAGGAATAGCAAGAACTTGCTGTTGCCCACACCACTTTTTTTACACCATTATTTTACCGCAAAATGTCTTCCGTCAACAAAATCAGCAGCACTTCACTTCTGTGTTTACCATCAAAGAATATCCATGTTGAGATTTAAAGGATTGGAGTCACTAGTATTTTGTTTTGTCGCTGCTACTCAGGGTTTATCAGGGAAAGAATTGCCTGCAGCTTGATGTCCCACTCATTCTAATCTAGGCATTCGTCTGTAGGTGTATTTTAACTTCAATGCCTCATGCAAATTCAGAGAGCTTTGTGAAGTTTGAAATTTCTGGAATGGAATTCTCACAACTCCGTGGGTGTAATTAAGCCTTTTCCCAGCCTCAATTCACAGGTAATATACAGCTTCATCAAGAATAGAATAACCACAAGTGAAAATAGACTTGTCATGTAGACTAGTACCTTTGACGTAACTTGCGTCGCAACATGAGTCCATACTTGAATAATACATACAACAAAATACAACAATACTGTAGTGAAATGAAGGTCAGAACTCTGCTTTACCTCACATCATATAGCAATACATATCCTAAGAATACCCATTTTAATCTATATAAAGCCTCAGACAACTGCTTTCAGCCTGGAAATCATGCATGTCTTGTATCTCTGCACTTTGAGAAAGTGATAGCACATCCTTAATGTTAAGAATACACATACAGAAACATCAAAAATCAAATTAATCATGTCTCACTTTATATATAGTACTTGAATAAATATATTCCCTTGACATCAGTGTCTGTGAAACTTCTCAAATGTACATCATACACATCCAGTTTGTCCCAGGTATAATGGTAATCTGATAAAACTAACCAGCCAACATATATTTAATTCCAAATGTAATGTTAAGGTTGTGAATGACAAACATAAACAGTTTAATTAATGTACCAAAAGTCATATTTCTGAACACAGACATGTTAATATCATGCAATCAGATATATTATTATGGGTTAACATGTTATGCACCCATGGGGAGCAGTATAACAGCACTATATTTAAAAGTGACAACCAAAATGCCAACAAAGTAAAACATTACTTTGATCAGAGAACAAGGTGGTAGGCATAAAGCTTAGAAAAACTGCATTGTATGTTACAAAATGGATAGAATTTGCACATTCAAAATTGTAAGGATAAGCTTAAATTCCTTGTAATGTAGGCACACATAGCTGTATTTGTGGAGCTTAGTGGTGTTTTAACAGACGAAAATATCTATAATAAGGTAATATGATAAGTCATTAAACTGTTATGTGTAGTAAAGTATTTATTCAGTCACCTGTCAAAAAATAACGTTTTAAGATGTAAAGAAACTCGCATAAGTTTATTAAGTGAAACAATAAAAACATTTCAGAACAAATCATAACAATATTGCACATTCATCTTTTAAAGCAATTAAGAAGCAACCAAAGATACTGCTACATTCATAAATCTAATTTTGTCTATTCGTGCCTTGGAAGATCACAAGTCAGTGTAAGTATTTGATAAAAATGGGCTTAACGAAACAGCAACAACATACATGAAATTAAAAAACAATCTAAAAATATGAGTGCTTTTAAAATTGAGAGGATACCAACAGATGGTCCCAGAGAGCCTTAGCTTAGCCACAACCGAAGAGAAAAAATGAAATGGGTTTACGCAAATCCTTAATTTGAGAATGGCTTCTCACATACTCATATTGGGGAGATGCAAGAAGTGCTGAAATTTACCCAATGCACATCCACATAAAGATACAGGTGGCTTATTTTCTAGGTATTTTTTGTCCCTTATAAAAAAAATAAACAGGAGAGCAGTTTGATTAATTTCTGTTTAAGTACACCTGAGGGCTCCAGAGGAATCCTATTGTTATTATTATTATTATTATTATTATATATGACACTTATTATTTGCTAACTTGTTCCATTTGAATTTACTATATTTTAATTCATTCTGGTATACAATTTATATTTTTGTTAATCTTATTGGGATTGCAGCTGCAAATATTAAACATAACAATATGCGGTTTTAAATTTTCAAGAGAGAATATTCAGTTCTAACCTAACATCTGCTTGGCCTTCATCCAAGTGCTGTTGCTCACAATGCTTGAATGGAGGCCTAGCAGCTGTTTCCAAGCATAGCCTTGAAGATGATTCCATATTGCTTTATGGTGCAGGATTAAACATTCTGTGCCAGGAAGGACCTGTGTGGGGGTTGTTACACTTAAAGGCCTGTAGAAGGGGCTATAATGAAGAACCTCTGAAATCTCTATTAAATTTTTCTAGGGCCACTTATCAATACTTTGGCCTGATCACCACTTGATCTTCGGGAGAAGGCCACTTCAGAGTAGAGTGATTTTTAGGTCAAAGTATTTATAAGGATCCACCTTTCAGACCCCAGACAAATGAAATTTCAGTTTTATCGTTATGTACTGAAAGAATGTTTCTGTTGCAATATTCACAAAGTGACAATAATTGTTGCTGAAGGCTGTTTAGGTATTGCCTCGTGTTACTATATAGTATGTATCTAGAGGCAGTCAATATGCGCTCCATTGGTCCATGGAAAAAAAGATTGAGTTCCTGTTAAGCTAGGAGGCAGACTGGCTAGATACAGACCAAATAGAGTAGAGTTCAAAACACAACCCTATTTTAGACCATTTTAGCCAGGAATCCTTCAAGCCCATTAATATTTTTCAACTAATTTCAACCTCCACCTAAAGAATGTAGAAATTGAACTGAGAGAAGAGCCGGAGGAATATTCATGCCTTTCAACATCAGCCACAAGATTGTGCTGTCTACCAAGTGAAATACAACCAGAAACAATGAAAAAACAGTAAACATTACCAATTTGTTCCACGGATTTACAGGCTGGCATCCATACGGAAAAATTGTGGTCTGCTGATCTGAATGGACTTCTCTGAAGCCCCCTGATCAATGGAAATGAAGTAGTTGTCTAATAACCAGTCATTTAATGAAATTTGTAATAACTTGCCATAAACTTTAGCCCAGATATCTATCTGGCAAAATTATCTGTAATTTTTGGGTAGAGCGGGTTTAAAAAAAAAAAAAAAAATTGAATTGTAGCCTATAAAATGTATAAAGAGGAGGTTTACCAGTCTCAATTAGATTTTATAATTGCTATAAGGAGATTATATGGACCTGCATCTCTTGTAATTCGGTGAGTATGTTGTAATTGTGACAGCTGAAAAGATGCTGACTAGAGATTTCTCTGTGTTCCATGTTATTAGTATGTCAAAAATAGCATCTGCCGCAAAGATCATAAAAAAAATCATGGTGACAAGAATATTATGGTACATCATGTTACAGATGATTGTTTTTTTAAGTTATTAATAGGTACATTTTAGTTGCTTGAAATTTGTTTCAGTAGTTTTATGACTTGGGTAAATGTTTAAAACATTTTTTGGGGTTTATAGTTTTAAATTATTGTCAAGTTGTGTTTGTAGAGGAGTAGGGTAGGAAGATATTTAAAAACATATTTAAATTTTTTATATTTTTTTACAATTTGTAAAATGTAATTGCCTAATCAAAATAATAATTATGTAGATTATATAAGTGTTACATCATTATTTAATTCTTTTAATTGGGTAACTATATTAATAGTTATATACTTTATATGTATTATATATTTTAATGTTTTTAAAATTAATTCTTTAATTGCAATAAGGAGAATTACGGTATTCATTATATAATTTTTTTCATTTGTAATATTATTTTAATTTTAAACATGTTATGTATTTGTTTTTTAGATATTTACTATTTTTGTTATAGGACCTGGCCCTTTCCGCAGGGGCATCCCCAGACTTTTTGCCTTTTCCCTTCACTCTTTTGCAGAATCTGTTTTTCTTGGCTTTAGGACTCTGAGCACTTTAACCAGTGTTAAAGTGCATGTGCACTCTGCCTAAAACATGTTACCATTGGCTTATCCACAATTGGCATACTTCATTTACTTCTAAGTTCCTAGTAAAGTGCACTAGAGGAGCCCAGGGCCTGTAAATTAAATGCTACTAGTGAGACTGCAGCACTGATTGTGCCACCCACTTCAGTAACACGTTAAACATGTCTCCGGCCTGCCATTGCAGAGCCTGTGTGGGCAGTTTTAAACTGCAGTGTCGACCTGCCAAGTTAACTCTCTGGCCAGGCCCAAACTGTGCTTTTTACTACAAATAAGTCACCCCTAAGGCAAGCCCTGGACAGCCACAAGGGCAAGGTGCAGTGTATTCTTAAATTTGTTTTTCGTTACTGCAAGGCCCATCACCCCTTAGGTTAAAATTGGGATTGCCTTATTACATTTTATAAGTGAAAACCCAATTGGGACAAGATTGATTTTTCGAGTTTGGTGTCTCTCACCATTAATGGTAAAGCTGGATTTTAGTTTGCAAATCTGAAAATGGCACTTTTAGAAAGTTGACATCTTACTTTAACCATTCTGTGCCTCTGCCTGTCTCTGAGACAACATCATGGTGGGTGACAGCTGGACTCTTGTGCATTCCCTCTAGACATCCACACACAAAGGGAGGTTAGGTGTGCCTGATGGGCCATTAACATCTTGATCGACCATCCTGGGCAGGATGGGAGAGAGGAGCTGACACACCTGAATAGGCAGGGCTCTGAGCCCTGACAGAGGCCATCATGAGTCATTTTATGTTAGAATCAGCCACATTTGTGGCAATGTTTTATTTTCTTTATCTAGTTGTCCTGTCGCCAAGGAAAGCACAACATTTCTTAGGGCGATATTCTTTTCACTTTGTGCTTTCCTCAAGGCTGCAGCGAGATAGGGTTGTTGGCACAAGTGGTACACTGCGTCTCTAACATTCACAGAAACACATGTGTTCTTACATAGGGACATTTTCTCATAACATCAGCTGTTTTATTATAAAAACCTATCACTGTCCCAGGCACGTTAGAGGGAGGTTCCAGCCAGAAGACCACGACCGCATGCTTTCTGACTTCGTTACAACTGCTTTCTGAGACCACTGGTTTCCTAGCCTACATGTGGATGGTGTCTCTGTAGACTACAAGCTTCCTCGCTAGTCTCATACTCAGGTATGGGGGATGATGTCTTGCCGGGGGGTCCTGAAGGGTGTATTAGGACTTATCCTGCTGTGGTCTGACATACCTTAGGTAGGAATCACATATATTGTGCATAGTGACAGTACGGTGGGACTTTTGCTGTGTTTCACTTTACTTGTCAACATTTTGCTTCTAGTATGTTTCATCATTCTAACTATTGCAATTCATGCCATTTTATCTAAGATGCAGCTGATTCAATAAATCTTATTGACCATCTTCTGTCTTTTTCTTTGCATGTATGAGACTAATGTAGCTGCAAGAAAAGGATGAGATCTGATCCTCCACGATTTCCCTGAGAAGTCATAAAGGTATGCACCCGGTTGCCACAAATCCTCTTTGCTCTTGGGCAAATATAAGGTGCTGCTAGTTGGATGGAAACTGATTAGGCCAACAGTTGTCACATGGTGGGGGATTAGACTCAGTTCCTCACAATTGAGGTGATGTTGCCACCTGAATCCAGCAGCCTCATTAGGATAATGAGAGCCCACTCAACAAAGCGTCTTGCATTGATGTTGACATCACATGTTTTGGTTCCACAGATATCTACCATGTTCGGCATGTCCAAGATGTGGGTAATGATGTTGCTTTTCTTTGGACAACAGGTTGGAGTCCTTCTCTTTTTGACTGTGAGTTCTGTGTCTCTACAACATTCAAGGGACACGTGTACTACTGACACACTATGATGTTGTCATTGTCATGGGTGTCAGATATTAGTGGTGACTATCCAGGGGCTTTCCAAATCCTTGTTGTGTGTATACTTAAGACATTACTCCCTTGTAGTGTGGTTAGTTTTACGTATCCTTTGCGCATTAGCTTTCAGGCTTTAGGCCTTTGTGCACTTTGTCCTGGATATATTTTATTCATTTGCTTGCAGCTTAGAGCCTCTGTGCACTTTACTCTAAATACTTTTTATTAGGCTTCGTACTGTTATTTTTCAAATAGCCAGTTCTACGGTCTTGTTTTATATTCATATCACACTGTTTAGCCTACTTCAGCACTGGAGTTCTCCATAACACATTCCTGTTCACTCTGTGCTTCAGTCAAGGATACAGTCTGGTACATTGCCGATAGACGTGGTAGGAGTTTAGTCCTTGGCATTTCTGCGTAGGGACATTTTGTGATCACGCTGACATGTTAGTTATAAAAACACTTCCTTGTCCCAATACACGCAAGAGGGAGATTCCGACCAGGGAACCACAACTAGACGCTGACTGCCTCGTTGCAGATGCTGAAGCAAGATCACAGGCCTTTGCTCAGGTATGAGGGCTGATGTCTCCCCAGTGATTCAGAAAGGCAAGTTAGAAGCTTAACATGCTGTGCTCGAAATAGAACAAGCAGAGGGAGAGTAGAAACTATTAGACACAATGATAGCTTTGTTCTTATGTTTTACTCTCCTGGTGACTATTTCAATCCTACTGTGTTGTATGGTTCTGGTTATTGCGACTCACGCCTTATTATCTAAAATGCAGTCGTTTTATTAAAACATTATATAAAACTATACTGCCTTTGTCATTTGTATATGAGATCATACTGTAAATGAGGGAGTTGGTTTGGATCTGAGTGACCACGACTTCCCTGAGAAGTTCCAAAGATGTCATGCGCTCGGCTGCCCAATCATCTCTTCCCCGTGGGAGAAATGAGGCACTGCTAGTTAGCCGGAGCAAAAAACGGATTTAGGGTGACAGAGTTCCTTACACGTGGGTCAGACTCAGTCCCCCACACTGTTATCGATCCTGCTGCCTAGAAATCCAGTAGTCTCATTTAGGATAATGAGAGCCCACGCGACACCCTGACATACTGAACATGACGTCAATGATGTTTCTTTCATTGACACATATTAGGCCTCTCTGTGTGATTCTGATAATACCTCCTTGACTCTATTGTGGCAGGTGTCACTTGTGGATCTGTACATTGTTGACATGTGTCCATTAGGACACAGGTATTTCCATTTCATAAGCTCTTGGTTTTAGACCTTTCTATCAGAGTCAGCTGGGTGTCATTGGCTTCATCCCAAATGATTGGTACATCATGAAAGTGAAAAATAGATGTGTGCAATCCTTTCTTTCCTTTTCAATACATATAAGTATTGGGGTAGGTCCTGGTCAGCCCAGAGGGAAGACTGCAGTGCATTTTAAAAGTAGGACATGCAATTTTAGGTTTTACATGTCCTGGTAGTGAAAACCTCTTGAACTTGTTGTTCATTACTGCAAAGCCTACCTCACCCATCGTATAACAGTGGAATTACCTCATTACATTTAGTAAGATGTAATTTTCAAATTGAAATAGCTAATCGGTTCATTTTGGTGTCTTTGGAATTACAATGGAAAGTCATCTCTTATAATAAAGTTGGACTTTAAATTACAATTTTAAAAATACCACTTTTAGAAAGTTGCCATTTTCCTGCCTTCTTTCAACTATTAATAGTTAGAGATCACGGCCAACCCTACCTACATGGAGAGAGGGGAGACCTTGAAAGAAATGGCCCAAATAACACACACTCCCTAGTTTCTCAATGCTGAATTAAACACAGGGTATCTCTTGCCTACCCAGAACAGAGTCCTTTCCCAATTAGATACCTTGTCATGTATTGGTAAAGAAAACAAACTCTTTTTCATTTTGTAAGACCCTCACCCCCTCCAGTAGTAGCATGCTTCATCATCGAGTCTCATCCTAGTCCCTCGAAACCAAGATGGACTTGACCATGTTCCTGGGATCACTTTAGATATTTCTGTGCCCAGGATAAATAGAGTAAAAAAATACCTCAAAAAGACCTAGATTTCCCTTTAGTAGTGGACTGAATGAGTATGGATTAAAAGTATCCCAAAAATGGGTAAGGATGTTATGGTCCTATGACTGAAATTACTGTCAACATGTTTCAGACCCTATACTAAGGTCTCTCGGTTCCAGGGCTTTCACTAGGACGTTGGTGTATTGTTTGCCTTGGTAACACATTCATTCACTTTAAACAAGGCGTGCATTACTAAATTGCATGCAAGGTGAGTGTTTTACTCACCTAATCGTAGGATCTCAGTCCCCTTTTTGGGATTATAATCCTACCACACAAGGAGCAGGAAAGCATGTCCCTATAGTCATACAGTCATCAAGGATAAGATGCCTCTTTGTTACCTACTTCCATGCCTGCAGTCGCCTGGCTCGTCTTACAAACCTAAAAAGATTTATTTTTCTTAATCAATAAATGACAGGGCATCTATTAAAGAAAGGACTGTTCTGGGTAGGCAAGGGATACTCTGTGTTTGTTTCAGCAATTACCTGTGTTAGCCATTTAGTACCTGCAGACTGCCTCTGGGCCACATGAATGGTTGTAGCTGACAGTTGTCCCAGGATGTGCCATCTCTGGCTGGATGGAAGGGTGGAGCTGGGCATAGCCATACGTATACTTGAATAGACTGTGCCCCTCCACCACAAAAAGGGCTGCATATCCCCTGTAGTTAGTCTGGAGCCAGGACAGGGAAGGAAGGATGCCTGAAACTTCAAAGGGAAACCTCTAGAAGCTTCTCCTACTTCAAAGGAAGAACTATGTATAAATATTGGACCTCAGACACCAGCTCTCAGTACACTTCTGGACTTGTGGATACTCTGCTGGGAAAAAGGACTGCTTTGATGCTGAAAGGACTGACACGTTGTTGGCTTGCTGCTCTGAAGGACTGCTGACCTGCTACCCAGTTGCCTGTGAATGTGAAAGACTGGACCTGCATCTGTTGTATCCAGGATCCCAAAGTTACTCCTAGGGCTAGTTGTCTGGCCTTCTTACTAGAGCCTCAGGGACAGAAGGATCTGGCAACCTTGATCCCAGCACCTCTGTCCTGGACCCTTGGAAGTGGTCCTAAAGGTGATCTGCGAGCCAATCTGTAGACCCAACAGAACCAAGTCACCTCTCTGCTAAATGGCAGAACTGATGCATTGCCTCTGCTATGAGGGTTCTTCCTACGCAAAGTACTCCACACTGACCTCGCAGCCTCTATTGAAGCCGCCATGTGTGCGAAGCTTTCCCACTGAGGACCTTGCATCACAAATCTCTCATCGACGGTAGCCTTGAGGATGCAGGTTATCTTTTCATAGTCTCACAGCACCGTGGAACTATGCAGCACTTCATTCTCAAAGCCAGACCACACAACACTCCACTCTGCCATCCTTTTCTTGGCGGTTCAACCACCATGAAAGGGCTGGTGGAGAACAAGTGCTGGGGGCCACGGGGGGACCTGCATTGTCCACGACATTCTTGTGGCCAGTGCAGCCCCCCCCCCTTCCCAGCACTGTCAGAATCCGCACTGTCTGCTTAGCAGACAGCGCGCATTCCGAGGGTGCTGGTTGGCCCCCCTGTGTGAGGGCATTGGACTCAGCTCCATGTAGAGCCGGGTCCGATGCCGCTGCACGTTTTCCACTGGTATGACCAGAGCAAACCTTCATTTCCACCAGTCAGTCCAGTGGAAACCTCCTTATAGGGCAGGAGGGGAGACCGCCAGGTCCATGGCGGTCTCCTCACCACGGGCCTGGCGGTTGGGTTTTCCGACCACCAACCTCGTAATCAGACCCAAAGTTTTGTTTAAGCAGACAACCCCTCTGACCATGTTAATCCTGAAAAGTGAATGAGTTTGTATATTGACCTTTGACCCAACCAGGTCCCTCTAGATTTAATAGCTTACTGTGTTTGTGTGTGCGCATGAGGTTTTGTTTTGAATACGCAAAAAAAATAGCTTCATTTTCCTGTGTACCAAGGTCATCTTACTGTACAAGTGAGGGTATGTATATGAGTGCGTATGCACAGAGGGTCACCTTGCTTTGTACAAACACGGTTATTTTATGGCATATGCTCACCATCCTGCCCTGCCTGAGTGTCTCGGTGTAAACATTTGTGACTGAAATGTTGAACTGCTAGTCAAATAAACAAATACACAACTCTTACAATGCCAGGTATGTTCATGCACAGGGTTATGTGCACCAGGTCATTCTGTTGTGTGCATACCTGGTGACCTTGCTCTGGGTGTTTATGTGCAGTGTGCACACAAGGAAATCCTATATTACCTGTGTGTGTGCCCATTGTTGTTCTTTCACTCTGTGCACACACACAAAGGGTCTCAGTTTGTGTGTCCACAAATGGTCCTCTTGCATTCATGCATGTACATGGGACTCCCTTGTTTTGCATACTATCATTGTAATGTGTTCATGCAGGCACACCGTCGGCTCACTGCGACTAAGGACTCTGTCAAATCTAAACAAGTGAAACTAAAATCCTTCCAAAGCTGTCTGAAGTGAGTGAGACCAGTAAAATGAAACTAACTGCTGTTGACTAACAAAAATAAGGGAAAGGAGAGTTCGATCTGCCACTGACCAATGAAAGCAGGCCTACCAGTGGTCAGAGTAATGGCTGTAAGCTACTTTTTAGAGTTTTTTTAATGAACAATACATGCACAAGCGACCACATGCGCTGTCTCAGGCGAAACATTTAAAAAGGTGTTTTGCACAACTGAGAATTGTGTGGTCTATTTCATGAAAGTAGCTCATAGCCAAAAACCAATCAGCCTAACCCAAAACAAACAATAACTACAGAATTGGTCAATAGTCTCATGTAATTTGGTTCCCTACTTAAATTGTTGAGTTCAAAACAAAATTAAATCCTAAAACTCAGATTAATAAGTGTACGACTAACACAAGTGCAATGGAATAATCACAAACCTGACAATCTATCCAAAATAGTTTTGTCATGTTGCTCCATGGTTTTTTATGAAACGTTATGGTCATATAATGAAATTTCAGAGCTACTTTCCCCCCCCGATAAGCTCCATTTGAAGCAAAACAGTACATACTTAAGCAACCTATTTTTCTCCATATCTGTGTTTTCATCCAGCCGCTGCTCTATATGTTGCTGAATTTTAGTCAGATCCAAAGCTGGTGCCACAGCCCCTTATTGAGTTTCAAGTGACACCACAAAAACAAGTGCTGCAGCGACATCTCTTGGCCAGTGAGCGTAAAACAATATCTGCGACTAAGGACTGTCAAATCTAAACAAGTGAAACTAAGGGCCAGATGTAGCAAGAATTTTGCATGGTGCAAACTGCGAAAATCGCAGTTTGCTCCATGCAAAATGCCGTTTGCGATGCACATTCACAATTTGCGAGTCGGTACCGACTCACAAATTGTGAATGCGACTCTCAAATAGGAAGGGGTGTCCCCTTCCTATTTGCGACTCGCATCGCTATGCTAAATTGCTTTGTGACCGCAAATGCGGTCGCAAAGCAATTCGCAGTTACCACCAGTGTCACACTGGTGGTAACCCATTTGCAAAAGGGAAGGGGTCCCCATGGGACCCTTTCCCCTTTGTGAATGTTGCCAAAAAGGGGTTTTCAGAGCAGGCAGTGGTCCAATGGACCACTGCCTACTCTGAAAAACCAAAACCAAATGCTTTCGTTTTTTTTTTTTTTTTGCAACTCGTTTTCCTTTAAGGAAAACGGGCTGCAAAATAACTAAAAAAAACTGCTTCATTTAAAAAGCAGTGACAGACATGGAGGTCTGCTGACTTCAGCAGGCCACCATCCCTGTGAGTGCAGGGACTCGCTATGGGGTCGCAAAATGTGAACCCATAGCGAGTCGCAGACGGTGTCTGAGACACCGTTCTGCATCCAATATTGTGACTCGGAAATTGCGAGTCACACCGACTCGCAATTTCCGATTCGCAATATCGGAACATGCTACATCTGACCCTAAACTCCTTCCAAAGCTGTCTGAAGTGAGTGAGGCCAGTAAAATGAAACTAATTGCTGTTGACTAACAAAAATAAGGGAAAGGAGAGTTCGAGCTGCCACTGACCAATGAAAGCAAGCATACCAGTGTTCAGTGTAATGGGTGTAAGCTACTTTTTAGAGTTTTTTTAATGAACAATAGATGCACAAGCGACCACATGCCCGGTCTCAGGCGAAACATTAAAAAAGGTGTTTTGCACAACTGAGAATTGTGTGGTCTATTTCATGAAAGTAGCTCATAGCCAAAAACCAATCAGCCTAACCCAAAACAAACAAGTACTACAGAATTGCTCAATAGTCTCATGTAATTTGGGGCCAGATGTATCAAAAGCTTTTGCATTCGCAAACGGTGCGAATCGTAAAATGTGCCCGTTTGCGAATGCAAAAACGTGGTCTGCAATGCATGAAAGGCATTCGCAGACCAAAAATAGGAAATCACAAAAATTTAGATTTTTTTTCGTTGCAACCTGGTTTTGTGAGTCGCTTTTTGCGATTTGGTATTCCGAGTAGGAAATTGCGAGGCGCAAAATGCGACTCACAAAACCAAGTCGCAATTCGATGCATCAAAAAATCACAAATTGCGATTTTTCACAGAATGGCATTTTGCACATTCAAAATACCACTAAGTAAAACCAGGTGGTAACCAGGTGCAACCTATATAAAGAGGCCCAGAAAGCCTCAGACTCTTTTCCACGATGGCTGCACTCTAGGTCATGGCGAGGAGGATGAGGATCTTGGCAGGTTGGAGGAGAGAGAGGAGGAGACAGGAGCGCATTTTCAGAGTGCGCATTACACTTTTTGATCAGACAGAGGAGGAAATATTTGAGAGGTAAAGGTTGAGCTCTGCCATGACACTTGACCTGATAGCTGAGCTACAACCCATACTGCAGCACATAACACATAGGACTCATAGCATCCCCACCCATGTGCAGGTATTATGCTACCTCCACCTACTCGCCTCACGGAGCTATCAAGGGATCATAACAGCAGCTGGAGGGGTCTCACAGAGTACCCTCTTGTTAGAAATGGGGTCTTTGGTTGACAGTCAGGTTACCCCCTGTTCAAGCAAGGACCCTCACTCTAGTCAGGGTAAAAGAGAATCACCCTCAGCTAACCCCTGCTTACCCCCTTGGTAGCTTGGCAGAGCAGTAGGCTTAACCTCAGAGTGCTAGGTGTAAAGTATTTGTACCAACACACACAGTAACTTAATGAAAACACCACAAAATGACACAACACCAGTTTAGAAAAATAGGAAATATTTATCTAAACAAAACAAGACCAAAACGACAAACATCCAACATACACAAGTCAAGTTATGAAAGATTAAACTAAAGAAATAGCGCTTTGAAAGAAAAATGCTTCGATGAGATGTTAACACGGCGTCGTGACGGAGTCGTTCCCAACAAGCCAACACCAGCGGCGCTGAACACGGAGTCGTGTAGACACCCAAGTACAGTACTTTTGGTGAAGAGTGAAAACAAGCCGATGCGCGAAGTGGGGGATCGCGGCGTCTGTGCGAAACGTTGAATCCGTGCACTTCGAGCGGCGTCGGTCACGACGTGGTGCGGCGACTTCCACGGAGTCACGGACTTCAGCGGGGCTGCGGCGGCATCGGGCCTGCGAAGAACGTCGTGTTCCAGCGAAGGTCACGGCGTCGGGTGCAGGCGGCGTTACCGGATTCCGCAGCGGCGTTGGTCTGGAGTCGTCTGAAGTCGATTTCCTTGGATTTCCACCAGCTTTCCTTTCACAGGCCCAGGTACTGGATAGGGCACCACTTGTCAGAGCAGGAGTCTCTCCAGAGACTCCAGGTGCTGGCAGAGAGAAGTCTTTGCTGTCCCTGAGACTTCAAACAACAGGAGGCAAGCTCTAAATCAAGCCCTTGGAGATTTCTTCACAAGATGGAATGCACACACAGTCCAGTCTTTGCCCTCTTACTCTGGCAGAAGCAGCACTGTAGGACAGCTCCACAAAGCACAGTCACAGGCAGGGCAGCACTTCTTCCTCAGCTATCAGCTCTTCTCCAGGCAGAGGTTCCTCTTGGTTCCAGAAGTGTTTCTCAAGTCTGTAGATTTGGGTGCCCTTCTTATACCCATTTTAGTCTTTGAAGTCACCTTTCTTCAAAGGGGACTCACGCCTACTTGTGAAATCCTGCCTTGCCCAGGCAAGGCCTCAGACACACACCAGGGGGTTGGAGTCAGCATTGTCAGAGGCAGGCACAGTCCTTTCAGATGAGAGTGACCACTCCACCCCTCCCTCCTAGCAGAGATGGCTAATCTGAAAATGCAGGTTACACCCCAGCTCCCTTTGTGTCACTGTCTAGTGTGAGGTGAAAAACAACCCAACTGTCAAACTGACCCAGACAGGGAATCCACAACCACGGCAGAGTCACAGAATGGTTTAAGCAAGAAAATGCTCACTTTCTAAAAGTGGCATTTTCAAACGCACAATCTTAAAATCAACTTTAGTAAAAGATGTATTTTTAAAGTGTGAGTTCAGGGACCCCAAACTCCACATGTCCATCTACTCTCTAGGGGAATCTACACTTTAATCATATTTAAAGGTAGCCCCCATATTATCCTATGAGAGAGACAGGCCTTGCAACAGTGAAACACGAAGTTGGCAGTATTTCACTGTCAGGACATATAAACCACATTACTATGGGGGTTATTCTAACTTTGGAGGAGGTGTTAATCCGTCCCAAAAGTGACGGAAAAGTGACGGATTTACCACCAGCCGTATTACGAGTCCATTATATCCTATGGAACTTGTAATACGGCTGGTGGTATATCCGTCACTTTACCGTCACTTTTGGAACGGATTAACACTCCTCCAAAGTTAGAATAACCCCCTATATGTCCTACCTTATCCATACACTGCACCCTGCCCTTGGGGCTACCTAGGGCCTACCTTAGGGGTGCCTTACATGTAAGAAAAGGGAAGGTTTACACCTGGCAAGTGGGTACACTTGCCAAGTCGAATTTACAGTGTAAAAATACATACACAGACACTGCATTGGCAGGTCTGAGACATGATTACAGGGTTACTTATGTGGGTGGCACAACCAGTGCTGCAGGCCCACTAGTAACATTTGATTTACAGGCCCTGGGCACCTCTAGTGCACTTTACTAGGGACTTAACAGTAAAACAAATATGCCCAGCACACATCAACAACCTGGGGAACAGAGGCAAAAAGTTAAGGGAGACCACGCCAAGGATGAAAAGTCTAACACCTCTCTAGATTTTTCAATGCATTTATCAACGCCATGCTGAGCAGCATACACCAGTACATCAGGTTCCCCCACACCCCACAGGATATACAGCAGACAAAAATAGATTTCTACCAGATAGCACAGTTCCCCCACGTCCTAGGTGCCATAGATGGGACACATGTAGCAATCTGTCCACCATCAGCCACAGCGTATGTGTACCGCAACCGTAAATACCAACATTCCATGAATATACAGGTGATATGCAATGCCTCCTATATCATAACTGATCTCGTGGCCAGGTACCCAGGGAGCACCCATCATTCATACATCTTTCGCCACAGCGGCATTCACACAAGACTGCTAGCTGGGGAGTTTGGCGAAGGATATCTACTAGGTATTGTCCCTCTGTACACTGGTGCATTGATGGCAGTGTAACATCAGATGGCTCAGTTACTCATTATACCCTCTTTTCATTGCAGGAGACAGTGCCTGTGCAGTGAGCACCTTCATGATGATGCCCTACCTAAATCCAACTACACCTGCTGAACGGAGATACAGTGCAGCACACAGAGTGATCCGCAACGTGGTGGAGCGCACCTTTGGGCTGCTGAAGAGTCGCTTCCGGTGCCTCCACAAAAGTGGAGGTGCACTACAGTACAGCCCAGAGACAACATGTAGAATAGTGGCTACTTGTGCAATCTTGCACAATATTGCTACCACCAGGGGCATACCTGTGGAAATATCTGATTCTGAATAAGATGAGGATGATGATCCCATACCACCCCCACAGCCAGCAGACAGGACCAGTGCAGCAGAGGGCAGGCAAAGGCGTGCTGGTATCACACACAACCATTCCAGATGTATGTATGAACATCACAAATCCACTGACAAATGTACCTGTAGTAAGTAAATTTATCACCTTAATGTCAGGTAATATAAGTTCCACTAGTACCAACAAAAGTAATTGTGACAATAAATAAAAACAGTTAACAGAAAAGCACTATTCCTTCATAGTGTTGTCATGCCAGAAATATATACAGTCCCCTGAGGCCACTACACTCACTTCCTCTGGCCACGCACGCCACTCGAGTGCGCAGTTGCCTCACTTGCACCTCGAGTGTCTGCCTCTGTGACAGTGCTGTGCCTGGCACTGCGACGTCTGGTGTCCATTGTGGGCACAGCTAAGCTGCTGAGGCTCGATGTGTCCTCTGTGTCCCCCAGTCCTAGTTCACATGGTGTGGCTGACCGGTTACCCATAATATTGTCTATCACATTCGTGATCTGTACTAGTCCTTGGGCCACATCCCTGCTCCTGTGCGCTGCCTCAACCTGTTCGGCCACAGCACGATGCAATGTTAGGGCTGTAGAATTTTCCAGCCTAGTGACAGAGCGACGGAAACCACCAAACATACCCATGAAGCGTTTCTACTGCCTGCTGTGGCTTAGCCTGTCGTGGCGCAGCTCCTGACACAGTTCCCTCTCACAGCAGTAGTCAGCTCCCTCGTATCCTGCGATGCTTGGACCTGTCCCTCATGCAGCAGTTCGATGTTGGCATTGAGACACTCCAGCTGGCGATGCAGCCCCCCCCATGTTTGTATTATGTGCCTGCATCTGCCTTTGTAACGCCGTGATTTTTTTGTTTTGCAGGCGCTGCTGCTTTAACATAGCCGATTCCAGGCCACCAAATAATGATGTTCCCTCGCTTGCCTCAAAAGCCTGTGCGCCTGCATATGTAGGCATCCTGCGGGGTGCTGTGCTCTGCTGTGAACGGGGCTCCTGCGTCCGAGTGCATCTGCCACTTGGGGACGGTGTTTGTGAGTCTTCCTGCTGCACATCTGAGTCCTGACTCAGTTCTGGCAGTGCCCTAGGCCTGCGTCGAAGTGGCACAATGTTCTGTGACTCACTGGTATTGGAGTCTGAAGCAGGATGGGTGTCTGTCTCCCCTGCAATGGCACATGCTGTAGCTACTGGGCCTGGGCCACCTGCAACGACAATATGCAGCATGTCAGTTATGTATGTATCAATAAAGGTCACACAATGGCAATAAAGGTACAGTTACTTCTCATCACTATGTTGTGGGTGTTGTGTTCTTCTGTGTGTCGCTCTGCCTATTACATTGTGGGCCATATTTATACTTTTTGACGCAAAACTGCGCTAACGCAGTTTTGCGTCAAACAAATTAGCGCCGGCTAACGCCATTCTGAAGCGCCATGCGGGCGCCGTATTTATTCAATGACGTTAGCCGGCGGAGCTGCCTGGTGTGCGTGAAAAAAAATGACGTACACCAGGCAGCGCCGGCGTAGGGGAATATGGAGCTTGGGCGCCAAAAAATGGGGCAAGTCAGGTTGAGGCAAAATTTTCGCCTCAACCCGATTTGCGCCATTTTTTTTAACTCCCAACCCCCATTGAAATGACTCCTGTCATAGCAAAGACAGGAGTCATGCCCCCTTGCCCAATGGCCAGGCCCAGGGGACTTCTGTCCCCTGGGCCTGGTCATTGGGCATAGTGGCATGTAGGGGGGCACAAATCTGGCCCCCCTATGCCACAAAAAAAAAAAAAGAAAATGTACTTACCTGAACTTACCTTATATTCCCTGGGATGGGTCCCTCCATCCTTGGGTGTCCTCCTGGGGTGGGCAAGGGTGACAGGGGGTGTCCCTGGGGGCATGGGAGGGCACCTCTGGGCTCCTTCCGAGCCCACAGGTCCCTTAGCGCCTGCCCTGACCAGGCGCTAAAAAACGACGCAAAAGCGTCTGGAAGTCATTTTTTTTGACCCGCCCACTCCCGGGCGTGATTTTTGCCTGGGAGTGTAAATACGGCGCACATGCCTCGGAGTCAATTTTTTAGAATGGAACGCCTACCTTGCATATCATTAACGCAAAGTAGGTGTCCACGCTAAAAAGTGACGCAAACTCCATGGACTTTGGCGCTAGACGCGTCTAACGCCAGAGTATAAATATGGAGTTAGTTTTGCGTTGAATTTGCGTTAAAAAAACGACGCAAATCCGGCGCAAACGGAGTATAAATATGCCCCTGTATGTGCTACTTTCAGCTCTGGGTTGTGGACTACCACTCCCATAAGGCATTGTTGTGCTGCTTCTAAGATGTGGAATGGACTACTTCTCACAATGTTTTAAATTACTTGCTAATTCCTAAGGGGCTTTTGTGCATACACATATGGGGTTACATTTCAATATTGCACTTACCTTTACTTGTACTTGGTGTGCCGGATGTGTCAATGTCAGTGACCCTCCTGACTGCTTCTGGGAGGAGTGTGGACTCCACTAGGTCTTCCATCGGGGTGGAGGGTGTCTCTGTGGGTGGTCCCCCTCCTGTGCTCCTGGCCTCCCGCAGTCATCTTGCCACCCTCTCCTTGGCACGGGACCGCAGGTCGTACCACCTCTTCTTGATTTCCTCAACAGAGCGCTGCCCCACTCCAACAGTGCAGATTTTGGTCTGGATATCTGCCCAGAGTCTGCACTTTTCACTCTCAGGCACCTGGAGTGAGCGTTTGTCGAACAAACGGTCATGGCTCCTGACCACCTCCTCTGTGAGCACCTCCAGCTCTTGCTCACTAAACTTCAGTTTGCGCTTCCTTTCTCTGTTCTCCTTTCCCTGGGCAGAGGTGTCCATGTTGGTTCTGCTGTGTTGCCTTCTTCAGAAATTTACTCAGTGTGGCTGGGCTGACTCTCTCTGAGTGCTGGTTTGGGTGTGGCACCTGCAACCTGCCTGGGATGACTCACTTCCTGCTTGTGATGTCATCAGGCTCCTCCAGGTGTGCGTTCTCGCAATTTGCGATTTTCAATTACCGAATCACAAATTGCGAAAATGCAAATTGCGATTCGGTATTTGGGCCTCGCAAACCACGAATAACAAATTTTAAGGAATCGCTAATTCCGATTCGCAATTATGATACATGGCCTATTGCGACTCGGAAATAGCGATTTCTTAAAAATCGATATTTGCGATTCGCAAGGCCGTTTCACGATACATCTGGCCCTTGGTTCCCTACTTAAATTGTTGAGTTCAAAACAAAACTAAATCCTACGACTAACACAAGTGCAATGGAATAATCACAAACCTGACAATCTATCCAAAATAGTTTTGTCATGTTGCTCCATGTTTTTTTATGAAACGTTATGATCATATAATGAAGTTTCAGAGCTACTATTCCTCCCCTGATAAGCTCCGTTTGAAGCAAAACAGTACATACTTAAGCAACCTATTTTTCTCCATATCTGTGTTTTCATCCAGCCGCTGCTCTATATGTTGCTGAATTTTAGTCAAATCCAAAGCTGGTGCCACAGCCCCTTTATTGACTTTCAAGTGACACCACAAAAACAAGTGCTGCAGCGCCATCTCTTGGACAGTGAACGTAAAACGGTATCTGCCTCGGACAGTTCTCAGAAAAACGCCCGAGCTGGACACCGATACAAAATAAAGACTATACAAATAGTGTTGTGGGAATCGAGAGATAAATTAACAGCACAGCCGAACCAACGTCTGGTTTGGCACTAAAGGTACGCACGTGAAAATATTTGGCATGTGTATCATACAACAACCATTACGTTAGAACATGATAAGGTCTCTTCCCATTTCTTTAACACGGGGAAGCGTTTAATTTTAGAACATCAGGTTATATCTCTGCATTGAGAAGTGGTTAAGAAACGAGAGTTGTAAACATGAGCTTGTATAGATATTTTATTATACTATTAATTAAAGTCATTAAAAAATGCCACTCCTGTTGAATCAATAAAAGAAAGGGTTGGGAATATGAGGCCTGCTGCAATACACTTTAATTTCATAGATTTAGAAATTAGTCTCTCCTTAAAATAGGACGATTTCAAGTTGTCAATTTGAAGATGAACTTAGAAACCTTCCTGCCTCCTTAACATAATGATAATGCAAATAACACCTAAGAGGCAAGTCAGTTGTCCTGCGCACTCTTTAGTGGCCTATGTTCCTTTGAAAGATGGAACAACATACTAGTCTATAAAATCAAACACAGGGATTTTCTACAGCATGCATCATGAAGTCAGTTATTTTGAAGATGCTCTCAGATATGATAACGAGCCAAAAGGAGGATCTCTGAAATAAAGTATTTTACCTACAATCCCACAATTAGGTCAAGCTGCGAAGCTAGGGTTGATCTCAGATTTTCTGGTTTCACACTGTCCAGTACAGCCACTAGACAGATATATATGTTTCGCTTCAAGGGTTAATGCTTTGTCTTTAATTTTTGCATGATGCGATATAGTGTAGTTGACAGGCAGACTACATGTTTGATTTTCGGCATTTTTACACAGCGCAAATTGATTTACCCGAGGACATAAGTGCACTTGACAGCAGACTCAAAAGTACATTAGATGGATATTTGCCAAATTCATAGGATGCTGAGCCAAGGATAGGTTGGAATCCGGCTCTCCATGCACAGTCGGAAGAGGTAGCCACTAGGCCCCATTGCATCCCCTAAATGCTTGGCTCATTCTGTGCTCGAGGTTCCAGGTTGACCTCGTGCTGAGCCAGAGCCAGACTTGAGATTTCAGTGGCTCACTCCCATCTAAACAAAATAGTAACTTTTTTAGAAAATAAAGTTATAAAATGAACGATTTCTAAATGCCAGATGTGTTTAGTTAACACTTGTGCTGCGCCTCGGCCGATGTGTCTGGGTTGAGGCCTGGTTGTACATGTGGCGCGCAGCACTTATTCAATGAGATACCCACACTCGGATATAACTATTACAGGACTGACCACAAGAGGTCAAATCCCCTTTATTTATAAGATCGCCGGAACCGACTGAGCTGTGTTGTGCTGACATTGTCACTATCATGATTCTGCCATATGTCTCATTACATCCCGTACAACCTTAGTTACCTGGGAACAGTTTTAACTGGGCACATGCAAAATCAGGCCAACTCTGGCTGGGCGCTGGGTTTGGTCACAGCTGATACCTCTGCCCCATGTGCTCTTGAAGTGAGGGCTCTCCAGAAGCTTGATCCTGCCCCTGGCTGGACGGTCGACACTCTTATCTCTGGCTCTCTGAAGCATCTGTACTGTCACCTACCGGTGGCAGTGACAGGGAGTATGTTTCCATCTCTCTTGCTTCCTTTGCTTCCTCTTTGTAACCCATGCCTTGTGTGTGCTGGAGCCGGAAGACATTCCTCATCACCTCCTCCTGGCCTCTTTGAGCGATGATCATGGTCCCCTTCACTTCTTTTACAGTCCATGGCCATCACACATAAGGGGTGCAAAATGTCCACTCATGGGTCGATCACATATAAGAACCTGGTCACCAACCTTCTGGTTGCAATAAGAATCTCACCTTGTCTTGCTGGCCTAGTTGTTGGTTTTCTTTCTTCTATCTTGCACTTCCTCCTCATTGAGGGTGTGGGGGTTGCTATCCTGGTCCTGTTGGGATGCTGTCCTGGGTGGGGCTCTGGAACATCAGGTGCATCGGGTGCATTTTGTCATGGAGTGTGGCATGTTATGATATGCTCAGAGGAAGCAGTGCAGTTCCCACTTACAGTCCTGGCCTCTACCAACTGTGGCTCACAGCGCCTTGTTCATGAACCTCTGTATGGTGCAACTGGCCTGGGGCCATTGTGGTGGTATCTTTTAGTGTTTGATACCTAGTGTCGTCAATTACTGGCCAAATTCAGCCCCTTGAGAAGGGGTTCCATTGTCAGTTTTGATAGTGGTAGGTTGCTCAAGGCAGCAAAGGTCTTTTCCAGTAGTGGCTTGACGTGTGAGAATGCAGTGGTGGCTACTAACTCCACTGTCAGATACTTGGATCGATCATTGACCATCACCAGGGTCAGTCTTCGGTCTGGGAAACTGCCAAAGTCCATGCTCACTCTCTCCCACGTCATTCTTGGTATTGCTTCCATGAAGATGGGGGCCAGTGCTACTGCTCTTCCAAGGAGCTGATATGTTGAGCAGGCACGCACGACCTCCTCTTCTTTCCTGTCTACTCGGGGAAACCAAACCTTGTTCCAGATTTGAGCTCTGGTTTTCGCCACTCCTTGCTGACCTTTATGAGCCAGCGCGTTGGCCCCCCATAATGATAAAGTTCTGTCATCAGACTGAGCTCTTATCACGTTGACAAACTCTTCCGTACCAACATCACAATCTGCCACGCCCGCTCGCTCAACTGCCGGGTGTCTTGATAGAAAATCCACTGGATTGCCTGCTCCTGGCTTGCAGACTACTGTGAGGTGGTACTATAACAGTTGTACCTCCCAGTGCTTGTTCTGGGGCGGTGGGGTGAGAAGCAGTCCCTGCAAACAGACTCACCAATGGTTTGTGGTCAATAATTACTTTGAATTCACGGCCATACATGTTAGACCTAGCATCCTTGGCGAGATCTCCCCTGTCTTTTTTTGCCTCTGCTTCCCATGTTTTGACTGTTTGCTGGACTCTGTTTTTGCTGTTTTTGGTACTCTGGGCACTTTACCACCGCTGACCAGTGTTAAAGTGCAAGTGCTCCTGTGTAAAATGTATGTGTAATTGGCTTTTCCATGATTGGCAATTGTTATTTACTAGTAAGTCCCTAGTACAGTGCACTAGTGGTGCCAAGGGCATGTAAATCAAATGCTACTAGTGGACCTGCAGCATTGGTTATGCCACCCAAATTAGTAGCCCTGTAAACATGGCTCACACCTGCCACTGCAGTGTCTCGTGTGCAATTTTAAACTGCCAATTTCACCTGCCAAGTGTACCCACTTGCCAGGCCCAAATCTTCACTTTTTATACATGTAAGGCACTCCTAAGGTAGGCCATAGGTAGCCCCAGGGGCAAGTTGCAGTGCATGTTAAAGGTGAGACATGTACTGATGTGTGTTACATGTGCTAACAGTGAAATGCTGCTAAATTCAATTTCAATTTTCACTGTTGCAAGACCTATCTCTCATATAGGTTAACATGGGGGCTGCCTTTAAATATCCTTAAAGTGCAGTTTCCCTTTGAGAGCAGATAGAAATTTGGAGTTTGGGGTCTCTGAGCTCACAATTTAAAGATATATCTGTTAGTGAAGTTGTTTTTTAGATTGTTAGTTTGAAAATGCCACTTTTGGATAGTAGAAATTTACTTGCTTAAACCATTCTGTGACTCTGCCTGTTTGTGGATTCCCTGTCTGGGTCAGAGTGACAGTTGGGCTGTTTGTGAATCTCCTCTACACAGTGACACAAAGGGACATGCATATCCTGATGAGCCATCTGAGCTGGAGTGGAGGGAAGAGTGGTAACTTACACCTGAATGGTCTGTGCCTACCCTCACACAATGCAGTCTCCAACTCCCTGTGTGTGTCAGGGGCCTGAGCTGGGAAGGACAGGATCCTGTAAACAACAGACTCCCCTTTGAAGTTTGCCTACTTCAAAGGCAGAAAGGGGTATACGTATTGGACCCAAAACCCCCAGCCTTTCGATTATCTTCAAGATCACTTCTGGAACCAAGATGTACTTCTGCCAAGGCGAAGAGCTGAAGAGCTAAGCAGCTCTGCCCCTGCCTGTGACTGTGCTTTGTTGGGCTATCCTGCAGTTGCTGCTTTGCCTGTGAAAAGGGACAAAGACTGGACTTTGTTGTGCATTCCTGCTTAAGAATAATCTCCAAGGGCTTGGACTGAGCTTGCCTCTTGTTTTGAAGTCTCAGGGACATCAAAGACTTCCTCTACAATGCCTGGACTCTCTGCTGAGACTCCTTCCCTGCCAAGTGGTGCCCTATCCAGTCCCTGGGCCCTTCAAAAGTGAAGTTGGCAGAATAAGGACTGAAATCCATGCACAGAACACTAAGCAGGGACATTTTTGACACATCGGGGGTCATTACAACATCAGCGGTCTGCCATGTTGCGGGCGCCAGAATACCGCCATTGCTGGCGGTATGGCTGGCTCCCTATTTTGACTTTTCCACTGGGCCAGCGGACGGTAACAGAGTTACCGTCCGCTGGCCCAGCGGAAAAGTCACATCAACATTGCTGCCGGCTCGTAATTGAGCCGGCGGCAATGCTGATGTGCAGCGGGTGCAGTAGCACCCGTCGCGCATTTCACTGCCCGAAATTCAGGCAGTGAAATGCGCGATGGGGCTCTGCCTGTGGGCCCCTGCACTGCCCATGCCAAGTTCATGGGCAGTGCAGGGGCCCCCAGGGCCCCCTGAGTCCCCTTACCGCCAGCCTCTTCCTGGCGGTGCAAACTGCCAGAAACAGGCTGGCGGTAGGGGAGTCATAATCCCCAGGGCAGCGCTGCTTGCAGCGCTGCCCTGGTGGATTATCACCGCCGGGGTTGAAATGGCGGTATACCGCCGGCCCGACGGTGCGACCGTGGCACTACCGCCGCGGTCCAAATACGCCGGGAGGCACCGCCAGCCTGTTGGTGGTGCTCCCGTCGTTTTGGCCCTGGCGGTCAAAGACCGCCAGGGTCATAATGACCCCCATCATCTACAACGCAGCTGATAAAAGACGCACCACCCGCTTTGTAGCTAAAATCAACGCTCCACCTTCATCGCGGCTGGGAGATCGAGCCATTGCAGCTGGAGAAATGACGTAACACCCACTTGCTGCTGCTGATAACGAGACAAACTCCACACAGTGCAGTTTTCTTATACCGTGCAACTGGATTTCTCCGACATCGTCGTGGGCGTCAAAGTCATTGTGAATCTGCGAGAATCCAAGGTGCCACATCTGGTAATCGACACATTGCTCTCTTGCAAGGGAGACAAATGACACATCGCCAACCTGACCGGAGAAGAAAACGACGCACGGCCTTACTTGCGAGTAGGGAATTGAGGCATCACTAACTTTTCTGATGTATGCTTGCTTTATTTTTGACCCATACCTGGTACTTTGTGCCAAACCAATGTTTTCATTGTTTTCTATGGGGTAAGACTCTTATTCTTTCGAAAATTCATATCTTGACTTGTGTATGTTGGATTTTTGTTGTTTTGGTCTTGTTTGATTTAGATAAATATTACCTATTTTTCTAAACTGTTGTGGTGTCCATTTTGTAGTGTTTTCACCATATTACTGTGTTTGTTGGTACAAATACAGTGCTTCTGAGATAAGCCTGACTGCTTGTACCAAGCTACCAAGCGGGTAAGCAGGGGTTATCTAAGTGTGTTTCTCCATTGCCTTGACTACAGTGAGGTTCCCTGCTTGGGCAGAGTGCAAACTGACTGCCAAACAGAGACCCCATTTCTAACAATACACATTTAGGTGAAAATGGTGGCACACCCATTTTATGGCCAGGGCCTCCCACTCAGTTTGTGCATGTGCAGCAGCTTTCTGTGGATGTGAGTGCTCAACTCTCGAATGTGAGGGGGGCGCAGACACCTGGTTCTTATTTCTGCATCAGGACAGTGCCTAGTCCCATGGGGTGATGTCAACCACCAGTTCAGCGGCCTTGACTGTGTCAAAGTAAGCCATTGTGATGTTGGCTAGGAGAGCGTTCTTGATGTCATTAAAACTTTCTGTTCCACTTGTCCCCCCAACCATTTTGCTCCAGCCTTGATGAGTGCCCTCAGAGGCTCTGCCAAGCTGCCCAGGTTTTGGAGAAATTGTGCATAGTATGTTGCCGTGCCCAGAAGCTGTGTACCTCAGTTGGGTTCTTCTGGAATGGGGCTTTGTTGATGGCAATGGATTTTCGGGGATCAACTTGCAGGCCCTCATGGGAGTAGACAAATCTGAAGAATTCCACTTTTGGTTCAAAAAACAAACATTCCTCTTTGTGCAGCGTTAACCCACTCTCCTTTAGTCACTGTAATGTGGCCTTCAATTGTTTGTGGAGGTCCTCCAGAGTGGAAGTAAAGATCAAAATATCATCGCTGATATTTAATATTCCCTCCAGGCTCCCTTATAGCTTTGTGGAAGACTTCGGGCACCAATGAAATACCAAAATTCAGCCTTTTGTAACGGTGCAGTCCCATGTGTGTCGAAAAGGTGGTTATGTATCGACTGCCCACGGGGAGTACCAGTTGATGGTAGCCTGCATTAAGGTCTAGCTTGAAGAATCATTTGGCCCCGTTGAGGTCTGCAATGATGTTGTCCATCGTCTGTGTTATGTGACGCTCTCTCCATATTGCCTAATTGGTTAGCCTTACGTCTATATGCAGCTGATGGCTCCCGGCTGTTTGGGGTTTTCAGTGATCAACAGCAGGGACATCCATCATGTCCATTTGTTCCAATTTCTACAGCTCTGTCTCCACTCGTTAGAGCAGATAAAATGGTATGTGCCTATGTCTTAGCGTGGTTGGTTGGATTGTCTTGTCTTTATGCAGCTTGACAGGAGGGCCCTTTTGGCACCCTAGTCTAGTGAACAGTTCTGGGAATTGTTCAAGTATGTCATCCACTTGCAGGGTGTGGACTTCCCTTGCAAGGTACACAAAGCCCTTGTCTTTGGACATGTGGAATCTGACCAATGTGCCTTCTCCCTCTTTTGTGACATGAAATTTCACCTTCACTTCTTGATCTCCATGTCGCACTAACACTTTCATGGCTTCCACTAGGGGCAGTGGTTCTTTACCTCCGTTCGCATATATCCAAATTTGCATGGAGATGAGAGGTGGGCAGGTGTACAGTGATAGGTACTACTGGTGGGTCATTTCGTTTACTGAGGCACCTGTATGTATCAGAGCTGGCACCGTGGAGAAGGTAACCAGCAGGTTGCAGTAGGGCTAGGGGCTTTTGGCCTTACTGTAGGGGGCAGTGTAGGAGATAAGGAGCACCTCCTCCTCTTCATCCCCGTCCACATCGTCGGGGTACCACTCTTGACTTCAGGTGATGGTGGTGGGCCTATCAGTGAGCAATAGCTGTTGAAGGGCTCCGGTTCTCTCTGGCCCTGTCCTCTTTGCCCCCTTCCTCTTTGCCCCCTTTTGCTGCCTCTGCAGACCCTTGCATAATGGTTGAGTTTGTTGCACACCGAGCACATGCAGCTGGCTGCTGGACATCTTTCCAAAGGGTGGTTTTACAGGCCACAGATTTAGCAATGTGCTTCAATATTTGCCATGGTCCTTCTTCTGCGTTTCATGGGTCAGCTATGGATCGTATTAACCACATCAGTCTTACTTGTGGTCTGCTTGTGTGCTGCCCCGTCATCTGATCCTTTATGGAGAGCAACCTCTCTTTCCTCTGTCTTTGCAATGGATAAGCCTTATGTGCTAGCTAGGATCAGCATGTCCCCTAGCATGATCCCTGGTTGTATGCAGTATTAAGGGCCAGAGTTGTGCAGCCGGGCACCCCTGTATTATTTGGGCTCAGACTTCCTTGGACTGGTCATCATCTGTGCATTCAATCACTTATGTCCTTAAACAAGCATAGAATGCTTCTACTTACCCCCCTTCTCTTTGTCGCGGTTGGCGTAGTTTAAGTCTCTCGAATTCTAGGTTGAGTTGGAGATCGAAATGGGCATTGAGGGCTATGATAGCTGCATTGTAGTCACCTACCTCTCCAGTGTTGAGGAGGTGATGGAACAGTTTGTAAATCTCGTCACCCCAAAGGGTAGCAACAGGGACCTTTTGACTTCATTTGTTTCTCTTGCAACCCTGAAGTAGCTCTCTAGCCTGCACAACAATGTTCTCCATCTGGGGGCAGCTGTTGCGGGGTCTTCCAGTTCACTGAAAGGTGCTATGGTGCCGGCACTGGATTGCACCTTGTGCTCCCACTGCAGGTGCATTTTCTACCATGTAAGCTGATTGGCTTTCCGGGCCTCATGTGGGTCTTGCTCATTTATTAATTTGGGCTGTGGTGTGATTAGTTGCTCTCTGCTTTGTTCTGCCCAGTCTTCTTATATGTTCCGTCTCCCCATCTTTGCTGTGCTTACTTTCCTACTTTCTTTTTATTTTTCTTCTTTTTCTCTTTTTTTTATGTCAGCATTTTGAATTGAAGGGGGCTTGAGCTCCAACAGAGCCCTGAGGGGCTTAGGTCCATATGTATGAACACATTTTCCCATTGACACAGAATGGGGAAAACCCTTTGGTACATCTGGCCCTTAGTGTCTCCCCCTGATTCCCCCTGCTGCGAAGACTTGTGTCTCCCAACACCAGCCGGGGCTTGTGGTGTAATTGCTGGGGAAAGACGTCCAATGCAGGAGTGATTACTATTTTTTTTCCTAGAAGGTGGCGCTGTACTGGCTTTCTGCCAAAGATTTTTAAAATCGTCAGTGTGGTCGACTTCGCAGCGCGTCTGCTCAGGCTTAGCTGTGTGTGCTGGCGCTTGACCTGATCTAGGGCGGTGCTGCAGGGCTGTGCAGTGGCGCCGTGCTTGAGTGCCTCTCTATCCTCAACATCTCTGCCCTCGTCGCCAGTTGCTGCACCTCATCCAATATACTTGGGGTGAGGCCTGGCTCTGCTTGTGGCACGCAGTGTTTATTCAATGAGAGGCACACACTTGGATATACCCATTACGAGACTGACCACAAGTGGTAAAATCCCCTTTATTTATCAGCTTGGCCACACCCGGCCACGCTGTGTCGTGCTGACGTCGTCACCATCATGATGGTGGCGGATGGGCTCACTACAGCACTGACAGCATCACACCATGAATCAGCTCACCCAAGAAAAAAATATAAAAGTGTATTGTACTCGACTTCATCTGGTGTTTTTTTCAGTGTTAAATTTTCGCACTTTCAGTTGTTTTGTATGCCATGCTGGATTCCAAATTCAAATAGGGTATATCAAAGATTCTTACTTTCCGGATCCCTTAATGGAATGTAGAGCCGAGAAAACACTGAACATGAAGTGCTTTGGGCCAAATGCAACTTTTTATAAACATCTACACCTCATGAGTATCATTTGCAATTTCAGTGCATGCATTTTGCGCTGAACACATCACCAGAACTTTACACTACTTTTAAAGAGTTTTTTATGCATTGTTGTGGGATTAATTTTTAAATTATCATACCACACGTTAATCTGATATACATTTTAGTAGTAGAGAATAAATGAATTAAGTGCATTCATTCATATCAAAGTCACATGAGGAAAATGTGTTTCATTCTCGCTGATAGAATAACTCGGCGGTTAATATTCCACTGATAAGTTAGCTCTGGGGTTTAACATGTCACAGATTTAAAAACCCATTCCTAGATTTATCGACATTGACGCAACACAATGCAGCAAGGTAACTTGCTGCACCATGTCAAATGGGGAGGGCAGGCATGCACCACAGTTACTACCATATGGCAAATCCCTGTGCTCGCTCTCTGTACTAGTGCACTTGTGGCAGACACACGCCATGGTGCAAAGGTGTCTGCTTTCCTGTTTTTGTGCAGGAAGGCATACACCTCTTTCTGTGTGTGCTTCAGCATACAGCACACATAGAAGGAGAAAATAACCAGAAAAAATTAACGTTTCTCCTCGTTGTGCCTCACCTGGGAGGGCATAACATTTTAATGCATTACCAGGCTCACTAGTCTCAGTAAATCTGGAGCTGTGCCAAAAAACAAGGGTGAATTTGTGTGAACACATACGCTCCACCCATGGAATGCAGAGTAATGCAATTCAGAGACTTGTGCTGCCTTGCATTACTCCATATTTACTTAGCGGAGGTGGCTTACTAAATTTGACTTAAGGGTGTGCGTTTCTTTGCGCCACCCTGGATGACACAAGGGCAATGCAAGCCCTATATAAACCTGGGCCCCGGTTTCAAATATTCAACCGTGCAAAGAAGAAATAATTTCCTTTAGGGTAGGTGACAATATTTTCAAGGTACTAAAAAGCAGCACAACAAATTGTAGAAGGAATGATATAAAAAACACAAGAGGTAAACCTCTTCCTTTGGGCACTTTTCTATCATGCAGTATTATGCATTTTGCAGTTCAAAACCTTGAAAGAATATTTAATTGACACTGGCGCTTGAATGATGGAGAATGGGGCAAACTTGACTGGCTTCTTACCATAGATTTTTGCACTAAACTAAAAAACTTAAGATGTGCCTCTGGTCCCTAAATGTGGTTTGGTCGTGTTGCATGAACTTGTGCTGCCGGTATGCATGCTTATGGTTAAAGTACGTGGGAATCAGACGCCATGCTTCATTCAACATAATTATTCCTGATAAATGGTGAGACACAACTGGAGAGTGTATTATTCTTCACATTGAGGTTCAGTAATTCCTTGGCTGATTGGTTGTTAATTTGTGGTTTGCTAGACGCTCACTTGAGGGCCAGAAAATTCAAAGATCCAGGTTTTACAGTGTTTTAGAAGGAAAAGTATTTTTCTAGTTTACTTATCAAGGATCAAAGAGACATACACAATTTGCTAGCCTAGGCTGAGGAGGAGCAACCTCTTAGTTGGATTTTGTTGAAACGTGGTACTTTACATTGTAGGAGTTTGTTGTGTTGGATGCTTCATACAAAGCAGTAGTTCTAACATTTTCCTTGAAGGAATGATGCTCCTATTCCATGCAGTGTTCTGGGTCTTACCCACAATGCTTTGAATGTGATCCGGTGAGACAGTATGAGTATGTGCAAGGTCACCAGGTCTGGGGTGATGTGGTCCTAAAATGCCAGGTCTAGAGGTAGCCTGGCTACTCAGATTTGCACCATTTGTAATTTGTTTATGAAGGACTTATTTGCCACTAGAGAGCACACGTGTAGCTTGAACTCTATGGGAAAAGCCAAAATAAGTTAATATTAATTTTATGATTCTGAGCATATTTATTGAAGATTTCATAATTACTTCTACTTCTGATTTCAGAGTAAGCTATGCACCTAGTGCGATTGCTGTTACTGGTTTTGGTAAGGGGAGTGGGGATAGTCTCTGAGATCTGCATGCCAGATAGGGCTGTCTTGTACTGTTGGTCAGCTTCCACATCTGAGGGTTTCTGTTTTTTCTGAATGCAGATTAAGATGGGTGGCTGTGATCAAGAACCAAGCATGATGCCAATCTGAATGACATAATGTCATTGTGATTCTTTAGAATGACCTGTGTGTAATTTGCATATTTTTTAACAAAACAGCCTGGGGGATTGAAATCAGTCCAAGTACGGGGTGAGATAGATTTTGGAACAAAGGGCAGATAGTTATGCTTTGGAGGTTCCACATCTCGAGGATTAAGTGATGACTGGCGGTTAGGGTATAATGTGACCCTGGTTGCATAGGAAGGAGAATGCCCACTTTCTGAAGTCTGTTCAGTAATGTGAGGTAATGGACAGTGTCACATGCAGCAGACTGATTTGATTTGCTTGGCTCATGATATGTCCCCACTTTGAATGCATCTGTGGTCTTATAGTTTGCCCAACATGAAGACTAGGAAAGATGAAAAATTATTTTGAAGGGGGTAAATCGAACTGTGCATTTTCAGTAATGTACAGCATCTGAAATTACAACTTTTTCTGGTTGTTTGGCCAACACGAATCCACTTGCTATTGGTCTGTGAGTTGCCGGGTTATTTGTATTTTTATAGAAAAGGTTTGATAAATGAGCACTTGCGAATGGTGCCCACGGTTAAGGAATTGTTGGTTATCACTTGTGTATCTTGTGTAATAGACTTGATTTCCTTGTGGCATGTGCCAGCATCTAAACCCTCTTGCTTGCTCTTTGATACAAGTCATGAAAAGCATTGATCCGGAAGGGAGAGGTGGGCATTTAAGATGCGTCATTCTGTTGTTCGCGTGTGATTCTTTTTGGGAGTATTTGTTGCATATAGGTACCTGTGAACTTGGGAGGATGAGTAGGATGCTCGTTTTCCCCATGAAAGGAGAGGCCAAATCATCACGGAGCAGTTTTGGGACAATTGTTTAATTTGAACAAGCTGAAGAATTATTTCATTGAGAGATAATTCTGAAAAACTCCTTTGCTGTGCATAACGCAGAGGAAAGACGGGGGAAAGGAACAACATTTATTTTTCTCATTGGTTGCTCTGTAAATATGTAGTTGATGGATGTACCGATATCTACTGTCCTGGTCTGGGATATTTGTCCTCTGTTGGTGGCTTTCTGTGTTGCATGTCATCGGTAAACCTTGTTGTGGATTAGGTGGGAGTAAAATGCAAGTGTTCCATGGAATGACCATGTCAACTTTTGTAATGTAAAATGTTTCTCGCAGCTATTCAATGGGTTTTTTAAATGCTAATTGTTAGACTTTTCATCCTTGGCGTGGTCTCCCTTAACTTTTTGCCTCTGTTCCCCAGGTTGTTGATGTATGCTGGACTCTGATTTTACTGTTTTTGTTACTCTGGGCACTTTACCACTGCTAACCAGTGCTAAAGTGCAAGTGCTCCTGTTTAAAATGTGTACGTAATTGGTTCTCCATGATTGGTTTACTGTTAAGTCCCTAGTAAAGTGCACTAGAGATGCCCAGGGCCTGTAAATCAAATGTTACTAGTGGGCCTGCAGCACCGATTGTGCCACCCACACAAGTAACCCTGTAATCATGTCTCAGACCTGCCACTGCAGTGTCTGTGTGTGTACTTTTACACTATAAATTTGACTTGGCAAGTGTACCCACTTGCCAGGCCTAAACGTTCCCTTTTCTTACATGTAAGGCACCCCTAAGGTAGGCCCCAGGTAGCCCCAAGGGCAGGGTGCAGTGTATGGATAAGGTAGGACATATAGTAATGTGGTTTATATGTCCTGACAGTGAAATACTGCCAACTTCGTTTTTCACTGTTGCAAGGTCTGTCTCTCTCATAGGATAACATGGGGGCTACCTTTAAATATGATTAAAGTGTAGATTCCCCTAGAGAGTAGATGGACATTTGTTGTTTGGGGTCCCTGAAGTCACAATTTAAAAATACATCTTTTAGTAAAGTTGATTTTGAGATTGTGCGTTTGAAAATGCCACTTTTAGAAAGTGAGCATTTTCTTGCTTAAACCATTCTGTGACTCTGCCTTGTTTGTGAATTCCCTGTCTGGGTCAGTTTGACAGTTGGGTTGTTTTTCATCTCGCACTAGACAGTGACACAAAGGGGGCTGGGGTGTAACCTGCATTTCCTGATTAGCCATCTCTGCTAGGAGGGAGGGGTGGAGTGGTCACTCTCATCTGAAGGGACTGTGCCTGCCTCTGACAGTGCCGGCTCCAACCCCCTGCTGTGTGTCTGAGGCCTTGCCTGGGCAAGGCAGGATTTCACAAGTAGGTGTGAGTCCCCTTTGAAGAAAGGTGACTTCAAAGACAGAAATGGGTATAAGAAGGGCACCCAGACTTTAGAAACACTTCTGGAACCAAGAGGAACCTCTGCCTGGAGAAGAGCTGATAGCTGAGGAAGAAGTGCTGCCCTGCCTGTGACTGTGCTTTGTGGAGCTTTCCTGCAGTGCTGCTTCTGCCAGAGTAAGAGGGCAAAGACTGGACTTTGTGTGCCTTCCATCTTGTGAAGAAATCTCCAAGGGCTTGAGTTAGAGCTTGCCTCCTGTTGTTTGAAGTCTCAGGGACAGCAAAGACTTCTCTCTGACAGCACCTGGAGTCTCTGGAGAGACTCCTGCTCTGACAAGTGGTGCCCTATCCAGTTCCTGGGCCCTTGAAAGGAAAGCTGGTGGAAATCTAAGGAAATCGACTTCGGACGACTTCGGACCGACGCCGCTGCTGAAACCGGTAATGCCGCCTGCACCTGACGCGTGACCTTCGCTGGAACGCGACGCTCTTCGCAGGCCAGACGCCGCAGCAGCCCTGCTGAAGTGCGCGACTCCGTGGAAGTAGCCGCACCACGTTGTGATCGACGCCGCTCGAAGTGCACAGATTCAACGTTTCGCACAGATGCCGCGATTCCCGACTTCGTGCATCGGCTTGTTTTCACTCTTCACCAAAGGTACTGTACTTGGGGGTCTACACGACTCCGTGTCCGGCGCCGCTGGTGTTGGCTTGTTGGGAACGACTCCGTCACGACGCCGTGTTAACATCTCATCGAAGCATTTTTTGTTTCTAAGCGCTATTTTTGAGTTCAATCTCTAAAAATTCATAACTTGACTTGTGTATGTCGGATTTTTGTCGTTTTGGTCTTGTTTTGTTTAGATAAATATTTCCTATTTTTCTAAACTGGTGTTGTGTCATTTTGTACTGTTTTCATTAAGTTACTGTGTGTGTTGGTACAAATACTTTACACCTAGCACTCTGAAGTTAAGCCTACTGCTCTGCCAAGCTACAAAGGGGATAAGTAGGGGTTAGCTGAGGGTGATTCTCTTTTACCCTGACTAGAGTGAGGGTCCTTGCTTGAACAGGGGGTAACCTGACTGTCAACCAAAGTCCCCATTTCTAACACTAATTTAATGAAACTGATGGTCTCATGAGGAGGTTTTGAGGTTTTTCACTAGAGTTTCCATTGCGTTGAGTTGTAACTACTCCCGTGCATGATCTAATCTTCTTGCAGAATTCTCTCATTTGGAGTTGAACTATTTTGGTACATCGGCGCTTGAAAGCAATGCCATGATGACGCTTGATGTCAGAGGTAGAGGTTTGAAAGTAGTTATGCCGCCAGTGTTGTAGACAAATCTTTCAAGGATGTATTCTGCCCAAAAACAGCGGTTCATTAATGAGTTATGTCAACTCTAAAACTTCATAGTATTTTTTTCCTTGAGCTTATGTTTAGACTGAAGGTGGCAACAGAATCACAGCTACTTGTGAAACAGATGCTTTGACACGGAATAGGACATTTCTAATTCACATTCTGGTGTATAGTGATGTGTAAGCTCAAGGTAATCAAGCATTCCTAATGCACAGTTGTGACTCCTCCTACCCCTTCATCAGGTCAGTTTTTGGTGACAGTCTTATATCCAAGTACAGTACTTCCTAACCTTTTCACTTCCATGGACCTCTGTGAATCAGAACTTGAAGCCGGGGTACCCGCCTAAGGATTTTCTACCATTTGAACATCAAAATAATATGCTAAAATACCGAAGCAAGTATACATCAAACAAATACATAAAGTGCAACATATTTTTTTTTAAGTTACAACCAATAATATACACACATTTAAATTTTAAATAAAATGGGACGGTCAGAGCTTTTGAAAGCTTGATTTTATTTCTAAAAGCCAAAGCGATATGCAAGCCTCCAGCAAATCTCTTTGTCTTTTTTTGCACTTAAGGTGAGCTCATCTTCTTGGCGTTTAGTAGTGCTTTATTTGAGGATGCCAATCGTCCATACTGGATTTTATTTGATACTGGATCGACAATATTCCCTGACATGTAGAGAGGGTACTAAAATGTTAAATTTGAAATTTTGTTCTTATGTATGTACACTTAATTATTCTTCTAAAATTACTTAATCGTCTAAACAGTTGCCAGGTTCCTTTGTGAGTGCTGATGATAGATCCCTTTCAAATATAATGAGGACAGGGTACAGCTCCTCTCCAGCCATCCTGTCAGGAAGATCTTTCCCTTTACACCTAAGCTTCCTTTGTCTCAGTGTCTGTAAGCAATACGCAGCCACAACAACAGAGCCATTCACAGTCATGTCACTCAAGACACTACTAGGAAGGCACAGCTGGTTTGAGAAGAAAAATTACATCTTTCTAAAAATTGCATTTTTTTAAATTGTAACTCAAAATCAGATTACATCATTAAAGAGGATTTTAGATCACAATTGTTTTTAGTGTAAATATTTTTTTCTATCTTCTCCAAATCTGAAGTTAGCACTTATCAAAGGTAATAAGGTAGCCAATGTTAGTCTTTGGGAGATGTAGGTCTTACAACAGTGAAATGCAACTTTAGGAGTTTTTCACTGTTAGAACATCTACAACTGAATACACATGTCCTACTTTTTAAATGCCATGAACCCTGGCCTAGAAGTGGTTAGGGCCTACCTTAAGTATTTTATTTACAGGACCTGAGAACACAGAGTGTCATTTACAAGGGACTTATAAGTAAATTAAATATTCCAATTGGGTGTAAGTCAGTGTTGCCATGTTTTAAGGAGGGAAAACAAGCACTTTAGCACTGGTTAGGAGGGGTAAAGTGTATGGGGTCCTAATTCCAACAAAAGCAAGTTCAGACCGAATCAGGGAGTGAAGAAAAAAGTTTGGGGGGATACCACGCCAAGTAGGCCAGACCTAACATTGCGAATAGTAAGTCTTCTATAAAGTTGTATCCTTGTTTTAGGCTGGGATTGGAAGTCTGCTGGCATTCTTGTATTATTGTTGGGAAAGGCAAGTGGTGGACTTTTACAAGTGGGAGGCTGGCAAAATGATTGTATCACTGAGTTATTTTGTATTTCATTATGTTGTAATTAGATGTCTGCTGGCAAGCTCCTGTTGATTGGTGTAGTAGAATAATTTTGAAAATGTGTTGAAGTTTCTAAAATAGGGTGTCTTGTGGCATACTTGTGATAGAAACAAGGGAGGCAGATCATCACTCTAAACTTGTTGCTGGTATATTAAAGATAATAGACCAGGTGAAAAGCTTTCTTTAGTGATATGTTGTTCTTTTATATGCTAAGACAAGATGTTTTGATACTATGACTGTGTCAGCTGGCATGCTTCTGTTAGATACCGTTGTAAATTAATTCCTTATATTTTTTTAATGTTTTTCAATGTCAGTTGGGGTGATGGATTGCTTACTTGAGATATACATGCACATGAGGAAAATAGTAGATATGATTCTTGAATTACTGCAAAACATATTTGACCAGCATAAATGATTCTCTTTAGTTGCTTTTTTATGTCAGGGCAGGATGTTAGCTAGCATTACAGTATATTGTAAGACTTGTGGGGTTCTATATCAAAAGACTAAAATAATTGCTGCATTCTTCTGCATTCTGTAAATGTTTGTGTTCCTGCATTTAGAGGATGTCTTAACTGGCTAGGTGGTATTGTATTAAAAAAGGATGCATCTCCTTACCCACACAAGATGGCATGCTTCATCATAGGGTAACATCTTCACCAGTAGCATGGCAGGGCAAACGTTTGTGGAGCTCATTTTGCATATTTTTTATTTTAGATTAGGTTTTTGTGGAGTGTGTAGGTTTGTGATATATAGGCGACTATGTTATTGAGTCAGAATAATATGAAGAGCTTTATTGGAAGTTAAACCTTTCTGATACAATAAAGAGTAGGGTGTGTGTTAACTATTCTGGTACTTCCCTGGTTGCCTTGTTTGGGTTGACATGTTTCTCCCCCTGTCAGGATTCCACTACAGTTTTGAGCTTTTCCCAGGACTAAATGCCCCCTCTCAAAAAAAAATCTCCTTTAGGAGTTCCCTCAAGTGAGAAGAGAAGATGGTACATCTCTCATAAAACAAAGGTATTCATATGTGAAAGAAGACTACTATATGAGTGCTGAGTTTGAGATATCTGAAGGCAATAGGAAACGATGAGGTACAGGCAACAAGACATTCACATCCAATGAAGAGAGCAGTGGTGATGAAGGTACACACAAAACACTCTTTCCATTCAAGTCAACCTTTAACCAACATTTTTTAGGGAGGTAAAGTAGATGATAGAGAGGGTCAAGCAAAGGAAAAGGAAGGGGCAAAATACAGACAGACACACTGAGTACGGTGGCACCACAGGTGATGGCAAAGACAAGAGCTATCCATAGAGACTACTGTAGACATGATTGTGTATCTCTCAGACATCACATTACCAACCATAGAGATCAAAGGACTGAACAGAGGCCTATGCTTTATTTCTGACAGCAAACACCAACCATTAGAGTAGGATAGATCTATAGTTGTTGTTTTTAGAAAACTACATCATCTTGGCAGCATGGCTTGAGTGCCACCTGTGATGGCCACCCGACGAGGGAGCTCTCTGCCAACATGAAGCCCTTTTGCTGATTATTGCGATTTTGCCATGACTGAACTAAGAGGAATTGTGCCGTTTCGTCCCTGAAGTGCACTAGCGAGGACCAATGTTTCCACATTTACTCAGCAGCACCTCTTCTTCTCAAACAATGCCGATAACATCGCTCCGCACATTGTGGGTGCCATTTTGAATTTTGCATTCACTGTACTACCAAGAATCTTCCTCTTCAGTATGGTGATTTTAATTTAGGTTAACTACAGTAAATGATGTCTTTACCTTCTGGAAGTCATACATCAGTAAGTGACGTTTTGACAGGCATCTTGGTGGCACCTACTTTCCTCAGCCACCGCAACTTGGGCTTCTCTACACTTTATGGACACCTTTTCATTTCTGCATATTCTGATGGAGGCATATTAACCAGTTGGCACGCTCTAAGCTATAATATAATTTTATGATACTCCCTTCACATTCTCCAATGTTCTCTAATACATTCCACCTGGAGTCTCCTACAGCTGAATGAGACACTTTCATTTCCTCACAAGAGTGCATTTGTGTTGTTTTGTATCTGTAATGACTCATAGATACACACTTATCTTTTGATGCACAGCTCATATTACACTACTCCTGCAGACATAATGCCATGACCTGTCCTTACTTCAATGTGAAAAGTTAGAGCCTACATGTGGTCCTTATCGCTCTACTAATCCTACTGAAGAAAATATGTATCAGTTAATGTTCTATATGCAAGACATTTTCCCAAGTAATTCCCTTTCAATTCATTTAGCTGTTTTTTATTAATTCCTACTGGAAGTTCTTCAATGCTATTGTATTGGCAGATTAAAAAGAAACTTCATTCCTCAGCCAAGTTGCAATCATCTAAATTCTCTGTACCGCACCTGTCCTCTAGTGAATACTCCTTCTTATGATATGGCACATTCTGCTACTCCAGGCTCTTTGATGGCAAATTCCGCTTCAGAGAAGCATCACACATCCATCTCTATGAATAAAAGACTTAAGCAAGATCCCTCATCTCCTGAGAAAATACCCTCTCCTACCTCAATCGATATTTTATTAAATGAAATTAGGGCTCTTCATCAATTTGTTGAAGAACCAAATAACCAAATTCAAAATATTGATGAGAAATGGTCTACTATAGAGATAAGGGTACCTGAGGTGGAGCAACGAGTCAGTGATTTTCAAAATGAAACTCCAAAATCGTGCTTTGGAAAAAGAGGTTTTTCAATTGGAAGAAACAAGCAGAAGACCTAGAGAACAGGAACAGTCAGACTACTATGCATATTTATAGTCTCACAGAGAGAACTGAGGGAGAGAATCCACTCTCCTTCTTTGCATCCAATTAGTGTATCTCCATCCTTCCATGAATTTAAATATACAGTGTTAGAAATGGGGTCTCTAATTGGCAGCGGTATATACCCTTGACCAAGTAGGGACCACAATCCTAGTCAGGGTAAGTCACACACAATCCAAATTATCCTGTTCCCACCCTCTGGTAGTTTGGCACTGAGCAGGCAGGCTTAACTTAGAAGTTAATGTGTAAAGTATTCATGTCATAAATCATACAGTAATACAGTGAAAACACCACAAAAATACCTCACACAGGTTTATTAAAAATATATGATATTTATCTGGTTAAATTAAGGTCACAACTATAAAGATTCAATAAGCAGGATTTGAGATATCACTTTTGCAAGATCAAAAATAACATGCATGGAGACCACAGAGGAGGAGATGAGTGGAAAAGTAGGGTGTGTGTTGGATTTTTCGGCACAGCACATTGTGTTGTTTCTTTCCAATCTGCAAGGGCTTTGCGTTGATTTCCGGCGCGAAGTCTTGGTTCCTCACTGCGATGCAGGGATCTTTTTGATACCCAGCGACGATGCAGGGAAAGTCCTGGGCTTGCGGAAAGATGTCACAGGCATTGCGCCGATCTGGTAGGCGATGCGTCAACTTTTCAGTCACACTGCAGGCACTGCGTCGATTCTTCACTCAGGAAGTTGGGCTGCGTAGTTCCGATTCGGGTAATTTCATTTACTATAAAGAGATTTAGTGATCCTATTAAGCTGCAGAAAGCATAATCTCATTTAGCCAAGGTTAGTCCAGATTCAGTTTTATTCATGAAACTCATTTTAAAAAATCTGAGGTGCCAAAATTTAAATGTTGTTGGGTAGGTTCTGTTTTTGTCTCCCAATTCCAATAAAAAGAAGGGGTCATAATTATATGAGAAAAAATGTAGATCCTACTGTTGTATCACAAAATAGTGATACTGAAGGTAGATAGCTGAATATTGATTAATACAATCCCTTGACAGTTTTTAATGTTTATGACCCTACCAAAAAGCTGAAAAGCAGTGTTTGGTTTCTTGGTGACAAAAATAAAATGGGAAAATTATGAGCTAACTATCTTAAGATCAAAAAACAGGAATTTAAGAGAAATTCTCATTTACTCACATGAAGTTCCTCTTTTTAAAGATTAGGTTATCTTGGACAAATTTACTACATTCAGTAAAGCTTTATGTACTCCTGAATCACAAATGCTATCTACCCATGTAGAGTCTTACCTCCAGATTTCCCCAAATCTAGACTTGAATTATTTAGAAAAAGATATCTCCTTGTTGGAAATCTCAGAAGGCCTTAAATTTTTATGAAAAGGGAAGTCCCCAGATCTGGATGGCATTACTGTGAAATTTTTTCTTCACTTCTCCAAAATTCTTTTACCTCAACTTATAAAATTGTTAATTTTTTTTTTTACCACAGTTGATTCCTTCTCAGGTACCTTTCAAGAAGCCACAATGGGGGGTCATTACAACCCTGGAGGTCAAAGACTGCCAGGGTTGTTTTGGCAGATTTCACCACCAGCAGGCTGGCGGTGAAATCCCTGGTATTATGACTGCGGCGGAAGCGCTGCGGTCGCACCGCTGGGACCAACGGTTTCCTGCCACTTTAGTCCCGGCGGGAGTAATCCTCCAGGGCAGCGCTGCTTGCAGTGCTGCCTAGGGGATTACGAGTCCCCCTCCCGCCAGCCTTTTCATGGCGGTTTGCACTGCCATGAAAAGGCTGGCGGAAAGAGGAGTCGTGGGCCCCCTGGGGGCCCCTGTACTGCCCATGCCACTGGCATAGGCAATGCAGGGGCCCCCTGCCACAGCCCGTGCAGCTTTTCACTGTCTGCTATGCAGACAGTGAAAAGCGCAACGGGTGCAATTGCACCCGTTGCACGGCTGCAACACCACCAGCTCCATTTGTAGCCGGCTCCTGTGTTGCGGCCGAGATCCCTGCTGGGCCGGCGGGCGAAAACCAGGTTTCTGCCCACCAGAAGACGTCAAAGACCTTGCTTATTGCAAAAACTACAGTCTTATCTCTCTAAAAATTAGAGATTAATAAGTATTTGCAACAATCTTAGCATTGAAGCCTTCCTCCTACATCTTATTGGTAAACAACAATCAGGCTTTATAAAAAGTGGATTAGCATCTGATAATATCTGTTTATTTTGTAATACTTAAGTAAAGCTCCTTTTCTTTAATACCCGCTTGCAGCAATAACTGATGCTAAAAAGGCTTTCGATAGGATACATTGGGAATTTATGCTAAAATCTGTATTCAGCCATGGCTTTGGTCCTAAAATTATTGCCCTAATTTTACTTTGATATCATTTCCCTAAAGCTTCAGTGTTAGTTATTGGAATGCCTTCATCCTACTTTCCCATGGAATTTGCCAAGGGTGTTTTCTTTGCCCATTTTATTTGTTTTAGCACTTGAACCTTTACCTTCTTGCATTAGACAGAACACGCCTATAACAGGTTTACCATATGGTGAAAAATCCTTAAAATTAGCTGCTAATTGTTAGAAATGGGGTGTTTTGTTGGCAGTCAGGTTACCCCCTGTCCAAGCAAGGACCCTCACTCTAGTCAAAGTAAGTCACACACAATCCAAATTATCCTGTGCCCACCCTCTGGTAGCTGGGCACTGAGCAGTCAGGCTTAACTTAGAAGGCAATGTGTAAAGTATTTCTGCAATAAATCATACAATAACACCACATAGCACCACAAAAATACACCGTACAGTGTTGAGAAAAATATATAATAATATTCATCTGGATAAATTCAGGTCAAAACAATTAAAGATGCAATAAGTAAATGTTGAGATATCACTGAAAAGTGATATAAAGTGTCTTAAGTCTTTTAAAAGCAAACAAAGTCTCTTTCAAGCACAAAGTACCTGGTTCACGTGAAAAATCTCCGCAAAGAACCGCAGAGGAGGAGAAGCGTGGAAACAAAGGGGTGTGCATTGATTTCTCGGGCCGCGTGCAGCGATGCGTCGTTTAGTTTCCACACAAGGACTGCTGTGCATCGATTTCCGGCGTTCGGTCGTGGATCCTCTTTGGGCTGCGGGTTTTTTTTAGATGCCCCGGGGATGATGCATGGATTTCCAGCGCTGGCAAGACGAAGTCACAGGAGCTGCATCGATCCAGTGGCCGTTGCATCTAATTTTCTACTGCACGTCAGGCTCTGCGTCGATTCCTTTCTGGAAGTCAGGCTGCGTCGTTCCGGCACAGCTGTGCGTTGATCCAGTGAGGCTGTGAGTCGAATTTCCAGTCACTACGTTGGCGCTGCATCGATCTTCTCGTTGTGAAGTCGGGCTGCGTCTTTCCGGTTCAGCATGCAGTGAAATTTCCACTGCGGTGCAGGCTGTGCGTCGTTTCTGGCAGGCTGTGCGTCGCATTTTGCCAAACAAGGAGCCCTTCTTGTAGAGATGAAGTCTTTTTGGTCCTGAGACTTCAGGGAACCGGAGGCAAGGTCCATCCAAGCCCTTGCAGAGCACTTCTTCACCACAGCTAGAGAGCAGCAAGGCAGCAGGGCAACAGCAAGGCAGCAGTCCTTCACAGAAAGCAGACAGGTGAGTCCTTTGAGCAGCCAGGCAGGTTTTCTTGACAGGATGCAGGTTCTGGTTCAGGTTCTCTCCTCCAGGAAGTGTCTGAGTTGGTAGGGGCAGAGGCCCTGTTTAAATACCCAAATGTACCTTTGAAGTGGGGGGGACTTCAAAGAGTGGCTTAGAAGTGCACAGGGTCCCCTTTCAGTTCAATCCTTTCTGCGAGGGTCCCAGTAGGGGGTGCGGCAGTCCTTTGTGTGAGGGCAGGCTACTGTCCTTTGACATGCAAGTGTGAGGCCCTCCACCCTCCCAGCCCAGGAAGACCCATTCAAAATGTAGATGTATGCAAGTGAGGCTGAGTATTCTGTATTTGGGGTGTATCTGAGTGAATGCACAAGGGAGCTATCACTGAACCTAGCCAGACATGGATTGTAAGACACAGAAGGATTTAAGTGCAGAGAAATGCCCACCTTCTAAAAGTGGCATTTCAAAACTAGTAATATTAAATCCAACTTCACCAGTCAGCAGGATTTTGCATTACCATTCTGGCCATACTAAATGTGACCTTCCTACTCCTTTTAGATCAGCAGTTACCACTCAAACAATATATGAGGGTAGCCCTAATGTTAGCCTATGGAAGGAGCAGGCCTCACAGTAGTGCACAAACAAATGTAGGAGTTTTACACCACCAGGACATGTAAACTACACAGGTACATGTCCTACCTTTTGTCTACACAGCACCCTGCCCTATGGGTTACCTAGGGCATACCTTAGGTGTGTGTTATATGTAGATAAAAGGGGAGTTTAAGGCTTGGCAAGTACTTTTAAATGCCAAGTCGAAGTGGCAGTGTAACTTCACACACAACCCTTGCAATGGCAGGCCTGAGGCACTACGTATGTGGATGGCACAATCAGTGCTGCAGGCAAACTAGTAGCATTTAATCTACAGGCCCTGGCATACATAGTGCACTTTACCTGGTGTTTATAAGTAGATTAAATAGGCCAATTGGGTGTGAACCAAAGTTACCGTCTTTGAAGGGAGAGAGCATATGCACTTTGGCACTAGGTAGCAGTGGTAAAGTACACAGAGTCCTACAAACAGCAACAACAGTGTGCAAAAAGTGGAGGGAGGCAGGCAAAACGTTAGGGGGTGACCACCCTAAGGCTGTCAGGTCTGCCACTAATGCTGATAAAGTTCTTATTTTTATTTCTCATCCTGAGGTGTCTTTTCCAGCATTGCTCACATAAATTACCTCCTTCTCTACAGTTTCAGGTTGTAAAGTTGATATGGAAATGACTGAAATACTCCCCTTAAATAAAATAATACCTAAACAGTCCTTCAGTAATTCATATTTGCAGTGGGCACTTCTAGAATAAGATTCTAGGCATTTGGTTCATGCATTCTGTTTAAGATTCTGTTACTATCAATTATTAGGAATTAATTACTCATGTTGAAAGTTTAATCTCATCATGGATTCTGTTACTTTTGTACTGGTGGGGATGTTTAGATTTCATTAAAATTATGCTTTCTCCATTCTTACATAATATTTCCATGACACCAGTGAAGGTTCTTAAAATTACTTTTAAAAAGATCAATTCTATACTCTCTAAACTTTTATGGGTAGATTAAAAAAAGATAGGATTTCTCTCTCTTTTAACTAAAAAAAAATCTAAACTAGAAGAAGGGGTTATCCTTCCAGATTTTAGCCACTACCATTAGGCTTTTGGACTCCGTCAAGCCTCTCTCTGGACTTTGATCTCTAACTCCCATTTCCATCCTCTTTGGGTAGATATTGACACAAAACAACTTCACCGCTTTACCCAACAGGGGATTTTATATTTTTCTTCTAAATTCTCCTTTTGTTCCTCTCCCCTTATCAGTCACACTTTTTCTGTGCTTCAATCAATAGGTCCTCCTTCTCCTCTCTCCTGGACTACCTTCTTGGCCATGCCCACATGGTACAATAAACTTGTTAAAATACACAACAGACATATCTTTTGGAAATCATGGAACACAAAAGGTATAACATGTATATCACAATGGTTTGAAGGGGATGCACCTATTTCTTTTCCTCAGCTCAAACACATATTTCAGTGGTAACGATCCTTTCACGCTCACTTCTCGCTCCTTATTAATACTATCCTAGATGTTATGTTCACTTTACAGGATAATACACCCTGTCTAATTTGCAAATGAAAGATGTCTAAACTCCTTCCTTCTTGCACTAATGCCTCCATAATTTATGAGGTTATTTTACCTCCAAAGCACTGAACTCTTCTGGGAGCAGGATTTTTTAATTGCTTGGAATATTATGTTCTGGAATAAGATATTACATCACATTTATAACATTTCTAGATCAGCTGGTACAACTCAAACATAACTTTTTATTTATCACAAGCTCTACATGACTCCTCATAACTGTGCTACGTTCTCTACAGACATATCAATCCAATGTTAGTCTGGTGATTTTCCTAACAGTGATAATTATGCATATGTTATTTTGGTGTCCTTTTAGGTTATCATTCTGGCATAAAGCATGGGCCCGAATCACACTGTTATTTAAGATTGATCAACCTTTTAATATACCTAACCTATATTTAGGAACTTTACCCAATGTGTTTTCTCTGTGCTTTCCTACAACCAAACTAATTGATGTATTTTTAGCATTTAACTGAAGTGCTCATCTAAAATCTTTATTATTGAATGCCAGAGGCTACTGTCAGTCACCAATACTTATGAAAATGTACATGTAAACATCAGGAGTGTCATTGTCAATGAAACCAAAGTCCTGTTTGATGATGCTGCGATTCAGGGCTGGAAGAAGAGTGTGATTTCTTATCTGAACGGAAGCCACCTACTTTCTATTTCTACTGCTTACCAGAAATATATGAGAACAAGACACCACCTCTAGGAAGACTCAGAGAATAAAGGATTTGGTCAACTCTGGAAGCCTTGGCACAATTATTTCATCATGTTCTGGAACTACTGGTAAAAGAAATGCCATCTTATCTAAAAGACACTAAGGAGGCCCTCAATGTGATAATAGAATTAAAGACCAGAGGCCTGATTTATGAAAAGATTGCGCAGCCTTTGCACAATTTGTTGATGCAAAAGTGGTGCAAATTGACAAAATACAATTATATTTTGTAAATTTGCACCGCTTTTATGTCAAAAAATGACACAAAGGTGGCGCAAACTTTTCATAAATCAGGCCCCACATGTGCAAACACTCCAAATAAGAAATCCTAAATTGCAGCTAATAAAGATTCACAATTTGAAATATTTTATTTGTAATTTACTACAATGGCCAGCAGCAGTGACTAAGGGTGCAGTGCTTGTGGGTGTGCATGTTGAGGTGACAGACAGGGAGGCGGGAGAGGGGGACACACTGGGGGAAGTGGATGTTGTTGTATGTGCCTTTGTATATTGGGTGTGTGTATGCCTGTTGTGGGAAATGTGGTGCTTGTGTTTCTCTGTGTGCATCTTGTGTGTTGAGGTGTGTGCATGGCTGTCTGAACGTGTGCTTGGGATGGGTGAAGGGAGAGGGGTGCTGGAAGGGGTAGAGGTGCCGGGGGGGCAGAAAGACCAGGGACACTGGCTGCTGTCAAATAGGAGGCCAGAGCCTGAAAACATCTCTGTAGGCCAGACATGGCATCATGAATGCCTTCCAGGTATGCACTGCATTGCTGCATCTGGGATTCTAGCCCCTGGATGGCATTCACAATGGTTGTCTGCCCTACAGAGATGCTCCTCAGGGGGTCAATAGCCTCCTCCGTGAGGGCAGCAGGGCTGTCTGGGGCAGGAGATGAGGTGCCGGGGCGAGAGAGACACCCACCCTTCTGGGTGAACGTGCACGGGCAACTGGGTGGGAAGCACCTGGGAGGGCGGAGATGGCATGGGGGTGGTTGAAGATGACAAAGAATAGGAGGGCCCACTAGGGTCCGCCACCACAAGGGAGCTGCCATCGGAGGAGGTATCAGAGTCACTACCACCAGTGGTAGTTACCTCCCGCATGGTACTCCCCTCGCCCTCCAACCCATTGGTCCCCTTGGGCTGCCAGTGCCACCAGTCCAGTTGCTCCTGCATATGTGGATGGCAGGTCTGTGTCCTGGCTAGTGGTAGGGGCTTCCAGGTGTGTGGGGGTCTCAGGCTGGCTAGGATAGTGGTGCTGCAGCACCCCTGCAATGGTGGCCATGGTGGCATTGAGCTGCTTCCATTGCTCCATGGCCTCTTGGTGTTGTGCTATTTGCAGCCTTTGATTCTGCTCCAGGGTGGCCCGGATCTGGCCCATCCTGTCTTGGGTATGGTGGTATGCTCCCAGGACCTCAGATAGCACCTCCTGGGATGCAGCATCCATCCTTTGGCCTCCCCCTGGGCCACAGATGCCCTCCCACTGGGCCCAGTCCCCTGTGCCTGTGTCCCCTGCACAGATCTGGCAGTCCCACTTGCACTGGGGCCATCATCGTCCTGCCTGTTGGTTGGTGGAGACTCTGGCCTCTGTACATGTGGTCCACCAGTCTGTGGCCTGGAGACACTTGTGTGGTTGTGTGGGGTCATTTGGCCAGAGCAAATGTTGGTGGCTGGGTGGTAGGGGTGTCAGTGGTATCCTGGGTTGGCCTGCTGGAGGGTGACAGTCCAGGACTGTATGACAGGCCAGGGTATTCCTCACTGTCCATACATCCCTTTCCAGTTTCCTGAGTGGGGCCTCTGTCTTCGTGTGGGGTGCTGGCACTCCTTTGCTTTCCGTCCGGTTGGCATGGGTGGTGGTGCCTGTGGGGGGGAGTGGATATGTATGTTACATGTGCAAAATCGGATAAGTATGCACAGCCCTGCCCTATTTTATGCTGCTTATTCCCCTGTCGGGCCATGCAGGGACCTTTTGTGGGATTATCCTTTAATTTTGCATGGGATGTGGAGGTGCATTGTGGGTGCAGTAGTGCCATTGTAAATCCTTGCAGGGGTAGGTGACTGTGCACAGGGGGAGGGATGTGGGCCTGTTAGTGGGTTTATGGGCATGCAGGGTGACTGGATGTTGTGGCCTGGGTGGAGATGTAGTTGGAGGGGTGGGGTGGTACATGAATTACAGGTGTGGTGGATATGAAGTAATTTTAGATGACTTACCCGAGTCCAGTCCTCCAGTGTGTCCAGTGAGGCCCTCCGGGTGCAGGATAGCCAGTACCTTCTCCTCTCAGTCGGTGTAGTCAGGGGTGTAGGTGGGGGCCCTACAGCGGTCTTCTGTACCGAAATGTTGTGCCTGGTTGCCATAGACTTCACCTTCCTGTGCAGGTCGTTCTATCTCTTGCAGATGTCGTCCCTTCTGCGTGGATGGTTTCCCACTGCGTTGACCTTGTTTACAATTGTCTGCCATAACTCACTATTCCTGGTGATGGGTGTGTGCTGCACCTGTGCACCGAATAGTGGTGGCTCGACCTTGAGCATTTCATCCACCATGGTCCTTAGCTCCCTCTCTGTGAAGCGTAGGTTCTTAGGGGGTGCCATGATGTGTGTTATGGATGTGGTGTTCTGAGTGTATGGGTGAGGGTGCTTTTGTGTATATGTGTGTGTGACTTTTGTTATGTTGTGTACAGTGTATGCATGTAGTGTTGTCAGTCTGATTCATGCAATTGGCATTGCAAAGGATTGTTGGAGTGTGTATGTAGGTGTTTTAAGGTGTTGTGGATTTATGACAGGTGTGTGGGTTTCAAACTTGCCAATGTGTGCAATTCTTGCTGTTGGGTCCCATTGCTGGCCGTGGCGGTCCGTACCACCAAAGGTCGTTCGACATCCACTGTCCGCCATGGTGATTTGTGCATCATTATTTGGTGGGCGGAGGATTTGTCTGTTTGGCGGTGGCGGGGTGGGGTGTACAGCCTTTCCACCATCATGGGCCCTGGCGTGGCTGGCGGTTGCAGGATTTTTGGAGGTTTCTGTTTTTGGCATCATTATATGGCGGTGTGCTGTTCACCGCCACTGGCGGTCTTCTGTTCACCGTCGCCACGGCGGTTGGCGATGTTTCTCGCCATGTTCATAATGACCACCATGGATTTTTTAAGATTTAAGTAAGAATAGCTCCAAGAAGTATTAAGTACCAATAATAGTCAATGATCGCATATGATTGGGACCAAGGCACAATCAAATGCAGACTTCCATGAAGCGTGGGTCACATACACCAACCAGGTTCATCCTGATTGTGAGAATGTGGATTATTGGTTGAAGTGGGTTGTAGTAGGTACTGATGGTCATGGTCAACAGGTGCCTGCATAGTAACCAGGATTGTTTTTGTGCAGGAAACACCTTATAAGCGTTTTCCTCCTTCGAAGTGTGCTGCAGAATGTAAAGCCCTGATAGCTCATTGATGTCTCTGACTCCGTTTTGGAAAAACATATTACTGTCCTTTTAAATCCATCATGTTTAGAGCATTTTGCAAACAACACCATTAGTTCGTAACAATTTCAGTTATTAGCCCCGTTTAAATAATGCATCTGCTGAATTTCTGATCTGGATTGCATTTCAGTTTTTCAGCTACACGTTAGTGGCAATCAAAATTATCACAGCTTCAATTGCTGTACTGCACTGGACATTTCGTTTTTCCTTATATGTGATGCAATGTGTGGGTGATGTCTTTAATAAAATATTTTAGGAAATGTATAACTTAAATATTAGCCTGATGGGTAGGTAGATTTCCAAGGAAAACGCAGTCTCCTAATGGCAACCTACAGTTTACCTAAAGCACATTTGGCACGGCATTTTATTTTAAAGCTTTGCAAACTTACCAATGAATTATATGTGATGCACAAGCACCCCTTAGTGGTTATTTTGCATTATTACATACTACAGTTTTTTACTAAATATTCAGACGGAAAAAGAAAACAAGTTGGCACAAAATGTAAGTTAGTTCAGGTATTATGTTATGTTATTTTAATTGATTTAAAAAGTGCGCCCACTATTGTCTAAGGTGTTCTTGGCACTAAGAACCACAGAACCACACATTCACAGACTGCCACGTGCATATGGAGGACTAGCTATTGGCCTTAAAATGCAAGGACTTTGTTGCTAAAAATGAAAAGGCTTGATCGCATTGCTTCATTTTAGTAGATAAAAGCGCATCACAAGTGCGAGATTTTCAAGCACATAGATCTGCACAGCCTATATACCTGAACTTGCCTAATATGAAACAGATCGCCTTTCTATGGCATCCTCGATTTTCGAGTTAAAGGAACTTGAACGGTGATTCAAAGTTTGGTGGACCAGGAGTTCTACTATAAATTGGCACTGCTCCTACTCCAGCAAAACTGCGGTTACCTTTCCCCGTTTAGAAGTGGGGGAACAGTAGAGCTTCCGTCAGAAGAGACACTTGACCCTGCATTGAATCATTTACTGAGTTGCCAGGCCATACTAGCAGGCACCCGCCATATTTAGAACAGAATAACTTTCACAGTTGTTCCTTAGCTAAAGTCATGGAGGGAAGGAAATTTGTCAAATGTCCTATGGTGAAAAGTTCCCCGTGCAAAAATGACATTTACCTTTTAAATCCTTGCTTCGGGGTTTTGTTGTTGACAAGCAAACGAGAATGCCAAGATGACTACTTGTCGGTCAACAGTAATGAACGTGTATCCACCATTCCAGCTGTGACACTTTATTTACAGAAATGCCTACTGGGCAGGTGTGGATCTCTAAATATGATTGGTGGTCCTCTGCCACTCTAGTGGGCTGGCGAGCTGCCCACTAAGCTTTATACGAGCTCTTTAATCACTACCCATTCCTTCTGCCCCCCCCATAAACAAGACTTTAATAAAGCCTTTGAATACATTAGCAGCGAAAAACGTAGAAGCAATGTTCTGAAAAAGCTCACCAGTCAAAAGATTAAATATACGTATACAATTATACGACAAGTATTACACTTTCACTGTGGAAATAATAAAAATGTATAACTGCAAACTCTGAATTACAAACAGGTAATAAAAGATGTGGCATGTTAGTAATCCAGAATCTTACTTAATATGTTAGAAAACAATTGTTGCGTGTCAGCTTCAAAAATTTACAATTACACGAGTAATTCATTATTTTCAGTGTAAATATTTTCTAAACTGTATCCTAATATTTGTAATAATTTCAGAATGGTTCTCCCCAGCTCCATCAGGCATGGATACTGTACTTGATGATGTCACCAATAACACTGGCAGAAAGCATTAACGTTGTACTCTGGATCCACCAGGAGCATCTCGCTGTCTCCCCTACTGACCATTGCCAACAAGAATCTGAGGGCTAACGGTATAAATGGGGAAAGAGGAACAGTCAGAACTCACGAATGTCAAGGATTGTTAGGAATGGAGATAATCTTCCTCTTTCCCTAACACAGTATACCCTCAGATTGACAAGTAACACATATGACGACAATGCTACCCAAGAAATATGTAGGGTCAGGGGAGAGAGGGAAGAGAAAGTCTAGGTCCTGGTTGCAAGGAGACTCAGCAGATCTCACCAGTTCCCAAGGACTCACTGGAATTTGAAATTCTACATTGAAAAGACACACATTTTATTCAGATCTCTAACAACCATGAATCACTCCAAAACCAAGACTTACTACGTTGCTTAGGAAGAAAACTGGCAGCGTTAGGCCTAAGGATGAGCTAATTCCAGAGGGAATTGAGATAAGGTAAAACACAAAAAACCTGTGGGGATGCCTAACAGGTGCTATTTGAGTGTGACGTAGAGGAAATCCAACAACCACTATTGCCAAGTGTAGGAAAAAGGAATCTTTTTGTATTGTTGCCCCCAAATTGTCTGGCCTGGTGCTGCTGGTTTTTTGCTTTGCATACTGGGGCACTGCTAACCAGGCCCCAGTGCATGTGCTTGAACCCAAAAATATGTCAAAACTGGTTACACTCCTGACAGGCATATTTTGCTTCCCTATAAGTCCCTAACATATGGTACAAGAATGTATATAGGGCCTGTAAATTAAATGCCACTAGTGGACTGCAGCACAGGTTGTGCCACCACTAAATTGACCATAAAAAGCATGTCTCCAGAACTGCCCCTGTAGCCTGCGTAGGCAGGTTTAAAACTGACAATTCAACTTAACAAAACAAACCTTTTGCCAGGCCTAAACCTTCCTTTTTAAAACTTATAAATGCCTCCTAAAGTTAGACCCTGCATGCCCACAGGGTAGGATGTATGGAAAACACTGGGTTAAATTATAACACATTATAATACTTCAGTTTAGGAATGGCTAGAAAAGTGATTCATGGCCTAATATTAAGGGTAATTTTAAAATCCAACTTAATGATCAAGTAACATTTTAGATTTCTGGTTTGAAAATGACGCTTTTCCCGCCTAGTCAAATATGTCTTTTTGCCAGTGTTCAGTGTTACCTGATTGTCGATGGCTAGTCTGTGGTGAAATGTGTACCACTCCCAGACAGTGGACAGTCTGCTTGCATGTGGAGAGAGGTTTTTCTCCCTGACAGGATGGCCATCTGGGCTGTGACCAGGAACTTAATTAACTTTAAAGATTGTCTACCATGTCACAGGCAGATGTAGCTCACACCTGGGCCTGCCCACCTCTATTGTCCTTCTAGACAGGCAGGCACGAATTTCAGGGGAAAAGAGGCTGCCTTCAGCCAAGGTTTTGAGTGATGGCTTGCCCATTATCATAACCACACATCTGGGTAGACACAGGGAGCTCTGTACAAAAGAAGAAAAACTCTGCCATGTTGATTTTAGAAAGAAGGGGCCACTGTGGGATATTTTACAGTAAAACTCACCGGAGACTGTAAAAACAGGTAGGGTCACCTGGAAACGTTTACCCTATTGGTTAGAAAGCTGCAGGAGTTTCTCCTACCCACAGACTGGCATTGGGCATAAATGTGGCACCCCCAGTACCCTCTTCAAAACACCTCTGGACCTGTGGAAGACTGAAGAAGGGCTGCACTTGCTGTTGTGATGTGTGATGAGAACCATAAGGGCTGGACGTGCTCCCATTTATACACAGGACCAAGAAGTGGACTCCAATGATCAGTTGGCTGACCTCCGGTTGAGCTACAGAGACACAAAAGCTGTGAGAAGCCTATATTCCTAAAGAGTTCAGCTGACCAGTTTCTACTGGACCTGCCCTGTACCCAGCTGGTGACTTCTATTGGAGTGTGCCTTGACCCCTAAGTGGTGTCCCTAAGGTCCTGGGCCCCATATATGTGTCAAAATGTACTCCCCATGTTTATTCCGAAAAGCTAGGAAGATTTTCCACAATGTTTTGCCTGGAGAACTGAAAAAAGACCTGGACCAACCTGCCAAGCTGATCTGCCAAGGGTGCATCGCTGGCAGGCCTGACTTTGCTTAAGCTTCCACCAGGTTCTCCGCTCAACACTGGAATTCTTCAGTGGTGGGACCTCTTTAACTCCATTCCATAGCTTCTTCAAGGCTGGCATTGAAGAGAACTCAATCAATGTTGAAGACCTCAAGAGTGTGACACCCCTGACTTTCCTGCCTTCCCTGTCCCCCTGCAGCCCATCACCATCGAGCCCTGCTTCAGCTTCATTTTTTGCCTGCTGGCTTTGATGTCGACAAACCTGTTGATGACCCATTGACTTGCAGAACTGTTCCTAACAAGATAACACCTATCCGGGATGACCCAGTTCTTGTATATGGCTGGTGATCAACCACTTTTGGCCTTAACTTTGCCCCCTGTCTAGCATGACCACCTGCCCTTGGTTGGCACTTTGCACTTTTTGGTGCTAAATATTACTTGAAATTTTAAAAAGTTACTGTCTCCAGTTCCCCTTCTTGGAATTTTGATATCTCAGTCTCATTTTGATAATTACCTTCTGTTATGTTTTTGTTAAGTTGGGATTTTCATTATATTGTATATTTAACTATTTCAACATTCTGTTTTGGTACTTCAAATTTTTTAAACACTTTCTGAAGTTAAGTCTGTCTGCTCTGTGCCATAGCTACCAGTGGTTGAGTTCAGGTTTCAAATAATGAAACCTTTACTATTGCTAACAAGGCTGGTGCCATTATTCTATGTGGTGGACTACCACCCACCCCAGCTAAAAAGCAGCCTTCTCACATCAAGCACAGTACTCCATGCTTGCTGTCCTTTTAACTGGCACTGCCTCTCATAGCACTGGGGTGAAATCAATAGCTGATACGTCTGACCTGAAGTTCAAAGCCCCAGCCTTAAAGGGCCTTCATGTTTCCATCTGCCCATTCTCCAGAACATCCAAGCCTATGTACATGTTTTGATTACTGCTGTAACTTGCCAGGACTCCTCTAAAATTATGCCTTAAGTGGCTTTGAATGTTCTTCTGTACGCCTTACCCCTGGAGAACCCAGAGTCTGAGATAGTTTCTTGACAGGAATAGGATAACAAAAAATAAAGAGAAAGCAGACACCTAACACTGTGACTACTCAACGCTGCTGGGCACTGACATTAGCAGGTTGAAGAGGTTATGTGAAGGCACAAAAAGTTATCTTAGTAACCTGCCATAAATATCCTGCATCTAACCATAATAGTGAAAGGATGTACCATAGCTGAATTTCTGAGTAACCTAGTCTTGGTATTCTAAAATAAAACTTGCTATTCATGAAATTGAAGCATAACAACAGATGGATGTCTCTAAATCCATGAACACTTTTCCCCGATTAGTAAGAAGCTTCTTAATGATGCGATCTCGCAGAAAGTAATCTTAGGTTCAACCTAACTCTTATTGCCACTAGAAAAGTAATTAACAGCCATTAACAATCAGTGGTTGTCATTATTGGTAGTTATATATTGTTTGCTAAAATCTCTTACCACCTTACAAATAATCATATAGGTGTTTGTGGAACATTATCATAACATGAGAATTCTTCCTATTCCGTTACAGGATCAAACTACAAGCTTAAATGCAACAAATTATAACGTTTTTACCAATGTTTAAAGTCAAAGATTTAAAATAGTTTAAAGTTAATTTTCTCAACATAACTTGGATTCAGAATACTTCTCTGTATTCTGAAATGTTCTCCAACAAACTCACAAAAGAAGCCCCTGTTCTTTGCAACAAGGAAATGCTAAACCCCAGTAGCAGGATCCTGGTTCATTCAACATTGTAGCATGATTGCCTAGCAAGGACACTGTGAAACATGAAGGAAATGATACCAGATAATGTAGTATAGCCACTTCTGTCTCCAAGGAATGTGAGATATCAAGCACTGCTGAGAAATGTATTTTTGGGGTGGTGTTAGACTTTTCATCCTTGGCGTGGTCTCCCTTAACTTTTTGCCTCTGTTCCCCAGGTTGTTGATGTGTGCTGGACTCTGATTTTGCTGTTTTTGTTACTCTGGGCACTTTACCACTGCTAACCAGTGCTAAAGTGCAAGTGCTCCTGTTTAAATTGTATGTAAGTGGTTCATCCATGATTGGCATATTTGAATTACTAGTAAGTCCCTAGTAATGTGCACTAGAGGTGCCAGGGCCTGTAAATCAAATGCTACTAGTGGGCCTGCAGCACTGGTTGTGCCACCCACATAAGTAGCTCTGTAATCATGTCTCAGACCTGCCACTGCAGTGTCTGTATGTGTATTCTTACACTGTAAATTCGACTTGGCAAGTGTACCCACTTGCCAGGCCTAAACCTTCCCTTTTCTTACATGTAAGGCACCCCTAAGGTAGGCCCTAGGTAGCCCCAAGGGCAGGGTGCAGTGTATGGATAAGGTAGGACATATAGTAATGTGGTTTATATGTCCTGACAGTGAAATACTGCCAATTTCGTTTTCACTGTTGCAAGGTCTGTCTCTCTCTCATAGGATAATATGGGGGCTACCTTTAAATATGATTAAAGTGTAGATTCCCCTAGAGAGTAGATGGACATGTGGAGTTTGGGATCCCTGAACTCACAATTTAAAAATACATCTTTTAGTAAAGTTGATTTTGAGATTGTGCGTTTGGAAATGCCACTTTTAGAAAGTGAGCATTTTCTTGCTTAAACCATTCTGTGACTTTGCCTTGTTTGTGGATTCCCTGTCTGGGTCAGTTTGACAGCTGGGTTGTTTTTCACCTCACACCAGACAGTGACACAAAGGGAGCTGGGGTGTGATCTGCATTTCCTGATTAGCTATCTCTGCTAGGAGGGAGGGGTGGAGTGGTCACTCTCATCTGAAAGGACTGTGCCTGCCTCTGACAATGCTGTCTCCAGCCCCCTGGTGTGTGTCTGAGGCCTTGCCTGGGCAAGGCAGGATTTCACAAGAAGGTGTGAGTCCCCTTTGAAGAAAGGTGACTTCAAAGACTAAAATGGGTATAAGAAGGGCACCCAAACTTACAAACTTTAGAAACACTTCTGGAATCAAGAGGAACCTCTGCCTGGAGAAGAACTGATCGCTGAGGAACAAGTGCTGCCCTGCCTGTGACTGTGCTTTGTGGAGCTTTCCTGCAGTGCTGCTTCTGCCTGAGTAAGAGGGCAAAGACTGGACTTTGTGTGCCTTCCATCTTGAAGAAGAAATCTCCAAGGGCTTGATGTAGAGCTTGCCTCCTGTTGTTGAAGTCTCAGGGATAGCAAAGACTTCTTCCTGCCAGCACCTGGAGTCTCTGGAGAGACCCCTACTCTGCTCTGTGGTGCCCTTCCAGTTCCTGGGACCCTGAAAGGAGAGGCTGGCAGCCTAAGGACAAAAATACACGCACCGAGCACCGTGCGGAGAAAAGATCGACGCGAATCCGATCGCGGCTGAGAAAACGATGCGACGCCGGTTCCGCAGCTGAGAAACGACGCCGCAGGAAACGCGACCGAAAAACCGACGCCCGGAGCAGGAGAAACGACGCGCAGCATCGCTGACGGAGGCTGAGAGATCGCACCCTGCGCCGCGGGACTTTCGGATCGTCGTGTGGCTGGCTTTTTCAACGCGCACCGCCGTGCCGAGTTGTTTTCGACGCACACAGCCGTGCAGGGTTACTTTCGACGCACACCGCCCGTGCGGGGTTATTTTTGACGCAAACCAGGTACATTTTCACGCTAGCAGCGCTAGTGTGGTGTTACAACTACCTAAAGACTCTTTTTATTTTAAACCTTTAAAAAAATCATAACTTGACTTGTGTATGTTGGATTTTTGTCGTTTTGGTCTTGTTTTGTCTAGATAAATATTTCCTATTTTTCTAAACTGGTGTTGTGTCATTTTGTAGTGTTTTCATTAAGTTACTGTGTGTATTGGTACAAATACTTTACGCCCAGCACTCTGAGGTTAAGCCTACTGCTCTGCCAAGCTACCAAGGGGGTAAGCAGGGGTTAGCTGAGGGTGATTCTCTTTTATCCTAACTAGAGTGAGGGTCCTTGCTTGAACAGGGGGTAACCTGACTGTCAACCAAAGACCCCATTTCTAACATTGGTGACCAGCGGTCGGGATTTGGACTTGTATTTGTACTTAACATACAGTAATTAAGTGTACACTACTGTTTTGATCTCAGACCACTACGTGACCACATACTACTAGTCTTGTGATTTTTGTTTTTTTACTTGGACTGTTTTTCTCTGCATTCAGTTTCTTTCTTTTTCGCTGATCCCGTGATTGACTTTGCTGAAACTTCATTTGAGAACTTGCTTTTCTGTTTTTGGAACTGTGCATATTTTTTTTAACCTCTCATCATGTCTCAGTCTGGAGATGCCCTAGCTGAAGCTGCTTTTGACTTGGAGAAATTGGAGAGCTACAAAGTGGCTCAGTTGAAGCAGTTTTGTAGTAATGTTGGCTGTCCCATTAAGAGCTCATCCAAGAAGGATGAGCTGCAAAAGGCGCTGAGGGCCTGGGTGACAGCCAAAGCAGCTGAGGGGCACACAGATGAGGAGCCAGAGGGGGAAGAGGAGTTGCAAGTCACTCACACTGATGTAGTGGGTGGGCCTGCTATGTCTCAGGGGAGGATCTCCAGGGCAGGTAGCAGTGTGTCCTCCAAGAGTCTGACACCTGGAGAGTTACAGGACAGACAGGCAGAGAGGGAGTACCAGTTGGAGCTGAAAAAGCTCAGTCTAGAGGGGGAACAGAGAAAGCTGGCCCGTGAGGTGGAACAGAGAAAGCTGGACCTTGAGGAAAGGAAGATAAACATGGCTCATGAGCTCAGTTTAAAAGAGATGGATCAGAGGAGTTAGTCCAGTAGGGATGGTGGCAGCAATTCTACAGTGCAGCCTGAGAGAAGGGTACACATCCCAAAAGACCTTGTGAGGGATTATAAGAGGGAGGATGATATCTACTTGTGGTTCAAGGGTTATGAGTCAGCTCTCCACATGAACCTGGTCCCTGAAGCTCATTGGGGGGCAGCCCTGTGGAAGCATTTTGAGGCAGAGGGGAGGGACACACTGACGGCCTTAGGGGATGCTCAGAGTCTCACCTACCCTGCCATGAAGGAGGCCTTACTTACCAGGTATGGTCTCACCCCTGAGCAGTACAAGGAGAAGTTTAGATCCTACAAGAGAAAGGAATCCCAAACATGGTTGGAATGTGTTGATTCTTGTTGCAGGTCACTGGATGGTTGGGTGAAGGGCAGTAAGGTAAACACGTATGAGGGGCTTTACAATTTAATTGCTTGGGAGCACTTGTACAGTTTATGTTTTCCAGAGCTGCGCCAGCACCTCATTGACAGCAAGCTGACTGACCCCAGGAAGCTTGCACAGGAAGCGGACCGCTGGGAGAGCACCAGGGTCCAAAAGAGGTATGGGGGAGACCACGCCAAGGGTGGGCAGGGTCCCTCTCAGAAGAAAGGGGGGGGTAAGGGCAAACAGGATGAGTTCTCTAAAGGGCCCCAAACTGATTCCCAGGGTAAGGATTCCCAACCCCCCAGTGAAAAGAAGCCATGGTTCTCCAAAGGGAAGCCAATGGCAGGTGGTCCCCTACGTAAGTGCTATTCATGTGACCAGGTGGGTCATGTGAGGGGGGACCCCAAATGCCCCAAAAGTACACCGGCACCCACTGGTGCACCGTCCCAGGGTTTGGCCAGTGTAGCGCTTGGGGAGGAGTTGGTTTCAGGTGGGTGGGAACCAGCAGAAATGACCCTTGTCTCACTAGGGGACAGTGAGATGGTCCAGAGAAACCTAGTGCCTGATAACACTAAGAAGTACAGGCAATGGGTGACCATCAATGGACAGAGGGTGGAGGCTCTAAGAGACACTGGAGCCAGTGTGACTACAGTGAGGAGTCACCTGGTGTCTGAAGAGCAGATTGATCCCCGGGTACTTCACCAAGTAGTTGCAGTAGACAATTCTGAGCGCCTCTGCAGAGTGGCGCAGGTTCCCTTTGAATGGGGGGGGGTCTCAGGTTCCTGGAAAGTAGCTGTGAGTCCAACCATGCCTGTTGATTGTTTGCTAGGCAACGACCTGGAAGATTCCCCTTGGAAGGAGGTGGAACACAGGTCTCACTTGGAGATGTTGGGTCTGCCTGGGTGGGTATGCGTATCCACCCGGTCTATGGCAGCCAATCAGGGTAGTCAAGAGCCCCTGGAGCCTGAAACAGTGGCCCAGGGGACCGCCAAGAAGAGGAAAGGCAGGAGGCGCGGGAAACCCGCCCCAGAAGTTCCCACGGTCCGGGAGGAGGCAGAGCCTGAGGGTGATGCCCCGGAACCTACAGGGGAACAGGTGGCTGAACTGGGGGAGGTCCCCGAGCTGTCGCAGTGGCAGCAGGAAGGGGGACCCACCAGGGAAGTATTCTGCACAGCGCAGAAGGAGTGCCCTACTCTTGAGGGACTGCGGCAGCAGGCTGCAGCCCAGGCGGCTGGCGGGGCGCCAGGTACTCACCTGATTTATTGGGAGGATGGCCTCCTGTATAGTGAGCCTAAGGTTCCTGAGCCGGGGTCAGCGCGTATGCTGGTGGTACCCCAGGGCTTCAGGACCTTCCTACTGGGTTTGGCTCATGATGTGCCTTTGGCAGGACATCTAGGGCAGGACAAGACCTATAAGAGGCTTGTCTCCCACTTTTACTGGCCCTTGATGAACAAGCAGTCAGCTGCTTATTGTAGATCTTGTCAGACTTGTCAGGCAAGTGGCAAGAGTGGGGGGAAATGCAAAGCTCCCCTCCAACCTTTACCGGTAGTCAGTACTCCCTTTGAAAGGGTAGGAATTGACATTGTGGGGCCTCTGGATCCCAAGACAGCCATGGGCAACAGGTTCATCCTGGTCTTGGTGGACCATGCCACACGGTACCCAGAAGCTATTCCTCTAAGGACGGTCACCGCCCCCGTGGTGGGACGTGCCTTGATGGGGGTTTTTACCCGCATGGGGTTCCCCAAGGAGGTAGTATCTGATAGGGGTACAAACTTCATATCCACTTATATGAAGTCTCTGTGGAAGGTGTGTGGGGTAACCTACAAGTTCACCACCCCTTACCACCCCCAAAGTAATGGTCTGGTTGAGAGATTCAACCGCACCTTGAAAGGCATGATTCAGGGCCTGTCAGAGCCCTTGAGGCGTAAGTGGGACGTCCTCTTGCCATGCCTTCTGTTCGCTTACAGGGAGGTGCCTCAAAAGGGACTTGGCTTTAGCCCCTTTGAGCTCATCTATGGCCACCCTGTGAGGGGACCGCTCAGTCTGGTGAAGGAGGCTTTGGAGAAAGCTCCTAGTAAACCACCCCAGGATGTATTTAGCTACATGCTGGCACTAAGAAACCAGACTGCCTGCTTCAGGAGTCTCGCTCAGGAGAACCTGGAAGCAAGCCAGGAGGATATGAAACGGTGGTACGACCAGAATGCCACTCTGGTTGAGTTTCAGCCTGGACAAAAAGTGTGGGTCATGGCACCAGTGGAGCCTAGGGCTCTCCAAGATAAGTGGACTGGGCCTTTTGAGGTGGTGGAAAGAAAGAGCGAGGTCACCTATCTGGTAGACTTGCAATCCCCCAGGAACCCCTTGAGGGTCCTACATGTCAACCGCCTCAAACCACACTTTGAGCGAACTGAGCTATCCATGCTCCTAGCGACAGATGACGGGGTGGAGGAAGAGAGTGAGCCTCTTCCTGACCTCCTGTCTGCAGGAGAGAAAGATGGGTCTGTGGAGGGAGTGATCCTCTCCCCCTCCCTGACTGAGGAACAGCAGAGGGACTGTCGCCACGTGCTGGGACAGTTCGCCTCACTGTTTTCCCTGATCCCAGGAGTCACACACCTGTGCACACATGATGTGGACACTGGGGACAGTACACCTGTTAAACATAAGGTTTACAGGGTGACTGACAGGGTGAGGGCTTGCATTAAGGAGGAAGTCTCCAAAATGTTAGCCCTAAGGGTTATTGAGCACTCCAGCAGTCCTTGGGCCAGCCCAGTGGTCTTGGTCCCAAAGGCTACTGCTCCTGGTGCCACTCCAGAACTTAGGTTCTGTGTGGACTACCGGGGTCTCAATGCGGTCAGCAAGACTGACGCACACCCCATCCCCCGAGCTGATGAGCTCATTGATCGGTTAGGAGCTGCCAAGTACCTCAGTACGTTTGATTTAACATCTGGGTACTGGCAGATTGCCTTAACTGAAGGGGCAAAGGAGAGGTCAGCATTCTCTACCCCCGATGGGCACTTCCACTTCAATGTGATGCCCTTTGGGATGAAGAATGCCCCTGCCACCTTTCAGAGGTTGGTCAACCAGGTGTTGGCAGGACTGGATGAGTTCAGTGCCGCCTACCTGGATGACATTGCTGTGTTTAGTTCCACATGGGAGGAACACCTGCAACACCTCTGGAGAGTGTTAGAGGCCCTGCAGAAGGCAGGCCTCACTATTAAGGCGAGCAAGTGCCAAATAGGGCAGGGTTCTGTTGTGTACTTAGGACACCAGGTGGGGAGTGGCCAGGTGGCACCCCTACAGCCTAAGATTGACACGATTCTGGCTTGGGAGCCTCCCAAGACCCAGACTGAAGTGAGAGCCTTTTTAGGTCTCACAGGATACTATCGGAGGTTCGTTAAGGGATATGGTACCATTGTTACCCCCTTAACTGAGTTGACTTCTAAGAAGCAACCCAAGAAAGTGATCTGGACAGAGGCTTGCCAGAACGCTTTTGATGCCCTGAAGGCTGCCATGTGCACAGCACCTGTGCTGAAGGCACCTGACTACTCCACGGAGTTTGTTGTACAGACAGACGCCTCAGAGCATGGTATTGGAGCAGTACTCTCACAGCTGAATGAAGAGGGCCTAGATCAACCCGTAGCCTTCATTAGCAGGAGGTTACTACCCAGGGAACGTAGGTGGAGTGCCATAGAACGTGAAGCGTTTGCTGTGGTCTGGGCACTGAAGAAGCTAAGACCCTACTTGTTTGGGACTCACTTCCGAGTTCAGACCGACCACAGACCCCTCAGATGGTTAATGCAGATGAGGGGTGAGAACCCAAAACTGTTGAGGTGGTCCATTTCCCTACAGGGGATGGACTTTACGGTGGAACATCGACCCGGTACAGAGCACGCCAATGCTGATGGTCTGTCCAGGTTCTTCCGCCTTAGTGATGAGAACTCCCATGAGGTTGGGTAGTTGCTCCCCACTTTTAGCTGGGGGGGACACGTGTTAGACTTTTCATCCTTGGCGTGGTCTCCCTTAACTGTTTGCCTCTGTTCCCCAGGTTGTTGATGTGTGCTGGACTCTGATTTTGCTGTTTTTGTTACTCTGGGCACTTTACCACTGCTAACCAGTGCTAAAGTGCAAGTGCTCCTGTTTAAATTGTATGTAAGTGGTTCATCCATGATTGGCATATTTGAATTACTAGTAAGTCCCTAGTAATGTGCACTAGAGGTGCCAGGGCCTGTAAATCAAATGCTACTAGTGGGCCTGCAGCACTGGTTGTGCCACCCACATAAGTAGCTCTGTAATCATGTCTCAGACCTGCCACTGCAGTGTCTGTATGTGTATTCTCACACTGTAAATTCGACTTGGCAAGTGTACCCACTTGCCAGGCCTAAACCTTCCCTTTTCTTACATGTAAGGCACCCCTAAGGTAGGCCCTAGGTAGCCCCAAGGGCAGGGTGCAGTGTATGGATAAGGTAGGACATATAGTAATGTGGTTTATATGTCCTGACAGTGAAATACTGCCAATTTCGTTTTCACTGTTGCAAGGTCTGTCTCTCTCTCATAGGATAATATGGGGGCTACCTTTAAATATGATTAAAGTGTAGATTCCCCTAGAGAGTAGATGGACATGTGGAGTTTGGGATCCCTGAACTCACAATTTAAAAATACATCTTTTAGTAAAGTTGATTTTGAGATTGTGCGTTTGGAAATGCCACTTTTAGAAAGTGAGCATTTTCTTGCTTAAACCATTCTGTGACTTTGCCTTGTTTGTGGATTCCCTGTCTGGGTCAGTTTGACAGCTGGGTTGTTTTTCACCTCACACCAGACAGTGACACAAAGGGAGCTGGGGTGTGATCTGCATTTCCTGATTAGCTATCTCTGCTAGGAGGGAGGGGTGGAGTGGTCACTCTCATCTGAAAGGACTGTGCCTGCCTCTGACAATGCTGTCTCCAGCCCCCTGGTGTGTGTCTGAGGCCTTGCCTGGGCAAGGCAGGATTTCACAAGAAGGTGTGAGTCCCCTTTGAAGAAAGGTGACTTCAAAGACTAAAATGGGTATAAGAAGGGCACCCAAACTTACAAACTTTAGAAACACTTCTGGAATCAAGAGGAACCTCTGCCTGGAGAAGAACTGATCGCTGAGGAACAAGTGCTGCCCTGCCTGTGACTGTGCTTTGTGGAGCTTTCCTGCAGTGCTGCTTCTGCCTGAGTAAGAGGGCAAAGACTGGACTTTGTGTGCCTTCCATCTTGAAGAAGAAATCTCCAAGGGCTTGATGTAGAGCTTGCCTCCTGTTGTTGAAGTCTCAGGGATAGCAAAGACTTCTTCCTGCCAGCACCTGGAGTCTCTGGAGAGACCCCTACTCTGCTCTGTGGTGCCCTTCCAGTTCCTGGGACCCTGAAAGGAGAGGCTGGCAGCCTAAGGACAAAAATACACGCACCGAGCACCGTGCGGAGAAAAGATCGACGCGAATCCGATCGCGGCTGAGAAAACGACGCGACGCCGGTTCCGCAGCTGAGAAACGACGCCGCAGGAAACGCGACCGAAAAACCGACGCCCGGAGCAGGAGAAACGACGCGCAGCATCGCTGACGGAGGCTGAGAGATCGCACCCTGCGCCGCGGGACTTTCGGATCGTCGTGTGGCTGGCTTTTTCAACGCGCACCGCCGTGCCGAGTTGTTTTCGACGCACACAGCCGTGCAGGGTTACTTTCGACGCACACCGCCCGTGCGGGGTTATTTTTGACGCAAACCAGGTACATTTTCACGCTAGCAGCGCTAGTGTGGTGTTACAACTACCTAAAGACTCTTTTTATTTTAAACCTTTAAAAAAATCATAACTTGACTTGTGTATGTTGGATTTTTGTCGTTTTGGTCTTGTTTTGTCTAGATAAATATTTCCTATTTTTCTAAACTGGTGTTGTGTCATTTTGTAGTGTTTTCATTAAGTTACTGTGTGTATTGGTACAAATACTTTACGCCCAGCACTCTGAGGTTAAGCCTACTGCTCTGCCAAGCTACCAAGGGGGTAAGCAGGGGTTAGCTGAGGGTGATTCTCTTTTATCCTAACTAGAGTGAGGGTCCTTGCTTGAACAGGGGGTAACCTGACTGTCAACCAAAGACCCCATTTCTAACAGGTGGCATCATCTAGTTTGCTATGCACACATGCAAAATTGCACAGAAAACACTACCAACACTCTGGGAACACCACCAATCTTATATTTTCTGAGATGGACCCTACTTGAGATGGTTTGAAAAATGTGCACCTGCACCGGCCGAGATATAAGCTGTAACCTTACCTCCTGACATGCTTTCTCACAAACCTCACATTTACACCAAAGATGGGGCAGTTGATAGCTCTCTTTCTCATGGTGGCAGAAGTGCATGCCTGACATATTCTGGTTGAAGTGTAATCATAAGGAATAATCCCTTTTGTGAGCATGAAAGCACATCCTTGGCATCTTACAGAGAATCTAGATCATTTAATCAAGTTGTCTTTAAAGTTATGACAGATATTGGAAATATGAATGCATTTTGGAAATTGTTACTCCATTTAAAAGGCAGGCCACTTTGGGCATATGGCAGGATATCTTTGGATCAACCTAACTTAAGTGAGGGCAAGTGAGAGCCACCTAAACTAAGTGAGGCCAACGCTTACTATTAAAGGATCTTTGGGCCAGATGTATGAAATATTTTTGCACTCGCAAACGGTACGAATCGGTAAATTCGGCCTTTTATGAGTGCAAAAACGTGGACTGCGATGCATGAAAGGCAATCGCAGACCCAAAATAAGAAATCGCAAATTTTGCGACTTTTTGCGTTGCGACCTTGTTTTGCGAGTCGCATTTTCCGATTCGGTATTTCCAGTAGGAAATTGCGCGGTGCAAAATGCGAATCGCAAAATCCCAATCGCAAATAGATGCATAAAAAAATCGCAATTAGCGATTATTCTCAGAATGGCATTTTGCACATGCAAAATACCACTAAGTGAAAGCAGGTGGTAACCAGGTGCAACCTATACAAAAGAGGCCCAGAATGCCTCAGACTCTTTTCCACAATGGCTGCACTCTACGTCATGGCGAGGAGGATGAGGATCCTGGCAGGTTTGAGGAGAGGGAGGAGGAGACAGGAGCGCATTTTCAGAGTGCGCATTACACTTTTTGACCTGACAGAGGAGGAAATATATGAGAGGTATAGGTTGAACTCAGCCATGATTCTTGATCTGATAGCTGAGCTACAACCCATACTGCAGCGCAGAACACTAAGGACCCATAGCATACCCACCCATGTGCAGGTATTATGCTCCTTACACCTACTCGCCTCAGGGAGCTATCAAGGGGTCATAGCAGGGGCTGGGGGTGTGTCACAGAGCACCCTCTCCAGATTTTTCAATGCATTTATCAACGCCATGCTAAGCAAACTCCAACAGTACATCAGATTCCCCCACACCCCACAGGAAATACAGCAGACAAAAATTTAGTTTTATCAGATAGCACAGTTCCCCCACGTCCTAGGTGCCATAGATGGCACACATGTGGCAATATGTCCACCATCTGTCACAGAGTATGTGTACCGCAACCATAAACACCAACATTCCATCAATATACAGGTGATATGCAATGCCTCCTATATCATAACCGATCTCGTGGCCAGGTACCCAGGGAGCACACATGATTCATACATCTTTCGTCACAGCGGCATTCACACAAGACTGCTAGCTGGGGAGTTTGGTGAAGGCTATCTACTAGGTAATGTCACTCTTTACACTGGCGCATAGATAACAAACCCATGTCAGATGGCTGAGGTACTCATCAAACCTTCTGTCCCTTCCAGGAGACCGCAGTGCGCACCTACATGAAGACGCCCTACCTCAATCACACAACACCGGCAGAACGGAGATACAATGCAGCACACAGGGCAACCCGCAACGTGGTGGAGCGCACATTTGGCCTCCTGAAGAGTCACTTCCATTGCCTCCACAAGAGTGGAGGGGCACTACAGTACAGTCCAGAAACCACATGTAGAATAGTGGCTACTTGTGCAATCTTGCACAATATTGCTACAACCAGGGGCATACCTATAGAAATCAGTGACACTGAATCAGATGAGGATGACAATCCCATACCACCTCTACAGCCAGCAGACAGGACCAGTGCAGCAGAGGGAAGGCAAAGGCGTGCTGACATCACACACAACCATTTCAGACGTGAGTATGAATGACAAAACTCCACTTACAACTGTACCTGTAGTGATAGAAATTTATTACCTTACGTCAGGTAATGAAAGGTGAAAAATGAAGTAAACAGGTGAATTCAAACAACTAAAAGTAACAAAAGAACTGAGTCCCACACTATTACATCATAGTGGGAACACCAGTGTCACTGCGGCAAGAGTCACTTCCTCCTCCCACGCACACCACTGGGGTGCCCAGTTGACTCACTGGCACCCTGAATGTCACCCCCAGTGGCAGTGCTGCGCCTGGCACTGCGCCGTCTGGTGTCTGATGCAGGTACTGCCACACTACTAAGGCTCGAACTGTCCTCAGTGTCCCCCAAGGCTACCTCACTGGGAGTGGCAGATCTCTGTCCCATGACTAGTTCAATCACATTAGTGATTTGTACAAGGCTCTGGACCACATCCCTGCTAGTGTGTGCAGCCTCCACTTGGGCCGCCACAGCGTGACGGGCGATGAGTGCTGTGGAGTTTGCCATCCTGTTTGAGGACCTGCAGTAGTTTGCAAACATTGTCCTGAAGCGGTGTTCATGTCTGCGTCGGCTCACCCTTTCGTGGCGCGGCTCCTCACACAGGTCTCGCACTGCACTGGTAAGCTCCCTAGTGTCCTCAGAGGCCTGCACCTGTCCCTCACGCAGCTAGGTGATATTGCTATTCAGGGTGTCAAGTCGCCGATGAAGGCCCATCATATGTCTATTGTGGACTCTCAGGTTCCGGTCCAAACTCAATATTCTCCTGTTTTGCAGGCGCTGTTGCTGCAACATAGCAGCCTCAAGTCCCCCGAACAAGGATGGACCCTCACCTGCATCATGCGGTTGCTGCTGGGACACTGTGGCACGTCTACTTTGTGCTGCATGACCCCTGCCCTCCAGTATCTGGCTGCGCCTATCTGGTGCAGACGGTGTGCTTGGCCCCTCCTGCTGCACATCCGAGTCGCCACTGAGTTCTGTCAGTGGCAGTGGCCTGGGCCTGCGGCGCACAGTGGAGATGTTGAGGGACCCACTGGTGTTGGTGTCAGAGGGCTGCTGTGTGTCCGTCTCCCCTACACAAGGAATTTGTGTGGCTGCTGGGCCAGGCCCACCTGCAACAACAATATGCAGCATGTCATGTTACTTTCTCTGTCCAAAAATTGCAATAAAGGTACAGGTACTGCTTCACATGGTGTAGTGTGTGTTGTGTTACCTTGGGTGTCACTATGCTTGCTTACATTGTCATGCTACTGTCTGTACTAGTTTGTGGACCACAACTCCCATAATGCATTTTTGTGCTGCTTCTAAGATGTGGACTGGACTACTTCACACACTACTTCACATTACATGCTAATTCCTAAGGGGCTTTTATGCATGCATGTATTGGTTCACACAACAACATTGCACTTACCTTGGCTGGTACTCGGTTGAGAGGAGGTGTCGATATCTGTGACCCCTGTCACTGCTTCCGGGAGGAGTGTTGATTCCACCAGGTCCTCCAGTGGTTTGGCAGGTGGTTCGGTTGGTGGTCCGCCACCTGTGCCCCTGGCCTCTGCAAGTCTCCTTGCCACCCTCTCCTTTGCCCGGGACCGCAGGTCGTACCACCGTTTCTTAATCTCCTCAATGGAGCGCTGTGCCACTCCAATGGCGCCGATTTTACCCTGGATCTCAAGCCATAGCCTTCTCTTCTCGCTCTCAGGAACCTGGAGTGATGCTTTACCAAACAGGTGGTCATGGCTCCTCACAACCTCTTCTGTTAGTACTTCCAGCTCCTGTTCACTGAACTTGAGTTTGCGCTTCCTCTCCTGCTTCTCCTGTGATGTACCTTGGGGCTCCATTCTGGCTCAGGTGATGCTGCTCCTTCACAGTGCTGCTCTATGTGGCTGGGCTGCTCTCACTCAGGATGCTGGTTTGGGTGTGGCACCTGAAACTGCCTGGGATGACTCATTTCCTGCTGGTGATGTCATCAGACTCCTCCAGGTGTGCATTCTCGAACTTTCTCGCATTTTGCGATTTTTTACCGAATCGCAATTTGCATTCTCGCAAATTGCGAGAATGCAAATTGCGATTCGGTATATGGGCCTCGCAAACCACAAATTGCGATTTTTAAGAAATCGCTAATTCCGAATCGCAATTTTGTTACATGGCCAATTGCAACTCGGAAATAGCGATTTCTTAAAAATCGCATTTTGCGATTCGCAGACCCCAGTTTTCATACATATGGCCCTACATTCTTTTCACTTCTATTAATTATCTGTGAGGACATCTATGAGTGGTCAGTGGGACTGCACCCTATTTATTTTTTAACTCTCTGAGACAAAACCTGTTAGCAGTCAGAGGAATTGCAACCATTAACTTACATGAAATGTTTGGGAGAATGACTGTGGGCTGGAATTGGAATAACAGTATTCCAGCTCAATATCATTTATTTGAGGGTACCTATTGGCTGTCAATGAAACTGAAGCCTTTCTCTTATATGTGATAATTGGTGATGTCATCAGTGATGTCATCAATGATGTAATTGTGATATCAAATCCACACTGCAATCTGATGTAGTATGGATTTTAGGTCACATCAGTCAACCTCTTTTCCTGACACAGACTTATTTGTAGGTCTCTCCCTGGTCCATGTCTCTAGCTCATTGTGCTCGAGGACTAGGCTATGCAGCCTGATCAGCTTTTCAGAAATACTTCCTGACATGAGATTGACTATGTTCCAACCCTACTGGTCTTTCAGAGAAAATTACATGACATGTGAATCATGTTGATAGGAGCATTATATCTTATTAAATAGCGTGAGGATATGAAAAACAAGATGACATGCAGCAACTAAACCTTATTTTTGTGACTCTGGAGTTCAGTGGTCTGATACTCCTTTTTCAGAATCATTTGATTTATTGTTGTTCATTTACCCTGCAATGGAAGTTAGTACCACTGACATCGGAATTTGTTATGCATAAATGTGCCTTGATCTAGAAGCTTGTTTGGATAGCCAGTTGTGTACTAGCTGCAGTGGGTAAAAAGTGATTAGGGTTTTTGGTGTCAATGAGCCATGGCTTCTGCTATAGTGTGTATCAGTGCTGTTGAAAGTTCCGCTATATCCATGGGGAGCTAGTTTTTAAACATGCTGCTCGTCTGTGTATATTTGCTCCCATTCTCAATTTGTTGGTGCAAATAATTCCCACTTTTTGAGATTTCCATTGCATATCAGGAAATCCATTCTGGCTGTACTTCACACGGTTTCCAAAACTTGTTTCGGCATCAAGGGCCAGATGTAGTAAGCGTTTTCCATGGCGCAAACTGCGAAAATTGCAGTTTGCGCCATGCAAAACGCGCATCGCGATGCACATTCCCATTTTGCAAGTCGGTACCGACACGCAAAATGGGAATGCGACTCGCAAATAGGAATGGGTGTTCCCTTCCTATTTGCGACTCGCACCGCAATGCAGAATTGCTTTGTGACCGCGAACGCAAAGCAATTCGCAGTTACCACCAGTGCCACACTGGTGGTAACCCATTTGCAAAAGGGATGGGGTCCCCATTGGACACCTTCCCCTTTGTGAATGTGGCGTTAAAGTTTTTTCATAGCAGGCAGTGGTCCAGTGGACCGTAGCCTCCTCTGAAAAACCGAAACCAAATGGTTTCGTTATTTTTTCATATTGCAACTCGTTTTCCTTTAAGGAAAACGGGCTGCAATACAAAAAAAAAGTGCTTTATTTAAAAAGCAGTCCCAGACATGGAGGTCTGCTGTCTCCAGCAGGCCACCATCCCTGTGAGTGCAGGGAATCTCAATGGGGTCGCAAAATGCGACCCACCTCATTAATAGGTGGGTCTTTGGGACCCCATTGAGATTCGCAGACAGTGTCTGAGACACCGTTCTGCATCCGATTTTGTGAATTGGAAATTGCGAGTCGCACCGACCAAAATCAGAGTTTCCTACATCTGGCCCTAAAACTTGGATAGATTTTCTTTGCAGATTGTTTTCTAGTTGTTTGTGAGAAGAAACATTTGGGCACTATGGGTGTAAGGCTATATTTGTAAAAATGTGCTGCTTCTGTGCCCACAGACACATTCTTGACACACAGCTTTCTGGGGGATCAATTTGCTTGCTCATGTATGGTCTGTCATTCGTAATAACTTTTTCTGTAATTTGGTTTCTTGTTCCTTTTGATGTTTCCAAAGATTGAGACTTGTGAGGAGTGACCTACATAGTAAGAATCCTTTCCTTTCCACTGTATGTTTGTGACCTGGGTGGCTGTAGGAGAGTACCTGCTATGTTGGCAAGGTACATGTGTCTGCTGACTTACTCTTGCGTGGCTTGTTCTGTATTTTCCTTCTCATACTCTACATAATTTTGTGTGTCCGTGCATCAGCTATTTCTGTATGAGGAAAACATTAATGGCAGTAAATGGTTAATGCTTGTACTCCGGCACTCTCTCACATTCTGTTATTTCACTCGTAGTGTCATCTGCTTTGGTCTATCAAACACACAAAAGTTGATGGAAGGATGCTTGAAATGAATCTAACCACTGGCAATCATTCAGGGTAGCATTTCAACCCATCCTTCTTTTGCCCACCATGCTACCCCAGATTAGACCTGATTCAAATCAGTCTTGGTCCTGCTCCTAAGAGAGGTTTCCTGCGTGAAATGGCAAGTCAAGTCCTCTCTGAACCAAAACACAAGTAACACAAGACTGGTTTTACTCTGATTACTGCTATTCTGCCGGGGTAGCTTGAGTCCAGTGGCAGAGCTTAGGCCCATGAACTGCGTGCACTCTGTCTCTCTAGGCTCTCTGTTGTGTCACTGCCTCCAGTTGCCTATATACCTATTTACTTAGTTAGCTCTTTAGTGGTGAATTTGTATATTTTCTGTTAATTGCTAAGTAAGTGTCTCAGTTTGAAATAGTAACACTTTTACCATCAAAATTAAAATATCACTTTTGTGTACAACAGTTGTAACCAGTGATTTGATTTGAATGTCTGGGGTGTAGAATGCTTCATGTATATGCATTTCAGTGACTCAGAGTTGGCATGCATAGCTCCAATGTGTGTTAGATCAGCTAGATATAATCATCCGGTCTTGATATCAGGGTGCAAAATGTCCTGCAAAGAAAAACACACTGTGGCCCCAGGATCAGTGCAGTCAAAGTCAGAGGTTGAAGTCCCAAGGTTAAGGCCCACTAAGGAATCAGCTCTACTTGGAGGCAGATGAATTATGGAGCAAGACTGACTGCAGACTGGCAGATGTACTGTGAAGTAAACTGGTTGGTGACTGGAGACAGGCCCAAAGACGTGGAGTAAACTGCCAGATAGGGGAAATGTAGCTATTGTTGTGGAGGTGGCAGGAAGAGGTAATGTGGTGCCACACTGGTTGCAGTGGCAATGGAATCTGAGGGCTATATTTACAAGAAACGACACATCACTGTGTTGCGGCAGCGATGTGTCAAAATTATTTACAGTGCATAGGAATCTGTTACAATGCCATAGATCTGCCACATTTACAGTACGGGGTATCAGGGCGCAAGGACTCAAGGTGCGTTAGAAATTCTGATACATCAGTGGGAATTTCGCCAAAAAGTGGTTCATCACTGAAGATGGTCTCACAACTGACACAACCTCAGAGATGCATCAAAATTTTGTGTTTTTGCTTCAGTTTGAAATAATGCAGGTAGCCTAGCATTTTAGGACCAATGTAAAAGACTGTAAAATTATGGAATATCCCCATCTACATGTTTAGATTGGTCCTGAATCTAAGAGGGTATGTATGCAGTATGTCTACATGTCACATTATAGTGGGCATAGCCTACTTATGTGATGTTGAGACCTGCGTATGTGTTACGCAGTGAGTGACAGCATAATGTAAGGGAATACAAGTATATGTTGGGATGTGAAGTGGAAACACATGCATTACCTACATTATGTGTGTACTTATATGTTGTCCGTTCAGAGTACACCTGGACCTGGTGACCCCTTCCTCCATGGAGAAGTGACAATCTTGGCCTGTCCTTTGCAAACAATACACAACGCCACCTAGCCGTGCTGCAGTGGATGATCAAATCATAGGTGCCAGGGTCCCAGCTTGGTCAAGGGGTCCTACAACATGATTGGTACATGTGTAGACACACTACTAGTGGAGGGGAAGTGATTTACAGACATATTCCATTGTGTTAAATGACTTCAGCTGGTCAGATTACTTTTGAAAAGCCACTGCATCATTTTTACAGCTGGGTTAAGCAGGCAAAGAAATGTTGATGCATTTTGGACATTTGTCAATGATGTGTCACTCTGCTAAAAACTTTTAAATATGGATGTGTCAGTTCTGCATGCAATTTTAAGAGGATACTCCTTCCTTACATATGAATAACTTCACCTGATGCAGCCAGTTGTGACAAAGGTAAAACATGACGTACAGGAGAGAAAAGTGGCACATTTTGCCAAATGCACCACTTCCTAACTATGGAGCATTGAACGCACTCTGCATAAAAAAATGAAGTGAGGCAGCAGTGGCGCAGGCTCCTTGGAAATATGGGCCTGAGAGAGACAGTACAATCTGCAGGCACGGAACAAGAAATACATCTGGGCACCGGACAGAGAGACTGACATACTAAAAAAGTGGAAATCCACTGGCTTGAGCATGCCAAGGAAACACAATTGTGAAGTGTAGGGCTGGAGTGTGGAGTGTGGGTGCAAGCACTGTCCGTCTCTGTCATGTTTGTGTGCGGCCTCCACTTTAAGGAGTCCTGGTTGTAATCCCAAATCAGGGGAAAATGGAAGTTTCTGTCCATATTGGGATTACAAGTTTTGTTGGACAACTCATCCACCAATTTACCCCTACATTTTCAAAAAATTGGGCAATATATGATTGTAAAAAAGTGCCTCAAATAAGGCTGAAAATGACGAAATCAATGTAAAAATTTTGATTACCATGGTTAGTTTTCATTCTAAGCTTTCAAACTTGTAACTGTGAGGGAGTGCTGCACCCGATATTTACTGCACTATCAGATTTCAGTAAAAGTACAAGATTTCTGAGCTGATTACCATAGCACTTGTAATGAGGGACTTTGGGGGGCATTAGAGTTGGTGAAGCTCCTTGACTGCTGAACTTGTGGATTCGAAGCCATATTTAGAGGTGGAGAACTGCCACAGGATCTCCACGGGACTGTCACAGCACTACAAGGTTACAGTGGCAGTGTCACCATCCTACTTAGGGAGAGGACGCTGTCACAAATCTATCTCTCTGGGCCTGCCATGAAAAGCAAGGAATAGATACATAGCTCAATAGCCATGATGATAGAGAAAATCAATGCTATTTAAATATCCTAGGTTTTTAGAAACAGATTGCTCCCAATTGGTGTTTTCTCTGAATAGCAAATGACAGAGTGGGCTAAAAACATGGTGGGCCAGTTGTCATAGAACTGGGCCAAAGAGCATCTCCTAATGCAATTGATTCACTATATTTAAAAGACCCTCACCAGAAGGTGCTACTCCAGTATGTGGGAGAGGGATTGGGATCTTCGAACCTGCGGGACTGTTGCAAGTGTTGTAACGTATGTAACGTATGCAATATAATACACATATGTGAATCGATTGGTTAGCACAGACTTGTGCTATGATGTAACCTTAGAATCTCTGGTATGGGGAGTTCTATGGGTGGCGGTTGGAGTGGAGGAAGCTAGTGGTAAAGGATCCTCAGCCTGTACGATGTGTCTGGGGCTACTAAATAAAGAACCTGCATCAAAATAATTCTGCAGTGGTTACTACAGAAATTGGTGACGAAGATGGGTTCCCAAGTGTAGGAATGATAAACAAGCTGAAACGAGAATATCAAGACTTATCATTGGTTGGAAACAGATGAAAAGGTGAGTAGTGCAGAGGCAAATTTATACGGTAGATTGATGAGGAGTGACAGTGAAACATGTGCTCTTGAAGCACCAATGTATGATAGTACTCAGCATTCACTACGTGATAGTGAAATGACAGGTACACAAAATTTACAAAACAGTACGAACAATGACAGGCAAATCAACACTGGAAGGTTTGGCAGGATTATTTCCAAACCAAAGAGGTTTGATGACTTTGTATGTGTTAATACAGTTTAATGAAAAAAAAAGAATGTTTGTTTCTGTTAGATTATTTTTTAGTATATCAACCTGTATGTATTTAAAAAAAAATAGCTTGTTTGTAGTTTGTTTATGTGATGTGATATAAGTGTATGGAAGTTCTACTATTATTTTTTTTATTTTTATCAACATATAAAAGGGGCAGACATATTGTAACGTGTGTAATGTATGTAATATAATACACATGTGTAAATCGTTTGGTTAGCACAGTCTTGTGCTATGATGTAACCTTAGAACCTCTGGTGTAGGGAATTCTATGGGTGGCTGTTGGAGTGGAGGAAGCTGGTGGTGAAGGATCCTCAGCCTGTACGATATGTCTGGGGCTGCTAAATAAAGAACCTGCATCAAAGTAATTCTGCAGTGGCTACTACACCCGGGCTCTAGAAATACCTTAGTGTCCTGGATGAACGCTAGTCCTGATATATGACTGTAGGTGAAAATCAGTACACATGTGTGCATTTATGGAGGTATTCTGGCAAGGGTGCGTACATGCCATCAAGTCTTAGTTTCTGTTGTTTTTGTTATATAATAATTAGTTGTTGACATAAGGTGTTGTGGCTGACTTTTTACCTCATATTTACATACAACATTTTTTACAGTTGTCAACTTTGTGACTTCTGATTTTGAAAATGCACTGAAGAGCTGAAATGTTAAAGTGATGTGATGCAGCTCCTGGGAGAAATGATTTGTAAATCTAAGGGTTGTATCACCTAAAGTGAAAATTATAAGTGCTAATACATCGCATGGTGTGTGAATTTGATTTTAAACATAATTGTGGGGCTGAAGTAGTGCTGTGCTATAACATGTGACATTGAACAATTGGTTCCACTGTGCTTGAATTTTAATGGAACGTACAGTTTTCATCTGGACACCTACCAGCATCTGTTAAAGTATGCAAAGCAACACAATAAGGCATCAAAGAAACAACACTGCAAAATCATGACAAGACACAACAAAACAATCACAACTGAACGCAGCACAAAATAGCAAAACAATGATCATATATCCCCAGCACAACACAATTACACATCATAGAAGCACAACAATAATAAAAAAACACATATTTGCAATGCAATAGGTCTCATATTTGCGAGAGTTAGAGCTATTAGCATTGTATATGACAGTGTCTTTAATTCATGTGTTTTGGTTTGGAGTGTAGTGGATGCATGTGGTGTGGAATGGAATTATGTGGGTTGTCTTGAAATTGTTAGTTGTGGTATTGAGTGGGGTGGAGTGTATTTGTGTGGTAGAATTATGCGGCATGGTGCATAGATAGGGGTGAGAGCTGCACAGAATAGATAACAAGCATTTGCAATGCAAGGGGCCTCACATTTGCTTAAGTTAGAGCTATTACCATTGTAAACTCCTAACTGGACTTTTCTTGACACATAAATTGAAAATTAAAGATAAAACAGTTTGACATAAGTGAGTTGATTCACAGCTCTATGGTCACTATGAGCACCAGCGTGAAGAGACACACAAAAGAAAAATAATTTTGCTTGCAGTCAAAGTTATCGTCAAAAGTGCAATTAGCCACGTAACAGGGGAGATGGCCAAGGGGGTAACAAAACCTCCCCAAGGAGGGACAAACGTAAGCCATTTATGAATGTCATCAAGGGATTTTTGATGGGCAATCCCACAAACAAGTGGTAGCGATGGGCGTGATGTGGGCGTTGTTAAAAGCCCAGATAAATACCAACACATCAGAAAAGCAGCGCATGCGCTGCTATGCTCGACCTTAAAAAAGCAGTGCATGCGCCCTGCTATGCTCAACCTAAAAATGGAATTAAGACAACTTTGTTTTATTCTGTCTCAGGCTTTAAAACCTTCTGCCATTCTATAATTTATAAATCATACATTATTAAGGTTGTTGCAGCAAAACTGATCTGGCTTCATACATACCAGTGAACAAGATGCACACGGACGCTACGATTTTATCAAACTGGATGATGGTATGGCACCCATGAGCGACTGATAGAGTGCACATTTTACAAGACCAACATGCACTAAAAATTAACACCAGACACAATTAACGTAGAACAGAACATGCAGCTTATATGACATAAACATTTAATGCATGTTAGTGTGCTGGGACTGAAAGCGGCCGTGCCATACGGAGATTCTGCAATGATACTCCTTTTGCACACAAGACATTTTACTCCGATGCAATGTGCTTTGTGCATCAGACTATAAGTGATCTGGCACTGCTGACTATGTTGTGATAATAGGATTTTTCACCTTCTCAGCTCATTATCAGAACGTCTGAATGTTTGGATCAAACCCAGGCTCTTCAATGAGCTGCTGATAGTCCAAAAGCCCAAACTTTGTCCTTTACTTGACCATGGGGAACAGGGTCAAGACTGATTTGCATTTTGCTGGGTCCAAACTGGAATGGCATTGGCAGCAAAAAAATGATGGATTTAGGCCCAGATCTCTGTATTGTGGGTGAATGTTTGACTTTGTTCAGCATTCCGTCCATCACTTGTTCTTTTTGCATTTGTCGCCCTAAGTGGGAAGGGTATGCCCAGACGTGGATCCTGTGCTTCCCATGCCACTGGATTCAAGCTAGCTTGGCTGATGAGGGGTGAGACCCCGAAACCGGTCCCAGGATGCTTGTATCCAGTCCAGGGAAGACTTGGCTTGACAGTTCGGGCTGAACTGTTCCTATGGGGAACAGGGTCAAGACTGATTTGCATATTGCTGGGTCCAAACTGGAATGGCATGGGCAGCAAAAAAAACTATGGATTTAGGCCCAGATCTCTGTACTGGGGGTGAATGTTTGACATTGTTCAGCATTCCGTCCATCACTTGTTCTTTACGTGGATCCCGTGATTCCCATGCCACTGGATTCAAGCAAGCCTGGCTGATGAGGGGTGAAACCGCGAAACCGGTCCCAGGATGCTTGTATCCAGTCCAGGGAAGACTTGGCCTGGCAGTTTGGGCTGGACTGTTCCCATGGGGAACAGGGTCAAGACTGATTTGCATATGGCTGGGTCCAAACTGGAATGGCATGGGCAGCAAAAAAACTATGGATTTAGGCCCAGATCTCTGTACTGGGGGTGAATGTTTGACATTGTTCAGCATTCCGTCCATCACTTGTTCTTTTTTTATGTGGATCCCGTGCTTCCCATGCCACTGGATTCAAGCTAGCCTGGCTGATGAGGGGTGAAACCGCGAAACCGGTCCCAGGATGCTTGTATCCACTCCAGGGAAGACTTGGCCTGGCAGTTCGGGCAGGGTCAAGACTGATTTGCATATGGCTAGGTCCACACTGGAATGGCATGGGCAGCAAAAAAACGATGGATTTAGGCCCAGATCTCTGTACTGGGGGTGAATGTTTTACATTGTTCAGTATTCTGTCCATTACTTGTTCTTTTTGCATTTGTCGCCCTAAGTGGGAAGGGTATGCCCAGACGTGGGTCCTGTGCTTCCCATGCCACTGGATTCAAGCTAGCCTGGCTGATGAGGGGTGAAACCGCGAAACCGGTCCCACAGTGCTTGTATCCAGTCCAGGGAAGACTTGGCCTGGCAGTTCGGGCAGGGTCAAGACTGATTTGCATATGGCTAGGTCCAAACTGGAATGGCATGGGCAGCAAAAAAACGATGGATTTAGGCCCAGATCTCTGTACTGGGGGTGAATGTTTTACATTGTTCAGTATTCCGTCCATTACTTGTTCTTTTTGCATTTGTCGCCCTAAGTGGGAAGGGTATGCCCAGACGTGGGTCCCGTGCTTCCCATGCCACTGGATTCAAGCTAGCCTGGCTGATGAGGGTTGAAACCCCGAAACCGGTCCCAGGATGCTTGTATCCAGTCCAGAGAAGACTTGGCCTGGTAGTTCGGGCTGGACTGTTCCCATGGGGAACAGGGTCAAGACTGATTTGCATATTGCTGGGTCCAAACTGGAATGGCATGGGCAGCAAAAAAACAATGGATTTAGGCTCCGATCTCTGTACTGGGGGTGAATGTTTGACATTGTTCAGCATTCCGTCCATCACTTGTTCTTTTTTCAATGGGAAGGAGTGTTGGGGAATCGATCAAAAACCACATGATCACATCGGGAGCAGCAGACGGGCACTGAATAAGTTGCATCAATTAATACTTGGTCCCTGCTTTGGACAGGAACAGAAATTATGAAATGCCAGTCGTCACCAATAATGAGGTTGTAAAGAAGAGTGCAATGTAATCCAACAAATGATAAGCAGCAGGCTGGCTCCAAGCACTTTTCTAACTACAACAACGTAATATGTTATCGCAGGCACACCCCTAAAAAGAAGGGAGGGTGTGTCTTTCTTGCTCGGCTCCCATTTGCAATTTGTAATGGATTTTAAATGCCAGTTTACAAGTCAAAATGCTTTGCTGTCACTCAATGGGTTTTGCAGGCTGCACAAATGTATTTTGTAGTTGCAAACCCTGTGTTTCTGTGAATTGTAGTGTTTGTGATCATAGATCCATATGACCCCAGGATCCCTTGGCTGGAAGATTGCTGCACAGTGGCGGCCCGTCCTTTAGGGCGGAGGGGCCACGCCCCCCCACCCCATAAAGAGTGTCTGTCAGGCTGAACAAAGGTCAGCCTGACAGACACCCTTCATGTTCAGGTCAGGCAGCCAGGAGCAGACATGCGCGATTTGCGCTGACTCCTGGCTGCCTGAGCTGAACTTTGCTGGGCTGAGGAGATCACGACCCCTATGGGCGTGACCTCCTCGGCCCAGCAAAGGTGCCTCGAGGCCCTCCCCTGGGTGACGAGGAAAGCGTCACCCATTGACACTCTCCCTGGACGCTTCAGGTTTAAGCCCTGAAGTGCCCAGGGCGAGTGTCAATCAGTGACACTTCGTCACAGAGTTGGGTGGGGTCAGCAGTCTCACTGTCCCCATCCCACTCTGTGACGAGGCTGGGACTGCTGCCTTCCCTCACTGGCTGACCTTAGGTCAGCCAGTGAGGGAAGGCAGCAATCCCAACCCTCCTGGGACCTGGAGGCTAAAGGTAAGTGTGTGTGTGTGTATGTATGTATGTATGTATGTGTGTTATGTTTTACATTGAATGTTTGGTGCGCGCCTGCATGTTTGAGTGTTATGAGTGTTGTTAATGGATGTGAGTGCGTGCGTGCGTGTGTGTGTGTGAAAGAATGAATGTGTGTGATCTTGTAAAATGAATGTTTGGTGCGTGCGTGTATGTTCGAATGGAATGAGTGTGGTTAATGGATGAGCGTGTGTGCGTGTCTGTGTGTGAAAGAATGAGCCTGTGTGTGTGTGTTTGTGTGTGTGCCCCGCCCGCCCCCCTCCTAAAGCTGCCGGCCGCCACTGTTGCTGCACTGTCAACCGGCAATGGCAGGGATTCAGTTATAGCTCTTTCATAAAGCTCTGCAGGATGATATTCCAGGTTAAGTACCTCACCTCATCATTGATCCTCGAGGGCACGAGGCTGCTCAGAGGAAACCTGCTGTGTATTCCCAAAACAGAATCAAGTATTACAAGGCGTGCGTTCCGAGTCTGGGGTTGTGACTGGAATTAACAGCATATGAACTCCAGGAAATTGTTTACAAATATCCTGTTTTTGGTCCGATCTGACTAGCTACAATGTAGATTGGGGGGAGATTGGTGTTAAAGGACTGTTTGGTTCGTAATAGGCACTTTTCGCTCTCCATTGTATTACACAGCTTTTTTGCAGTTTTTTAAATAGTGTAAACTCACCCCGAAGGTATTCGAGCTCTTTCCACGAGCTGCCGTTGAATTACACATTTATTTTTTGCACTCCCACTTGCACCCATTGACCGGTGTGCTCTACTGTCAGCAGTGCTCTGCTGTTTATATAATGCTTGCACGGGTTGGCTGGTGCACGTTTTTCTGACACACTGCGTGCACAGGTGCTTCCAAGTAACACAGGGCCTCAGAGCAGCATGCACAACAACTGGTGCAATGGGGGAGGGTTATGGAAGTAAGCAGTGTGGAACATGTTTTCTAAGATATAGGCTGCTGTGATTGGCCAGTGAGCCGAAGCCTAAGAAAGAAGACGGCATTCTTGTCAGTGACGTTAACCCCCCACTTTATGCTTGCATAAACTCTTATTGTACGTGGTGCTTCATTGAATGTGCTAGGCACTCTAGCGTCCACTTGGGGGCAGCAAGAGACCACAAAACTCGCTTTCAACGATGTCATAACCTCTGATCTTAACTGCAGTGAAAACGAGTAGTTAAAAATAAAATTAGTACTTTGATCACGTTGGGAACAGCGGACGGACCAGCACTGAATAAGTTGCATCAATTAGTACTTGGTCCCTGTGCCACGGACAGGAATGGAAATGATGAAATGCCAGCCGTCACCAATAACTAGGCTGTAAAGAAGAGTGCCACACAGTCCAACAAATTATAATTAGCAGACCGGCTCCAAGCCCTTTTCTTACTACAACAGCAGCTCACAAGCGATGTGCATGCAATAGTGCATGCTACTTCAGGCTCAACCCTAAAAACGGCGCAGCACATACTTACCCACTCAATACACATGTAATAACAAATGTAACAATCACAGCACAATATCACAATACAACAGCGCCTAAACCCCCACAAAAACACAGAGCATCACATCTTCAACAAACCACTTCAACACAACACATAAAAAAGCTAATCCAGAAACAAGACACTAACAACCACAAAGAGGAAAACACCACAAAAGTAAACCATCAACTCAAAACAGAGTCCAATCAAACACAGCTCAAAGTCATAATACAAGTTAATTGTTGTATTGTTCCACTATGTTGTGTTAAGCTTTCTGTTAGAAATGGGGTCTTTGGTTGACAGTCAGGTTACCCCCGGTTCAAGCAAGGACCCTCACTCTAGTCAGGGTAAAAGAGAATCACCCTCAGCTAACCCCTGCTCACCCCCTTGGTAGCTTGGCAGAGCAGTAGGCTTAACTTCAGAGCGCTAGGTGTAAAGTATTTGTACCAACACACCCAGTAACTTAATGAAAACACTACAAAATGACACAACACCAGTTTAGAAAAATAGGAAATATTTATCTAAACAAAACAAGACCAAAATGACAAAAATCCAACATACACAAGTCAAGTTATGAATTTTTAAAGATTAAACTCCAAAAATAGCGCTTAGACACAAAAATGCTTCGATGAGATATTAACCCGGCGTCGTGACGGAGTCGTTCCCAACAAGCCGACACCAGCGGCGCCGGACACGGAGTCGTGTAGACCCCCAAGTACAGTACCTTTGGTGAAGAGTGAAAACAAGCCAATGCGCGAAGTCGGGGATCGCGGCGTCTGTGCGAAACGTTGAATCCACGCACTTCGAGCGGCGTTGGTCACAACGTGGTGCGGCGACTTCTACGGAGTCGCGGACTTCAGCGGGGCTGCAGCGGCGTCAGGCCTGCGAAGAGCGTCGCGTTCCAGCGAGGGTCACGGCATCGGGTGCAGGCGGCGTTACCGGATTCAGCAGCGGCGTCGGTCCGGAGTCGTCCGAAGTCGGTTTCCTTGGATTTCCACCAGCTTTCCTTTCAAGGGCCCAGGGACTGGATAGGGCACCTCCAGAGACTCCAGGTGCTGGCAGAGAGAAGTCTTAGCTGTCCCTGAGACTTCAAACAACAGGAGGCAAGCTCTAACTCAAGCCCTTGGAGATTTCTTCACAAGATGGAAGGCACACAAAGTCCAGTCTTTGCCCTCTTACTCTGGCAGAAGCAGCACTGCAGGAAAGCTGCACAAAGCACAGTCATAGGCAGGGCAGCACTTCTTCCTCAGCTATCAGCTCTTCTCCAGACAGAGGTTCCTCTTGGTTCCAGAAGTGTTTCTAAAGTCTGTAGATTTGGGTGCCCTTCTTATACCCATTTTAGTCTTTGAAGTCACCTTTCTTCAAAGGGGACTCACACCTACTTGTGAAATCCTGCCTTGCCCAGGCAAGGTCTCAGACACACACCAGGGGGTTGGAGCCGGCATTGTCAGAGGCAGGCACAGTCCTTTCAGATGAGAGTGACCACTCCACCCCTCCCTCCTAGCAGAGATGGCTAATCAGGAAATGCAGGTTACACCCCAGCCCCCTTTGTGTCACTGTCTAGTGCGAGGTGAAAAACAACCCAACTGTCAAACTGACCCAGACAGGGAATCCACATACAAGGCAGAGTCACAAAATAGTTTAAGCAAGAAAATGCTCACTTTCTAAAAGTGGCATTTTCAAACGCACAATCTCAAAATCAACTTTACTAAAAGATGTATTTTTAAATTGTGAGTTCAGGGACCCCAAACTCCACATGTCCATCTACTCTCTAGGGGAAACTACGCTTTAATCATATTTAAAGGTAGCCCCCATATTATCCTATGAGAGAGACAGGCCTTGCAACAGTGAAAAACGAAGTTGGCAGTATTTCACTGTCAGGACATATAAACCACATTACTATATGTCCTACCTTATCCATACACTGCACCCTGCCCTTGGGCCTACCTAGGGCCTACCTTAGGGGTGCCTTACATGTAAGAAAAGGGAAGGTTTAGGCCTGGCAAGTGGGTACACTTGCCAAGTCGAATTTACAGTTAAAACTGCGCACACAGACACTGCAGTGGCAGGTCTGAGACATGATTACAGAGCTACTCATGTGGGTGGCACAACCAGTGCTGCAGGCCCACTAGTAGCATTTGATTTACAGGCCCTGGTACCTCTAGTGCACTTTACTAGGGACTTACTAGTAAACCAAATATGCCAATCATGGATAAACTAATCAACAATAGAATTTACAGAGAGAGCATATGCACTTTAGCACTGGTTAGCAGTGGTAAAGTGCTCAGAGTTCAAAAGCCAACAGCAACAGGTCAGAAAAAATAGGAGGCAGGAGGCAAAAAGATTGGGGATGACCCTGCATAAGCAAAAAAGTCCAACACTTTCATGTTGTGTTCTATAGGAATGCTTCTCTGTTATTGTGGTGAGTTTGTGTACAGCATTTCGGTTTGGGTTGTATTGGTATATTTTCAACTTGTGTTCATGTGTAGAGTTGGTCTTCTGTGTTTGTTTCCAGTTGTTATTGTCTTCTGTATTAATATGTTGTGTTGCTGCATTGTATTGATGTGTTAGAACATCTTTTCTTGTGATTGTTTTATGTTCTGTTTTTGTTCAGTGTGTTGTTGGCATATTGCTATGGTAATATTGTAATGTTGTTTTACTCTAATTCGATGTGTTCTTTTGGTGCCATTACTACGAATGGAATTCATCTGCTTAAATTGTAAAAATGTTATTCTTTTATACTACTTGTTGGACCAGAATATTTTTCATGGTCACTACTAGCTTTTTACCATTTGGCTGTTCAACCAATTATTTTGGCATTAGTACTCCTTTTCCCTGGTGGTAAAGCAATTGTCCTCTCCCCCTAAAACATGGTACAATTGGCATTTACCTGATTGGTACATTTAATTTACTTGTAAAATCCAGTTATATGGCACTGAGGGCATGTAAATGAAATGCTACTAGTGACCAACACCACCACTCATTGTGCCAACCACTAATGTAGCCTTTTAAAAGATGTCAGGTCTGCCACTGCAGCAAGTAGTGTGGGTTTATACTGCTGGTTGGACCTGGCAAAATAAACCAAGCCAGGCCTAAACATTTCTTTTTAATATTGAAAAGTCACCCCTAATGGAGGTCTTAAAGGTTTATAGTACAGGTGCATGGCATTTAAAATGTTGGGCTTGTGTGTTTAAGTTTGACATGTCCTGGCAGTGAAAAACTCCTGCATTCAATTTCTTACTGTAAAAAGGTCTACCTCTCACATAGACCAACACTGGGTTGCCTTGTTACATTTAATAAAAGCTAAGTGTAGTTAGGGAGCAGATAGGAAAATACTGTTTGCACTTAAATTCATTAGATTTGAAGTTACTATTCTGAAATGCCAAATTTAGAAAGTTGTCATTTTTCAGCCTAAATGAATTGCACCTTTCTGCCAGTGTTCAGAGTCAAATGACCTTGAATGACCCCCTTTTGGTGTTTTGTGTATTTATTTCAGACATGGCCACAAATGGGACTTGGGTGTGGGCCAGGTTGCTTTCCTGAGCAGTATGTCAGGGAGGAGTGGGGGTTGTGGTATTCAACCTTCGTGGGCTTCAAATGAACAGCCTCAGGTCCTGCCCACACCTTCAAAACTTCTAAGGTCTGTCTGCCCTGCTACTGACAATGCAGCTCACACCTAACCTGCCTGTCTTTTGTTGAGTCTTGTTAGTTTTAAGCCAAAATCAGGAAACAGGGATGATTAGACTAAGGGGGCACCTCTTCCTATAGGGTGTTACTGGGTAGAAAAGTGGCACTATCAGAATGTTAAACAGAGCACTCCTGGAGCTGTGGAAGATTTAGAAGAAGGACTACCCTGCTGCCAGAGGTCTGCTCAGATGCTTGAAGGACTCTTGCTGTCTGGAGAAGGAAGACTGTGCCTGCTTGCCTTGATCCCACCTACCCAGAGTGACTCCAAGGGTCAGTGTCTGACCTCCTGTGCAAGCTACATGAGCACACCAATCTTTAGAGGCCTCTGTGCAACTGCCTGGCTGACTAACTGCAACTGGACTTGCCTGAGTCCTGCTGCTGGCCTCTGCTGAAGTGAGTCCTAGTTCCCATGAGGAGATCCCTCAGGTCCTCGACCCTTGGCTGGGATCAGTAAAAATCCCCTTCAAGAAGAAAAAATGTAAATTCTGACGTTTGAGCTCCATTCGACCGCGACCAAGCCCATTTACACTGAAACTCTGCTGTCTGTGATGACCAACAATGGTAAGCTCCGATAAGACCTGCTATTCGTGCCAACAACTGTCCATGACGATCGGCAACACGAGAACTTTACGTCTTGCTACAGCAATGACAGTCCACAGCGACTGCCAACTTGAAGGTCGAGCAATAATCCGATCTTGGCATTCGAGCAATGACTGCCCATAATGCTTGACTTGCTCTTCATGCAGAAAACCTCCTCCTCCAATTCAAATGGAACTTTTTGCATCAAAGTTAAGAAGGTAACTCTTCTGCAGGATGGACCCATGCTCCACCACGGTAGGCCTGAAAATTGTGACTTTCCCATAGTCTGGCTCAACCAGATGACCATGAGTGGCGCTTTGTGCTTTTAGGCAGTGGCGGCTGGTGACTTTTGAAAGTGGTATGGCTTAAAAGTTGTTGAGGAGTATAGAGTAAAGCATGCAAGTCCAACTTTCAATTACGGAGTCACAGGGGATCTTTCTGAGAAACGTTAAAAGTATAGAGGCCAAAATGGTGCATTTTGCAATAACTTTGTATGAGGTATTTGATTATAGCAATATATTAAAAAAGCAACTCTGAAAAGGTACTCCTGAAATATTTACAAACCTAAAAGAATAATGGCAGGGCAGCTGTAATTAGAATGCATCATTACCATTACAAGGATAGTATAAAGAAATCATCAAGCAAAAGTAAAATCAAAGTTGTAGTGTGCACTGCTTTGAAATCTTTACATCAATAACTAAGTCTCACAACTATGCTGTAAGGAAAATAAAGTAAAGCAAATTCCTGGGGCACATTTTTTTTTGATCTGGTGTTAGTCAAGACCTTTTGGTTTTACTAAAATTATATGTATAAAATACTCACTTGAAGGAGCTTTCGCCCATCCCTCTTCTTTCGTCAGGTAGTGTGTGGTATTCCCATATTTCTTCCACCCCCTACAGCATGGGGCAGTAAGTTCACCTATTGACATATTGGCTAGCTTCTTTGTCATTTCACAAACAGCCTCCATTCACAAAGTTGATTTCTTCAGTGCCTCGGACTACTATGATTATGGGTGCTTTTTGAGACCAAAAAATATTTTTGCTTTTTGCAACTTCTCTCCTTTCTTTCAAACTGATCAGAGCCCAGCAGCTTCCAGAACAATAAAATTTTGCAAAACCCACAACAAACCAAATATTTACAAAACTAAAAGGCTGGCAGCCAATGCTACATCTATTGATTTTGCCATTGATTATTATTATATGATAGCATGTATTACTGGCAAAAATATAAACAGCAATTAGCTCAGCTGGCTGTTTGTTGCTGCAGTCACTTGGGCTGTTTATGTTTCCTTGAAAACTCCATTTGTACAACCAGGAAGCAGATCTAAAGAAGCAAATATACGGGTCTTATCCCTGTCTCCCCAGCAGCGTGAAAGAGGGAAACACTTCTTTTGTGAAGATCATGTTAATCTTCTACTTAATCTAGTAAGTATTTCTCCAGAAACATCAAGGCATTTATGTTTATTTTTGTCAATCGGTCTTTTGAGAGAAAACACCAAAGTAGGGCCGCAGTCCCATTGTGGGGCCTCGGAAATCACAGTCATACAGAGCAAGAAAGAAATGCTATTTGTCAGATTCATTAAACCTTACCTTAGAAACTGTCCAAGTTTGGTAGCCTCCAATATTTATTATCAGTGGTGGCTGGTGGATTTCAAAAGTGGTGTTGGGGAAATTTTTCGATAGAAGTGTAATGCGCGAGCAAGCCAGTGAGCGAGCGTGAACCGAGAATGGAGGGGCAGGTGTTCTCACCCTGCAAAAAATGTTTTTTTAAAAATGGATTGAAATGGTGAATTGCACAACATACATTTGTAGTACTGCACTGCCCAGATGCTCTCAATTACTCCTCCAGTGCCTGCCACAATCTCTCCAATTATAGCAACATCCTAGATCTCGCTACACATTGAAGTCATCATTCTGGCCAAAGCAGCACCAGACCGGAAGTAAGTCGATGCTCCACCCAAGTCCTCCCATCAGCTGGTCCATTGATTTATTCATCCAGCCCACTGCACACTCCAGTGACAGTGATGGAGAACACCACCCATGCTGCGGAGACCCGACGTCGTGCAACACCTCACCATTCTATTTGCAAACCATTGCACCTAGGGTGTAATAGTCACCGAGGCTGCTATAACAACAAAGCATGACACGATCAAGTTTCATTCTAGTCTACCGGTATCTCAATGGAAAGTGAATCAGAGCTCTTTTACTCTGCGGCGCTGCGGCACGGAAGATTCTTCATGTATTTATTCATTCAGCTATCTCCACATTCAGTAATTTCCACAACAGTTCCTACAACACACACATCAACAAGGCATACTCCAAACCCAGCATGTCAGTTTTCATAGTGTACAAAACTTTGCCTAATCAAAATGCAGTTAACAGAATCAATCTGTACAAACTATTTATTGTATGGAAATCGTTTACCAGCTTTCTCTAAATGAAGCTTTACTCTCCTAATACTTGTGCATAAAGTGCCTTTCCCTGAGAGATATCAGGCACTTGACTTTCCTTTATCCCTTGCCAAATGATGTTAGAATGTTTCATTATGTGATTTGATAATGCACCTGTTGAAGTTCTGCCCCACTCTCTGTGCATTTAGACTACTTCTGTGATATCAATGTACATTGGGCTGCTTTGTCTCTTCCCTTCCAAGGCAGACATCCTGTTAGGTCCAAGTCCAAGCCGACATCATCAACAGTGAACTATTTTAGTCTAGAACCCCTATTGTTCATGGTTATTAGAGATGCAGCAATAGATAAAGCTAGACCCTTGCATTTCTGCTTATTTAATGCCTTAATACGTGTGATGTTTCACTGATACTTTCCTGTGCATTTAGTATGTCATGTTTGACAGTGAGATGTGATATAATGCATGTGATTACACTCTGTGCTTGTCGTGGACAGTTACAGTGTTCTATTAAGTGTTGTTGCTCCTTTGCATCTCTATGTGGTTAGAAGGTCGCACTGTATGCAATAATGTCATAAAGCAAATGAGGTTCTTCAGTCCCCTTTGGTATGCTGTTGGATATGTGGTTTACGCCATCACACAAAGCTCATGCATGGGGAAAAACAGCCTACATTGCATTATTCAGACTATGCTTTGGTCTTACATGAACCACCAATAATCAGCTGATAGAAGGGGAAAATGAACATACAATGCCTCAATCAGTGAGATAGTCAGGCTGGACTGATGGGACCCTTTGAATTATCACATAAGACTGAGATTCCACTCCAAGGGAAGAGGCCTGGGCACTAGGAGTAGGAGGCCAATCACTGCAATGCCCAGCGCCAGGTCTTAAGCTGGGACAGATGCTTTAACCTTTTCGGTGCGGGCGTCGGCCACTGTCCGACGCCCACACACCCTCCCTGGTGCGGGTCACGACCAGTGGCCGACACCAGGAAGGGTATTAATAAATCCTCAGGTGCGTTGCACCCGAGGATTATTTATTTTTTTTAAACTTCCCCCGGGAGACACGGAAGCTTCCGTGTCTCCCCCCGCCCCCCACCCGCCCCTTTGTGACGTCAGCGCGCCGCGAGGCGCGCTGACGTTTCAAAGGTGTTTTCCCATCAAAGCAGGAAGCAGCCTTGCGGCCGCTTCCTGCTTTGATGGGGAAAACGGCCTTTCCCACGTTCGGGAAGGCCTCGTAAGAAAGGGGAGACACTCCCCTTTCTTACGAGGCCTTCCTGAAAGTGTTTCCTGGCCCCCGGTCGCAGCTGTGCTGCGATCGGTGGCCAGGAAACACTTTCAGGATTCCTGGCCCCCCTTTCTTACGAGGCCTTCTCAAAGTGTTTCCTGGCCCCCTATCGCAGCACAGACACCGGGATTTCACTTTGGGGGGGGCGGCCCCCCCGGAAAACGGGCCGCCCCCCGGCATAATTTTTATTATTTTGGGTTTTTAAAAAAATAAAAATAAAATAAAATGACAGGGGGTCACCCGTGGGCAGGGTGACCCCCTGTGGGGGCAATATTTTTTTTTAGATGTTGTAGGGTTTCCCTGGGGGCCATTTTGGCCCCCAAGGAAACCATACAACAACTAAAAAGAAATAGATGTATATATAGATCTATATATATCTATGTAGATAGATATATCTAGGTACATGGATATATCTATAGATATATCTATGTAGATAGATATATATATATATAGAGGTAGATCTATATCAATCAAAGAGATTTATAAAGCGCGCTAATCACCCGTGAGGGTCTCAAGGCGCTGGGAGGGGGTGGAGGGAGGGAAAGGGGCTGGGAGGTTCACTGTTCGAAAAGCCAGGTTTTGAGGCCCTTCCTGAAAAGAAGTAGGTTTTGGGTCTTGCGAAGGTGGGTTGTGAGGGCGTTCCAGGTTTTGGGTGCAAGGTAGGAGAAGGATCTGCCCCCGGTGGTGGTGTGTTTGATGCGGGGGACAGAGGCGAGAGAGAGGTCAGCTGAGCGGACGTTTCGTGTGGGGGTGTGGAAGGTGACTCTCGTTGAGGTAGGCAGGGCCTGTGTTGTGGAGTGATTTGTGTGAGAGGATGAGGATCTTGAAGGTGATCCTTTTGTCAATGGGGAGCCAGTGGAGAGATTTGAGGTGTGGAGAGATGTGTTCGTGTCGGCGGAGGTCGAGGATGAGTCGTGCTGCTGAGTTCTGGATGCGTGTAGTTTGCGCTTGAGTTTTAGAGTGGTGCCGGCGTAGAGGGCATTTCCGTAATCAAGCCTGCTGCTGATGAGTGCGTGAGTGACAGTTTTTCTGGTCTCTGTGGGGATCCATTTGAATGTTTTTCAGTATACGGAGTGTGTTGAAGCATGAGGAGGTAAGAGCGTTGATTTGTTGGGTCATCGAGAGGGAGGAGACTAGGATGATGCTGAGGTTGCGTGCGTGGTTGGCGGGGGTGGGTCAGGGCCTAGCGTGGTGGGCCACCATGAGGGGTCCCAGGTGTTTTTGTGTCGGCCAAAGAGGATTATTTCGGTTTTGCTTGAGTTGAGTTTCAGGTGGTTGGCTGTCATATATATATCACTTTTGTCAATATGTGTGTGGTTTCCCTGGGGGGAAAAGGGTCCGACTTGTCTAGTGGCAGTTTTAGTGCCATAAAGAAGCGCATAAGGTTTATATGCCTACTGCAAAGAGCAAATCTGTATTTTATGTAAATAGCTGAGTACATTAGTAAAGTCTATGGAGAGATGAAGGGCACTTTTGCTGGGTGGTAATGAGGGAATCCGAGGAGGAGGGAGTGGGAGCACCAATAATGATTGTTGGACTGGGCGCAGGAGGTGTTAAAGACTGTGACGAATGGTATGTGACAAGGTGTTTTTTGAGTGTCTTGAAAGTACGTGCTGATTGAGGGAAGAAGCGCAGGTAGGGTGGCCTCTACTGTTGCACGTATCTCACACACACCATCGATTTTGTGACTGTCTACGTAGGCTAGTGTTTTAGAGCAACAGTTTAGCCAATAGCAGAGATGGCATCTTGATGGATGACTGCTGCCTGCACTCGGGTTATAGAGTCCCGCTCTGACATAGGATCAGAGACTGAGACATCAGATACTGAGACAGCATCTGAGGGATAGGACAATGGCGCAGACTCTGGGAGTAATTTTTCAGTCAGAGGAGTCCCATTCGATAACTCCTCTTCCAGTACATTATGAGGGAGGTGATGAGGACAGTCCTGCTGTCCCTTCGCAAGCTGTTCGTGCAACTGGGTAATAGTGGGTTAGGCCAACCCAGAGAGCAGGTGAATGCGGCGGCAAGCAGAGAGAGAGTGCTCTCTTGGGAGCTCCCCAATTTAGTTCAGCCCCAAATTCCACCACCCAAATCATATTGTGGAGACATCAAAATTGTCTATGACAAAACAAACTGGTTTTGTAAGGCAGGCACCTGTGTTTTTGGTCCTGGATTCGGCGGCCATATAGAGAAACACACTAAACCCAAACATTTCTAGAAACTAGACATTCGGGGGAGTCCACAGAGGTGTGACTTGTGTGGATTCCCCAAAGTTTTCTTACCCAGAATACCCTGCAAAGCTGAAATGTTGAAAAAAAACTCAATTTTTCTCGCATTTCTGTCACACAAACTACAGGAATATGCTGGGATCCACAACATTCCTACCACCCAGTGACTCCTCACCTGTCCTGATAAAAACACTACCCCACTTGAGTGCCTACACCTAGTGCCTCTGTCAGGAATGGATCACCCCAGGGTCAACAGCTGCCTCACGTAAGGACCAACATTGACCATTGTGTGATCTATTCCTGTCGCAGGCACCAGGCCTAACCACACAAGTGAGGTATCATATTTATCGAGAGACTTGGGGGAACGCTGGGTGGAAGGAAATTTGTGGCTCCTCTCAGATTCCAGAACTTTCTGTCACCGAAATGTGAGGAAAACGTGTTATTTTAGCCACATTTTGAGGTTTGCAAAGGATTCTGGGTAACAGAACCTGGTCCGAGCCCCACAAGTCACCTCATGTTGGATTCCCCTGGGTTTCTAGTTTTCAAAAATGTGCTGGTTTGCTAGGTTTCCCCAGGTGCCGGCTGAGCTAGAGGCCAAAATCCACAGGTAGGCACTGTTTTCTATGAAAAAATGTGATGTGTTCACGTTGTGTTTTGGGGCATTTCCTCTCGCGGGCGCTAGGCCTACCCACACAAGTGAGGTATCATTTTTATCGGGAGACTTGAGGGAACGCTGGGTGGAAGGAAATTTGTGGCTCCTCTCAGATTCCAGAACTTTCTGTCACTGAAATGTGAGGAAAACTTGTTTTTTTAGCCACTTTTTTGAGGTTTGCAAAGGATTCTGGGTAACAGAACCTGGTCTGAGCCCCGCAAGTCACCCCTCCTTGGATTCCCCTAGGTCTCTAGTTTTCAGAAATGCACAGGTTTGGTAGATTTCCCTAGGTGCCGGCTGAGCTAGAGGCCAAAATCTACAGGTAGGCACTTCGCAAAAAACACCTCTGTTTTCTTCCAAAAATGTGGATGTGTCCACGTTGCGCTTTGGGGCGTTTCCTGTCGCGGGCGCCAGGCCTACGCACACAAGTGAGGTATCATTGTTATCGGGAGACTTGGGGGAACGCTGGGTGGAAGGAAATTTGAGGCTCTTCTCAGATTCCAGAACTTTCTGTCACCGAAATGTGAGGAAAACTTGTTTTTTTAGCCACTTTTTGAGGTTTGCAAAGGATTCTGGGTAACAGAACCTGGTCCGAGCCCCGCAAGTCACCCCTCCTTGGATTACCCTAGGTCTCTAGTTTTCAGAAATGCACAGATTTGGTAGGTTTCCCTAGGTGCCGGCTGAGCTAGAGGCCAAAATCTACAGGTAGGCACTTCGCAAAAAACACCTCTGTTTTCTTCCAAAAATTTGGATGTGTCCACGTTGCGCTTTGGGGCGTTTCCTGTCGCAGGCGCTAGGCCTACCCACACAAGTGAGGTATCATTTTTATCGGGAGACTTGGGGGAACGCTGGGTGGAAGGAAATTTGTGGCTCCTCCCAGATTCCAGAACTTTCTGTCACCGAAATGTGAGGAAAACTTGTTTTTTTAGCTACTTTTTGAGGTTTGCAAAGGATTCTGGGTAACAGAACCTGGTCCGAGCCCCGCAAGTCACCCCTCCTTGGATTCCCCTAGGTCTCTAGTTTTCAGAAATGCACAGGTTTGGTAGGTTTCCCTAGGTGCCGGCTGAGCTAGAGGCCAAAATCTACAGGTAGGCACTTCGCAAAAAACACCTCTGTTTTCTTCCCAAAATTTGGATGTGTCCACGTTGCGCTTTAGGACGTTTCCTGTCGCGGGCGCTAGGCCTACCCACACAAGTGAGGTATCATTTTTATCGGGAGACTTGGGGGAACGCTGGGTGGAAGGAAATTTGAGGCTCTTCTCAGATTCCAGAACTTTCTGTCACCGAAATGTGAGGAAAACTTGTTTTTTTAGCCACTTTTTGAGGTTTGCAAAGGATTTTGGGTAACAGAACCTGGTCCGAGCCCCGCAAGTCACCCCTCCTTGGATTCCCCTAGGTCTCTAGTTTTCGGAAATGCACAGGTTTGGTAGGTTTCCCTTGGTGCCGGCTGAGCTAGAGGCCAAAATCTACAGGTAGGCACTTCGCAAAAACCACCTCTGTTTTCTTCCAAAAATGTGGATGTGTTCACGTTGCGCTTTGGGGCGTTTCCTGTCGCAGGCGCTAGGCCTACCCACACAAGTGAGGTATCATTTTTATTGGGAGACTTGGGGGAACGCTGGGTGGAAGGAAATTTGTGGCTCCTCTCAGATTCCAGAACTTTCTGCCACAGAAATGTGAGGAACATGTGTTTTTTTAGCCACTTTTTGAGGTTTGCAAAGGATTCTGGGTAACAGAACCTGGTCCGAGCCCCGCAAGTCACCCCTCCTTGGATTCCCCTAGGTCTCTAGTTTTCAGAAATGCACAGGATTGGTAGGTTTCCCTAGGTGCCGGCTGAGCTAGAGGCCAAAATCTACAGGTAGGCACTTCGCAAAAAACACCTCTGTTTTCTTCCAAAGATTTGGATGTGTCCACGTTGCGCTTTGGGGCGTTTCCTGTCGCGGGCGCTAGGCCTACCCACACAAGTGAGGTATCATTTTTATCGGGAGACTTGGGGGAACGCTGGGTTGAAGGAAATTTGAGGCTCCTCTCAGATTCCAGAACTTTCTGTCACCGAAATGTTAGGAAAACTTGTTTTTTTAGCCAGTTTTTGAGGTTTGCAAAGGATTCTGGGTAACAGAACCTGGTCAGAGCCCCACGAGTCACCCCATCTTGGATTCCCCTAGGTCTCTAGTTTTCAAAAATGCACAGGTTTGGTAGGTTTCCCTATGTGCCGGCTGAGCTAGAGGCCAAAATCTACAGGTAGGCACTTTGGAAAAAACAGCTGTGTTTTCTTCCAAAAAATGTGTATGTGTCCACGTTGCGCTTTGGGGCGTTTCCTGTCGCAGGCGCTAGGCCTACCCACACAAGTGAGGTATCATTTTTATCGGGAGACTTGGGTGAACGCTGGGTGGAAGGAAATTTGAGGCTCTTCTCAGATTCCAGAACTTTCTGTCACCGAAATGTGAGGAAAACTTGTTTTTTTAGCCACTTTTTGAGGTTTGCAAAGGATTCTGGGTAACAGAACCTGGTCCGAGCCCCGCAAGTCACCCCATCTTGGATTCCCCTAGGTCTCTAGTTTTCAAAAATGCACAGGTTTGGTAGGTTTCCCTATGTGCCGGCTGAGCTAGAGGCCAAAATCTACAGGTAGGCACTTCGCAAAAAACACCTCTGTTTTCTTCCAAAAATTTGTATGTGTCCACGTTGCGCTTTGGGGCGTTTCCTGTCGCAGGCGCTAGGCCTACCCACACAAGTGAGGTATCATTTTTATCGGGAGACTTGGGGGAACGCTGGGTGCAAGGAAATTTGTGGCTCCTCTCAGATTCCAGAACTTTCTGTCACCGAAATGTGAGGAAAACTTGTTTTTTTAGCCACTTTTTGAGGTTTGCAAAGGATTCTGGGTAACAGAACCTGGTCCGAGCCCCGCAAGTCACCCCTCCTTGGATTACCCTAGGTCTCTAGTTTTCAGAAATGCACAGATTTGGTAGGTTTCCCTAGGTGCCGGCTGAGCTAGAGGCCAAAATCTACAGGTAGGCACTTCGCAAAAAACACCTTTGTTTTCTTCCAAAAATTTGGATGTTTCCACGTTGCGCTTTGGGGCGTTTCCTGTCGCAGGCGCTAGGCCTACCCACACAAGTGAGGTATCATTTTTATCGGGAGACTTGGGGGAACGCTGGGTGGAAGGAAATTTGTGGCTCCTCCCAGATTCCAGAACTTTCTGTCACCGAAATGTGAGGAAAACTTGTTTTTTTAGCCACTTTTTGAGGTTTGCAAAGGATTCTAGGTAACAGAACCTGGTCCGAGCCCCGCATGTCACCCCTCCTTGGATTACCCTAGGTCTCTAGTTTTCAGAAATGCACAGATTTGGTAGGTTTCCCTAGGTGCCGGCTGAGCTAGAGGCCAAAATCTACAGGTAGGCACTTCGCAAAAAACACCTCTGTTTTCTTCCAAAAATTTGTATGTGTCCACGTTGCGCTTTGGGGCGTTTCCTGTCGCAGGCGCTAGGCCTACCCACACAAGTGAGGTATCATTTTTATCGGGAGACTTGGGGGAACGCTGGGTGGAAGGAAATTTGAGGCTCCTCTCAGATTCCAGAACTTTCTGTCACCGAAATGTTAGGAAAACTCATTTTTGTAGCCACTTTTTGAGGTTTGCAAAGGATTCTGGGTAACATAACCTGGTCAGAGCCCCACGAGTCACCCCATCTTGGATTCCCCTAGGTCTCTAGTTTTCAAAAATGCACAGGTTTGGTAGGTTTCCCTATGTGCCGGCTGAGCTAGAGGCCAAAATCTACAGGTAGGCACTTTGGAAAAAACAGCTGTGTTTTCTATAAAAAAAATAGGATGTGTCCATGTTGTGTTTTGGGGCATTTCCTGTCGCGGGCACTAGGCCTACCCACACAAGTGAGGTATCATTTTTATCGGGAGACTTGGGGGAACATAGAATAGCAAAACAAGTGTTATTGCCCCTTATCTTTCTCTACATTTTTTCCTTCCAAATATAAGAGAGTGTGTAAAAATGACGTCTATTTGAGAAATGCCCTGCAATTCACATGCTAGTATGGGCACCTCGGAATTCAGCGATGTGCAAATAACCACTGCTCCTCAAAACCTTATCTTGATCCCATTTTGGAAATGCAAAGGTTTTCTTGATACCTCTTTTTCACTCTTCATATTTCAGCAAATGAATTGCTGTATACCCAGTATAGAATGAAAACCAACTGCAGGGTGCAGCTCATTTATTGGCTCTGGGTACCTAGAGTCCAGCAGACAAAACGGTATATTGCTTTCAGAAATCTGACATCGCAGGAAAAAGTTACAGAGTAAAACATAAAGAAAAATGGCTGTTGTTTTCAGCTCAATTTCAATATTTTTTTATTTCAGCTGTTATTTTCTGTAGGAAAACCTTGTAGGATCTACACAAATGACCCCTTGCTGAATTCAGAATTTTGTCTAGTTTTCAGAAGTGTTTAGCATTCCGGGATCCAGCATTGGTTTCACACCCATTCCTGTCACTAACTGGAAGGAGGCTGAAAGCACCAAATATAGTAAAAATGGGGTATGTCCCAGTAAAATGCCAAATTTGTGTTGAAAAATGTGGTTTTCTGATTCAAGTCTGCCCGTTCCTGAAAGGTGGGAAGATAGTGATTTCAGCACCAGAAACCCTTTGTTGATGGCATTTTCAGGGAAAAAACCACAAGCCTTCTTCGGCAGCCCTTTTTTCCCATTTTTTTTGGAAAAAACAAAATGTTCACTGTATTTTGGCTATTTTCTTGGTCTCCTCCAGGGGAAACCACAAACTCTGGGTACCATTAGAATCCCTAGGATGTTGGAAAAAAAGGACGCAAATTTGGCGTGGTTAGCTTATGTGGACAAAAAGTTATGAAGCCCTAAGCGCGAACTACCCCAAATAGCCAAAAAAGGGCTCAGCACTGGGGGGGAAAAGGCCCAGCAGCTAAGGGGTTAAAGCAACTAGAGCTGCTCCTCTCTTCTTGGGGTGACAGAAGTAAAAAGTAGTAAATTACACTTGAGTGGCAGAGGGTGGCATTGGTTAGTTGCCATGGTCCTACTGTATGGAAAGAATATTCCATTACAGACCTTATTTCCATAGTAAACACCGCTCTATTGTGCAAGTAAGGGACTGCGGTGCCATGCACAGGCAGCCCCATTGATAGTGTAATAAATTATCAAAGATGCACTTTGTATCTCATGAAAAGAAAGATGACGATATCTGGAAGTGCCCAAGATTAATTTACAAGAGCTGTGATAGTAATAGATTTAGAATGCCAGTGTTCTAAGATGACCGGCCCTCTAATTCTATTGTAATTTATTTTCTGACTTCTGTTTCTTCATATTTGACTGTGATAGATGTGACTCAACATCACCCAAATGCAAATCTATTGCTCTGCCTGGCACATACGTCTGTCAGTGCATGTTTAATAAGATCATAGCTTTAGGTCATGCACTGCACCTTGCTCAATGAGGTACATTCAGCACAAGTTTAAATGTGCTGCAGGTTTGTAGTAACCCCCCCACCAAGGCATGTCACCACAGCACCCTACAGAAGAATTTAGCTCTGTTTTTACCCAATTTGATGTTCCCTCTTAAACAATGACAGATGAATGAATGTCAGAGTCTTCCCTGCTGAACACATGACCATTACAATACAGTACATTCATGGTTAAAGTTGAACACCTCTAATGTACACTGCTCCATGTACAGTCAGTCCCCGCTTTCCTCAGAAAGACCTCCACTTTGTAGCCCTCATAACCCTGGCACAGCATGATGCTGCTTGAATCTGCAGTCAGAGGCTTGAATGGCAGAGTTATTTTTGGCTTGAGGCCAGAGATGATAATATAATTGTACGCCAGCTGCTGGGGCTGGGGAGTCCATTGCAGAAAGATCCCCGTGGGGGTCGTTGGTCTACAATGGAATTGAATCTCCATATCAATTGCTTGGAACCTCTGGAGGGATCATTTGAGTTTAAGAGTTTTTCTACAAGGAAAGCAAAATGCTGCATTTTCCACCACATGGACAATATTTCGGCAGTCCAACATGTGAACAAGCTGGGCAGAACTAAATCCAATCTTCTGGCAAAGATAGCCAAGGACTTTTGGCATTTGTGCTTCCAGAATCACATTTCAGTGACAGCGGACTATCTTCTAGGACAGCGCATTATTGTGGCAGACTGGCACTCTTGCCATCTGCGGGACTTCAACGACTGAAGACTTTACCCAAAAGTCTTACATGCGCTTCTCCATTGCTGGGGGCCTTTCGAGAGAGATTTGTTTGCTTCTTGCCTCAACCATCAGATTCCGACATACTTCAGCTGGTGCCCAGATCTGGGAGGTCGCACAACAGATGCATTTCATCAGGACTGGCAACCCTTCCAGACTTATGTCTTCCCTCCATTCACCATGATACCCGGAGTGTTCCTTCAACTGAGACAGCAGAAAGCGGAGATGATCTGAGTGACTCTGCTGTAGAGAGCACAAGCTTGGTCTCCAACTCTGCTGAAACTGGTTCTACTTCCATGATGTTGGAATCTCCTAGTAGACCCCGGAGGTCTTCCGTACTCACTGATACAAGCGAACCAGCTCTTTGGTGGCCTGGAAGGTTTCAGGAAAAGATGGAGTCTCCCTGGCCTTTTGCAAGAGGCTCTGGAATACATTAGCCAACCCTGGTCATCAGGTACTCACAAAAGATATGCATCAGCGTGGAGAAGTTGGTATAATTGGTGCTGTACAAGTGATGCAGATCCCTCTGGAACAAATTGCAGTATGACTGTAAATTGTATGTCCTCATTGGCAGCTACAGGGATGGTATATTGGTCAGTGAACAATTTTAGATAAGTTATTTTAGTGGGCCATTCCCTTGTAGATGGCAGACCGATAGGACAACACCGCATTGTGTGCAAATTGTTAAGAGGTATTGGGATGTGAAAACCTCCACATGCAAAAATATTCTGTCTTATGGGATGTGAATATCGTCTTAAGACTTATAGATTCTTGGCCAGATAATAAACATCTCTCTAGGAAACAGTTATCAGCCAAAATTGACCATGTTGTTTTGCCTCATTTCCTGTAAAAGGGTGTCAGATGTGAGAGCTGTGGATCTGGCGGGATGACATTTCTCTCCTGAAGGTGTTTCATTTACCATCTCTAGGAGGACCAAGTGTAATTCCAGGTCAATATACTAGCCATCTTTCACAGATAGTCCTAAACTTTGTGTGGGTGGTGCAGTGCTTAAAACCATATGAAGTAAGTACAGCTGAATTCCAATCAGACATGAAAGGTCAGTTATTGATAGCTCCGCAGAAATCATTTCTTCCTGGTACTTCTGCTACTTTGGCAAGGTAGATGAGATGACTCCTAGCAGAGGCAGGTATTGACACCACTAAATTTGGTGCTCACTCACCTCGAGGAGCGATGGCATTAAAATTATTTTGCTTTATAGTCTTGCTTAGAAAATATTCTCAAAGATGCAGATTTGTCATCAGAATCAACTTTTGAGGCTAAAAACTATTTTAGATGTAGCATTTGTGGTGATGGCTCAGCTTTAAACAAGCATAGTCGGAGCCTCCGCTCCTGACATAGAATGTAACATTTTCTAGCATTCAGGACAAAAACTTTCAATTCTATTAAGGACAAGGAGGCAAGGATTATCCCACCAGGATTTTTTCAATCTGATATACAAGTATATAACAGAAAATATATTGATTTTACATATGGTTAGCTCTTCCAGAAAAGTTACTTGTGATTTTATCTTATTGGGCCATTGTTTACGGCCTTGTAATACTTCTCATTTTAGGAAATGACGACAAATGAATGGCATACTTGTCAACCTGTTTGTTCTTGGATTCACAAAGGTGCTGGACATTGGTCAATCCTCTCAGTTAAGTATCTGGAGGAAGTCTATATTTGGGGATCCGTTCTTCCCATGAGACTCCTGTGGGATGCTGTGTTTGTGTTTTCCCAAGTTTGAAAGGCATATCGTTGGAGACTTTGAGTTGTTTACTGTATACCTTCTTGAGCAAAGAAAGAGGAGGTGTTTTGACAGTTTGTGAGATAAATAGGGCTGCAGCTGTATGGTTGGACACTTGACTAAAGGGGGTATCATGGGACATGTATTGTTTGAATTGACTTTATTTTTATTGGCTGCTGAAAATAAAGAGTGAAGAAAGAGAAGCAGAATCCTCACCTCTGTGCACTTAATGGAATTGAGAATTCTCATTTTAAATGCTAGAAAAAATTATACTCTGCTTTATAATGCTACAAATGAAAGAAACTCAGGAGGCAGGAGACGTGTGTGCATTCCCATCAACACATTGTCAAGAAGTTATTTAATAGTCATTGTTGGCAGCCAGAGGCAGAGACTTAGAGTTGGCACAGACTTGCTGTTAGGGCCCAGGAAGATTAAATCAGCGCCCGTTCCTTTCCTGCTCGTGGATCCCTCAGGTCCTTCAGCCCACAACAGCAAGCTCCAGTCTGAAAACAAAACCAGCGACAAAAGGGTAGGCCTCGTAGGTTCTGGGAAATGGTGTGACTGGCAAACTGCAAACATCTGAGTTCCAATAACAAAATAACAAAATTAGGCCTCAAAAGCAACGTAGTAACTGGAACATGCAAGTTGCATACCCTGACAAAAATAAACACAGAATTTTGAACCAACGTCACGTGGTACCAGCTATAATTAACCTTGAAGGTGGCTGCTGCACTCCTTCAGGGCCAGTCCACCTATCAGTAAGCAACACCACAAGTTGCAGGGTTGCATGACGGAGGTAGAGAGCATTGAAACCACACCCACTCCAGCATTGTACCCTATGACCAGCCCTTTTGCTTAATACGCTCTTCTAACCCTGCCCTTGACCATTGTTTTTAACGCCCAAAATTAAACCGTATGCATATCATTAAGAGACACCAGGCCCACCATTATGACATCACTGCCCTGGTTCCAGGGAGGGGGAGGTTTCGCCCAGCCAATGCATACGCAAAAGGCCCTGACTCCAACCCCTGTCCCCACAAAAAAACATACAGATTCAGAACACTTTCTCACCGAGCACCAAGGGAAATTTGTTTTCAGCTGCTCAGAGCTCCTTTTAATACTTTTGATTGTTCCTAGGTGTGGCAGGGTGACACCCACCACGCTCATCAACACCAGCCGCCCCTGTTTTATTATGTGTGCATTGTGGGATAACTGTTCAAATCGGTAGAGGTGGACTAGTGAAAAAATTAACAGGGAGAGCCGATCCAGAGACAAGCCAGGGGTCTTGCTTGGCTCTAAGAACCCACACACAAGCTAAGGCCTGAAAATGTTTGTCAATTAAACCGCACAAGACACACCATATCAACTATGATTAAAAAGGTGTTTCACCATGGACCAGCAGCTTATATGACTGCATTGAGAGGCCTTTAATAATAGTGATAATTTTTCATCAGGAATTTAGAACTATTAATTCACACCCTTCTCCGCCCCCCACACAATGCCATTAGTGAAATAAAACGCAAATCTGTTTTCACATGCATCTCCTGTATATGACCTAGATTCTTACTATACATGGAAATTAAAGTCTTTGAAATCAAACACAAGTGGTTTTAGGACAGTGCACATATTAACCTCTTGAGGGCCACGGAAACAATGGTTACGTCCGTGGCTGCGCCTCTCAAGCACCACGGATGTGACCATTACGTCCGATTACAGGCCCTCGGGGGAAGCACCAGCGCTCCCCCGTGGGCCGCCCCTCCACTCCCCCAGGACAGGGCTGGAAGGGGAATCGCTTCCCCTTCCACCCCCAACCCCCCTTAACCCCCCAGTGACGTCTGATGACGTCGGCACGCAAGAGGTCACCTCCTATCGCCCTGGAAGCATGTTTCCAGCACGATTGCAGAAGAGAAATGCTCAGCATTTCTTTTCCCGCTCGGGAGGAGGGGGTCAGCAGAGGCATGAAAGGAAAGGAAAGGCCTTTCCTTTCCTTTCATGTCTCTGCAAGCATTTCTGCTGCCCGATCGCGATGCGATCCGGCAGCAGAAATGCCCACTTGACACCAGGGATTATTTTTTGTGTGCAATGGACATGAGGGGAGCGGCCCCTTGGGCAAGGGCTGCTCCCCAGGGGGGCAAATAATTTTTAGCCCATTTCTGCCCCTCCTGGGAGCAGATCACCCTAATATAATTAGGCCTATCTGCCCCTGGAGGGACAGAAAACCCCTAGACACCAGGGATCATTTTTTTAAAGTTTTTTTTCTTTTATGTGTACGGAGCGACCTCTTCAGCAAAGGTTGCTCCCTTGGGGGCCAAATTGTTTTTAGGCCATTTCTGCCCCCCCGGGGACAGAAACCACTAGATACCAGGGAATTTATTTTTATATTATACTTACATATAAGGGGAGCGGCCCCTTGGGCTAGGGCCACTCCCCAGGGGGCAAATACTTTTCAGGCCATTTCTGCCCCCTGGGGCAATGCAATTAGGCCGATCTGCCCCAGGGGGCGCAGAAAACCCCTAGACACCAGGGATCATTTTTTTTCTTTTATGTGTAGGGAGCGACCCATTCGGCAAGGGTTGCTCCCAGTGGGGGCAAAATATTTTTAGGCCTTTTCTGCCCCCCCAGAGGCAGATCGGCCTCCAGGAGGGGCAGAAACCTCCCGACACCTGGGATATATAGAGATTTTCATTTACTTTATGTTTTTATGTATGAGGAGCGGACCCCTAGGCAAGAGTCGCTCCCGTGGGGGCAAATTGTATTTAGGCCTTTCTTCCCCCCTTGGGGGCAGATCAGACTATTTTTGTTAGGCCAATCTGCCCACAAGCAGGGCAGAAACCACTAGACACCAGGGATTGCTGTGTGTGTATGTGTGTATTTTGTTTGGGGGGCTGCCCCTTGGGCAAGGGTCGCTCCCCATGGGGGCACATTACTATTGGCCATATCTGCCCCCCTTAGGGGCAGCTCGGCCTATTTTTGGAAGGCCCATCTGCCCCCCAGGGGGGCAGAAAGCCCACCAAAGACCAGGGAAGATTATTTTTCAAAATGAGAGGGTGGGGGTATGGTCATGCCCCCACACCAAATAAATGGGGCCAAAGTTGTTCTGCCCACCTTGGGGCAATTATCCCTGATCCACACCCGAGGGGGCAGAAAGTCTACTAGATGGCATGGAATAAAAAAAAAAAAAAAGTTTTGGGGTGGTGGCTAGCTACCAGTATGTGCCTAGTTATTTCTCCACCACAACTGAAGGGGGTAACAGTCTTTCATCTCTCCCCCTACACACTGAAACATCTTATCCCATGGCAAGCAAGAAGACATTTGATTATTTGGGGTTTTGGTTTTACATTTGGGCCATGAGAGCTTGGTAGCTCTCAAAATCGTCCCACTTGGAATCGTGAGGGCTACACTTTTTTGACTTTGAGACGCTGCCATGTAGAAAAATCCACAAGACCCAGACACATCTGAAAACTAAACATCTGGTTGATTCCAGGGGGTGTGCTTCGCATGCACCCACACCATTTTATTACCCACAATGCCTTGCAAACCTCCAACTTTGCTTGAAGTCACATATTTTTCCCACATTTTTGTGATGGAACCTTCCGGAATCTGCAGGAATTCACAAAATTCCTTCCACCCAACATTGTCTCATCTATACAGATAAAAATTCTGCTGCACTTGTAAGCCTAAAAATGTTTTTTTCAAACTGCCCTTTTGGACTCGCTTTGGTTCCCCCTCAATTTCTACGTGGTTTTGGCTCTTCCCTGTCACATGCACTTGGCCCACCTACACAAGTGAGGTATCATTTTTACCAGGAGACTGAGGGGAACGTTGGGTGGTAGGAAATTCATCCTGGAGTGGTGATCCCACACAGAAATGAGATTGTTTAGCTAAATTTGAGGTTTGCTTAGGATTCTGGGTAAGAAATCATTGGGGGATCCACGCAAGTCACAACTCCCTTGTCTCCCTCACCTGTCTAGTTTTCAGAAATGTCTGGGTTTGGTAGGTTTCCCTAGATGGCTGCTGAGCCCAGGACCAAAAACGCAGATGCCCACCCCCTCAAAAACAGGTAGTTTTGTATTTGATAATTGTGATGTGTCCAGATAGTGTTTTGGGGCATTTCCTGTCACGGGTGCTAGGCCTACTGACACAAGTGAGGTACCATTTTTATCGGGAGACATGGGGGAAGGCTGGGTAGGAGGAAATGTGTGGCTCCTCTCAGATTCCAGAACTTTCTGTCACCGAAATGAGAGGAAAAAGTGTTTTTTGGCCGAATTTTGAGGTCTGCAAAGGATTCTGGGTAACAGAACCTGGTCAAAGGCCCACAAGTCGCCCCATCTTGGATTCCCCTAGGTATCTAGTTTCTCAAAAATGTGCAGGTTTGCTAGGTTTCCCTAGGTGCCGGCTGAGCTAGAGGCCAAAATCCACAGCTAGGCACCTTGCAAAAAACAGCTTGGTTTTCTTTGGGAAAATGTGATGTGTCCATATTGTGTTTTGAGGCATTTCCTGTCGCGGGTGCTAGGCCTACCCACACAAGTGAGGTACCATTTTTATCGGGAGACTTGGGGGAACGCTGGGTGGAAGGAAATATGTGGCTCCTCTCAGATTCTGGAACTTTGTGTCACCGAAATGAGAGGAAAAAGTCTTTTTTGGCCACATTTTGAGGTTTGCAAAGGATTCTGGGCAGCAGAACCTGATCAGAGTCCTACAAGTGAGACCAACTTGGATTCCCCTAGGCATCTAGGTTTCAGAAATGCACTGGTTTGCTAGGTTTCCCTAGATGCCAGCTGAGCTAGAGGTCAAAATCTACAGCTAGGCACTTTGCAAAAAACATGTCAGATTTCAATGTAAAAATGTGATGTGTCCATGTTGCGTTTCCTGTCATGAGCATTAGGCCTACCCACGCAAGTGAGGTACCAATTTTATCGGGAGACTTGGGGGAACACAGAGTAGCAAAACAAGTGTTATTGCCTCTTGTCTTTTCCTTCCAAATGTAAGACAGTGTGTATTTTGAGAAATGCCCAGTAATTCACATGCTAGTATGGGTACCCCGGAATTCAGAGATGTGCAAATAACCACTGCTTCTCATCACCTTATCATGTGCCCATTTTGGAAATACAAAGGTTTTCTTGATACCTATTTTTCACTTTCTATATTTCAGCAAATGAATTGCTGTATACCCGGTAAAGAATGAAAACCTATTGCAAGGTGCAGCTCATTTATTGGCTCTGGGTACCTAGGGTCCTTGATGAACCTACAAGACCTATATATCCCGGCAACCAAAAGAGTCCAGCAGACGTAACGGTATATTGCTTTAAAAAATCTGACATCGCAGGAAAAAGTTACAGAGTAAAACCTTGGAGAAAAATGGCAGTTTTCTTCACCTCAATTTGAATATTTTTTTATTTCCGCTATTATTTTCTGTAGGAAACACTTGCAGGATCTACACAAATTACCCCTTGCTGAATTCAGAATTTTGTTTACTTTTCCGAAATGTTTAGCTTTCTGGGATCCAGCATTGGTTTCACACGCATTTCTGTCACTAAGTGGAAGGAGGCTGAAAGCACAGAAAATAGTAAAAATGGGATATGTCCCAGTAAAATGCCAAAATTGTGTTGAAAAATTGGGTTTCCTGATTCAAGTCTGCCTGTTCCTGAAAGGTGGGAAGATGGTAATTTTAGCACCGTAATCCCTTTGTTTATGCCATTTTCAGGGAAAAAAACACAAGCCTTCTGCAGCCCTTTTTCCCATTTCTTTTTTTAAAAAAAACATAATTTTGGCTATATTTTGGGTAATTTCTTGGTCTCCTTCAGGGGAAACCACAAAGTCTGTGTACCTCTAGAATCCCTAGGATGTTGGAAAGAAAGGACGCAAATTTGGCTTGGGTAGCTTATGTGTACAAAACGTTATGAGGGCCTAAGCACAAAACTGCCCTAAGCAGCCACAGAAAGGCTTGGCACCTGAGGGGCAAAAGGCCTAGCAGCGAAGGGGTTAAACTCCTACACTGATGTTGTGATCATGATGAAAAAGGGGGCTCAGTGAAATAAAATCTTCACCTGCAATCACACCACAATTTGGTCACATACGGAGCCCTGATTGACGTAGTGATTCTGGTTTCACACTGTGCAAATAAGCCAGTTCATGGGCATCTCTATCTCTGACTCATGACATTATGGCGTGGGTGGCAGGCAGAAGCCACATGTGAGCCCGGCTCGTTTTAATCTCAAGGATTGAGGAGCACTTTGAGGTGAGCCAGAGTCAGACTTCAGACTCAAGCCTGCCTCATCTCCACCAATCGTCTAATCTAGTTACCGCTTTTCTAATCGTGCTTCCTACCAGTAAAACAACTTTCATCAGTATTTCACAAACCTACGTGCTCATTTTTGTTCCCTCACAATTAAAAACCCACCAAAACTGCAGGGCAATAGTCGAGGTGAGTCGCATTTTTCAGGTTAAAGAATGGATTTTTCTCACCTTAGTAAGTCCATATCTAATTTTAGACATATTTTCCCAAACTGGACTAAAAGGTATATTTCTTAATAGTGTATTAAAGATGCTGTTAATATTTTAATGAGTCTAATAATCAACTGAGTGACATAAGAATTTCACATGACAATTTGGCAAATTGTAGCCAAAAAAAAAGTAATCAATAAATATAAATTCATAATAGAACTGCATTTAACCTCTCCAAGCAACAAGGAAACTCAGAGGCGGCGTTACAGGATTAAACGAACCGGAACAGCTCCATTTCATATGGAAAATATGTAGTCCCACAAAGATCAACTTCTTGCAAAGGTATCAGATGCAATTGACAGATCTGACTTGATCAGCATATCATGAAAGAAGAAGCAGGAATATAAGTACATTCTTACACTGAGTGCAGGTTTTCAAAACTCTGTGACTAACATGTATGGCTATCTTTAAGAACTAAGGCCCATATTTATACTTTTTTACCGCCGCATTTGCACCACTTTTTGACGCAAAAACGGCGCAAACCTGCAAAATACAATTGTATTTTGTAAGTTTGCGCCGTTTTTGTGTCAAAAAGTGGCGCAAACGCGGCGCTAAAAAAGTGTAAATATGGGCATAAATCCGAGCTCCGACACTTTGACGAGTTGTGTGAAGCTTTACCTCGGTTCTTTTACCTGAAGAAATTCTAAGCCCTTAGAAATCTGGTTGACCAAATGGATTAAGTACTATTTAACCATGGGTACATTCACAATGCCTCTTCACCCCATGGACCACATATCTTGCATGGTCTCCTTTTCACTCTGTCCTTCATAGACACTGTTTGTGTTATCCATTATGCCTTTATCCTGACTGTACAGCACCCAGATAAGGGATCTCTATGCACAGGCAACCAAATAATAACAAACATTTCCAATGCAATAGGTCTCACATTTGCAAAAGTTAGAGCTATTGACGTTGAAAATGGCATTTTTAAAAACTTTTTTTGTATGCAGTAGAGTGATTAGATTTGCATAGTGCTATTATTATTCGTATGACCTTGCAGCTCTGGAGAACCAGAAAATGGGAAATAGGTTATGAGGGACGGGAGACAAGTGTAATATGCTGGCTGAAAAAAAAAGTTACAACATCCTGGAGAAAGCAAACACTCACAGAGAAAGCAAGATTAAGTAAAGCATGTGAAATGTAAGCAGGAGCAACATGGATTCATTAACACTTTTATACTTCTAATGTACTGGCTGAAAAGAGCCTGCAACATTTTTTGTTGTAGTGTGCACAGAGCATGGATAGGGTGCAGTACCATGTGCTGTCCATAGGTGTCCCATGGGACCTCTTTTGGCCACACACTGTACTGCACCCTACAATGTGGAATTCAACACATCTCCATTGACTTTCGGGCACCATGCTAAAAAATATATAGTGCGGTGCCCGTTTTGAGAGACGTTTTATGCTGTGCAATTAGGTTACGAGGGTTCGGAGATGAGTAATATTTAGGAGAGAATGAACCTTTCACACCCATGCTAAATGTGATTTGTAATCATGCGCAAAACCCCTTTTATGAATCAGAGAGGTTTTAATGATTGGAAAAAGTGGTTTACTACATGTCTCAACACCATTGTGCAGCCACAAGAGCTGTGATGTTTCAAATTGCAGGATGGGCAACTGCAAAAATATTTTAATGCCTCTGGAGTCAGATATATCAAAATCACAGATCGCACAACAACGTGCTGCACTGTGCTGTGACAGGGAGAGAACAGAAATACGCCATATCTACTAAGATATGGTACATTCTTCTTTTCTTCCTGCACTTGACACTGAGTGCATGCAACTGCCAACGCCGGAACCCTTGAGCCAAGGTATAAGGGTGCCTGTGTTAGAGGCAGTATTGGTTTTGTGCAGGAAAGAATATATTGAGCCACAAAAACAATCCTTGATAGCATGTTCCTCTTTCTATGTGTGGTGCAAATGCAGCACATGTGGAAAGAAGAAATAATGAAGACAAATAAAAATAGTTTTCCTCATTACTCCTCACCGGGAAAGGTGTAGCATTTTGACACATTCCCAGGTTTACAAGTCTTTGCAAAATCTGAAAACGTGCCAAAACCCATGGTTGGATGAATGGTAACTCCCATGCTCCATCCATGGAATGCCTTCCCAAGGCAGCGATTTGTGCTACCTTGATTTACTCTGGATTTACTAAGCCACACAGAGCCATGCAAGGTGGCTTTGAGTGGCTTTGTAAATCTCACTTAAGCTCTTGCATTACGTTGTGTTCCCACGCAACACCCATGGATTCCGATGCATTCCCAGATTTACAAAATTTAGTAAACCTGGGAACACGTCAAGAGCCTATGGCTCCCCAGAGGTGGCAAAAGGGTGGTGCAACGGGGAGAAATAACATTATTTCTCCCTATTTTTTCCTCTATGTGTGCTGCATTTTGCACCACACATAGAAAGAGGAAAACGTCTCTCATGATTGTTTTTGTGCAGGATGGTGTCCATTCCTGCACAAAAACAATCATCCCCACAATGCAGGCACCCTTGCATCATGATGCCCTGCATCAAAACTTTATAAATTAGGCCCCTGGTCTTTGGTGTATTCAGTCTTTTCTGTTATTATCATAGACTGCAATCAGAGTAAAGCGAATTATGTTTTATAGAACGTGCTTCTGCAAAATAACAATGATTTCAATTATCAAACATATTGATAATAAAACTAATAGTAATAATGCATTTCATTATTTTTATATGGATTTATTTCTACAGTAGATTAAAGGTTTAACAATCATTCCGAGTAAAGTTGCAAAAACAGAACATGACCAGAAGGTGGCACTAAATGCAAGTCTTAGGAAAACTGGAAAAATAGGCTTCAATGAAGAGAACTCCTACTTGGAAAATGTCTGCTTAGCTTTTTGAGAGACCCTACAAGTTAAAACATATTATTGTGTAGCGCTTGTCCTGTGAAATAATAATTACAGTCACTTTTTTCGTAATTGTTCTTTTCCTAATCTAAATTCTACACCATCATAGAATTAATTTAAATAAACTTGCTAAACCCAGCGAGTGATAAAATGACGCAGGAATTAGAACTAACAGCAGAGTAGGCAGCGGTGTTTCTTGTGATCGAGCAACACAATCACTTCTGAAAATGTAGGAGACGTTGCTTTCATTTATCTACTATGGGCAGAAAGTCTCATTACCTGTGAATAATGCATATGTATACACAGTGCTTGAAATGGAAAAATAGAAGTGCAGGTACTCTGTAACAGAGTTCCTGCTTGATTCTGAGAAGTGCCGGTAGTTTCCAATGAAAAGTATTACGTTTTACTTGAGAAGTGCAGGTACACTCTCCCTCAAAATAAAAAAGTGCCAGTACTCAGTACCGGACAGTACCGGCCCATTTAAAGCACTGAAACAGTTAGGGGCTGATTTAAAGTTTGTCGAACACAAGGTACTATATTAGAACGGCAGAGGATATTGTCCCTTGTAACCCAAGGGATCTCCGTCTGTCTGATCTAGAGTTGTCATACACGGCAGCAGACAACTGTTGACATTAACAGAAACCGTCATCACAACCAGAGCCGGATTTAGCGCTGATGGCGCCCTTTGCGACAGTCCTTTTTGTCGCCCCCCACCCCATCACCACCTCCTGGATTCACTCACTATACCCGGCATATGAGCCCCTCATCTCTCCATCGCCCCCTTTCACATACATTCATTCATTTTAAAGTGCTTGTAAAGGCTGGCCTTATTAATCCACTCAGCTATCCACATAAAATATAGTTCTGTTCTTTGCAGCAGGCATATTAACCCTCTACACTACTTTATGGCGAGTCAAAGCTGCCGCTAGACAAAACTCCCATCTCTCTCCCTAGCAGTAACATTAATAACAAGTGGTATCTTGACATTTTAATTGTTTCCTGAAGGCTGGACGTGCAAGGAACTTTTCAGCAGGTGCTTTTAAATTGCACGTTTCGGAAGTCATTGCTAAACACAGCGCCCCTGAGGTCAGCGTCCCTCAATCCAGGTCAGCACCTGGCAACCACACCGCTCGCACCGCCCTAGAGCCGGCCCTGATCACAACTGTCCTTGACAATGCAAATGTTTGATGGACGACTCCGTCAAACATGACAGCTTCCTGTCAAACCTTTACAGTTTTTTATTTTTCAAAAGCAAATTCCAAAAGGGTGATTGTACGCTTGAAAAACGAGTAACCCCCCACCATGGGAGTTTTTTTCCCATATGGTGTGGAGGTAATTTTTTCAGTGGTGATGGACAGCAAAAAAAAAGTCCCCCAATCTCTCACTCTGAATTAGGTGGGCGGTCAGGTGACCAACCTCAATAAGCCAGTACTCGGTTGGTTCGTACAATGTTGTGAGAACCTCTTGAACCTGAGTTTGTCACCCCTGTTTTAGCTTCATTTTATAGTTCATTTTTTATTCGTTTTAGTAATGCTGCTTTTGGTGTTGATCTTTATATATTTTTATTAGCTTCCTTTTATTCTAGGAAAACAAAGAACAAGCTATTTGTTTAGTTAGCCTTTGCATAACATGTAATCAGTACTTTCTGTCCAAAGCTAAAGAACACTGTGCACAATATGTTAGTTTATGTTGCCCATTCAGGAGACATCTACAAACACCTAGGCACAGTATTGCATCAGAACTGTACTTTCAACACAGTATGGAATATTATATAAATGGTGCACTGACCCAGAGGGGCCTGAGGGCATTCCAGCCATGATTTGCCTGGGACGCATACTGTGTGACATTCAGCTAGGCTGGTGCTGATCTACCAGCTTCCTGAGAGGATTGCCATCTACCTCAAAGGCCAACTCCTGACACTATTTCCAGGCATGGGATTGGGGCTAATCCCTTAGATCGGGCCAGGCAGAAGGGTACAGCCGCTATGCTCTCAGTGTAGATATAGGGAGTAGCCGGATTGGCTCACCCCTACAATTCAATTGAAAAGCCAGAACAACAAAGGATCATGCCCTACCTGGATTGGATAGAATACTAGTACCAAATTAAACTAGGCGCAATGACAAAGCTGCATAATAAAGAGACATGTCTAAGTGGAAAACATAATTTTCATGAGACTACACATTTTACTTGACTAACCTTTACTTTATTGCGTAAAGAAATTTGTATTAAAATTTGTGCTTTTGGGCAAATCTCATGCTTGCTCAGCTTTGGACCATGGCACAATTGTTTGTGTGTCATGCTAGCATGGATGCAACTCTTATTAAACACATAGATCCATGCTTGTTTCTCATTTGTCCAATGCAGCACTGTGAACATTTATTTTCATGCAGCACTGCTCTTCTGATTTTTAGTAAATTTAGACCTAAACTTCACAAGATCTGTTTGACATCGAACTGCTAATAGTTCGCGAGTGGGAGCATGAGAACTACCCAGAGTTTGTCAGCGGAACCTGCGAATGACTGAGAAAAGTCCTCTTCCTAAGGCGTTGTAGAGCCTGCTGTTTTTGGAAGCTGTTGAAGACATTTTTTGTGAATCTGCTTGCTGAGGAAAACTGAGAGTTTGTTTCCTAGCTTTAACTTTGATCTTTTCCTCAATCTGTACTGAAGAGTGGTGGTGCCAGTGTGTTGCAAACAAGAGGGCAAAAGGGTTCCTGGTGTTGCCAGGATGACCGCTCATCTCTCTGTAACCTCACTCCGGGGTAGCAAGAATCCCAGATGATTGATGGGTAGTGGAATTTCTAGCTGACAAGTGACTGTTATGTATGAGCACAACTGCAAGCAGGAGAAGGTAGAATGGAGTTGTTGCATGCATTCATGAAGGTTTAGGTGTATCTCTTAAATTAGTGCTTCTACAAGGAACCCTGGACCCCGGGTATCAAGCTTTTTCCGGTCGCAAATGGTCCATGTTCAGAACACTGACTGAATCAAAGGCTCCGAAAGAATCTGACAATCATGTACTTACACCCAGCCATTAGAACCCACCTTATGCCATTCAGGCGTCTTTAGTGTCGCTTTTGAGGTTACTTGTAAATTGCTTGACCAGCATGCCTGCTCTTTTGGAACCATCATGGGTTAATGATTTCAGATTTGCACCTCCAGAAACGTTGACCTGCCCAAAATTTCAAGCTGAAGCTAAACATTTGTGCAATTATGCAGGCTAAAAACTCCCTAGCTCTTGGTCTAAAGCATCCCATAGACATAAAATGGATTTGACCTTTTCATTGTTTCCTTTGGAGTTTTCCATATCTCTGATGTATTCAGTACTCATATAATTTTACCCATGGCATGTTTATCTTTTCCGTTGAATCTGCTTTGGAACTTTAACACCTCTCTTTGTGTCATGTATCGTACTACTTATTGCTGGTGTTTGTTACCTTTGACAACTCATACGTTTTCTCTAGAGACCCATCTCTGCTCATGCTCTTTCAACCATGACGGGAACAGGTTAGCCTTTATAAAAGCCATTTATTTTTGTGTGTCTTCCAGTTTTGAGAGTGTGGGAGTTCAATCATAGCTTACATCTAGACTATGGACTTTTTCTCCATAGCCCTGCAGCTCAATTACCGACAACAAGAGTTACAACCAAGGACTTAGCTTCCAAAAGTTTACCTGCCTAACGTTTGTTGGAAAATAATTATGCTCATATCCTTTATGACTCTCATTGTTGCCATCAATTTTAAATGTGTTCCTTTTACCAGGTGCCATGATTATGTAAGGTGTGGATAAAAAATTCACTTCATGTTTTGGTTGCTTCTGAAAGCTTCTATTGGAAAAGGTTAAATTAGTTCTCTGGGACTCACAATGTCAACTGACTAAAGCATTTAGAGAATATGATTGGTGGAAGCAAGCACAATGAACATCAGCACGCTTCAAATGTGTCTTTAGTAAAAATCAAATGGTAGATTTCTCATAAACAATACAAGCAGGTGCTTAGCTGAGCCCATTTATACTATGATACAGATGTGTCCTTAGCAAAGATCATATGGTAGAATTCTCATAAACAATACTAGTAGGTGCTTAGTTGAGCCCATGTGAACTGGGGAAAGCACGTAAACAGTTTTTACCTGAGCAAGCTAATTCATAACTTGATGCTTCAAGTGCCAAAGCACAATGCAACCCAACTTCAGAGGTACCATATCCTGTGGCTACTAGTAGGACATAGCTGAAGCAGATTAGAGATATGCTAAGAGAGACAAATACATTTACATTTTTCCTGCAGTCCCTCCCTCTTGTGCCATTGCATCGTGCAATGTCTATGATAACTCAGTATTAATCAATGAACGTCCTACTCTACATCTCCTGCACAACTTTCTAAGTACCACAGTCAGATGGCTCATCACTACCATAAGCATTGCCGTCATCATATACTGTAAACGGGTAAGGTGGGAAAGTTCTCTTGCCTCTGTTGATGCGTGCAATAGCCTTGATCGAGTATGCAAATTAGCAAAAATATTTTCAAAATTTGCTTTTAACACATGACCAGTGGTCTCATCCTTAAAAGTCTATGGTAACTTGTTGACACTTGCATTGATTTTCTCAATTTGTTTGTGAATACCTACAGAAACATTTGAGATGCAAATGCTGGCTCAACCCACACATAGAGCACACAACCCACCCTTAGCTGTCAGAACAAAATCAAGGGCCATTCTATTTTGTAAGATCGCAGTTCTCCGAGGCACCAGAATAGCTCTCATCTTGAGGACTGCTAGCAATCAAATACCCATCCTGTTCAATGAGATAAGGATAACAAAGAATCAAGTTGTCTTTGGAATGTTTGTAACCTGTCTCCTATATAAGGCAGGACAATCAGTAGAAAAATGTCTGATGGCAGGCACACCATTATCAGGATTACAAGATGCAGACTAGTCCTTCGCTAGCCATACATAAGCTCCATTGCTACAAATGTTATACTATTTACCAGTCTGATAAGATGTACCAAGATAAATAAAAAGGACTCCAGAGAGAGACTGTTCTTGGGATCTCCACTTGAGTGAATACTTGAAAGAGAACCAGTTTAGTGCATTTAGGAATAGACACATTGCATTCGCTCTGTTCCTTAAAGATACTGCTATTACCACCTTCACAAATGTGTTTACATGTGACAGAAGCAAGGCGAACAGCAAGGGGGAGGATCTGTTGATCAAGTATTGCTGTTGACGAATAAGCAAGGGTAATGTGGGAGCTATAGTGTTCAAATTAGCAAATTCAGGAATAAAAACCCATTCAAGTGTAAGTCATCGCAGTTTTTCTTCCACTAAAAATGGAACTGGAATAATTGGCATATCCCAATGAAGTCACTAAGGGGCATATTTATACTCTGTTTGCGCCGGAATTGTGTCGTTTTTTTTTACACAATTCTGACGCAAAACTAACTCCATATTTATACTTTGGCGTTAGACGCGTCTAGCGCCAAAGTCCATGGAGTTTGCGTCATTTTTTAGCGTGGACACCTACTTTGCGTTAATGAGATGCAAGGTAGGCGTTACCGTCTAAAAAATTGACTCCGAGGCATGTGCGCCGTATTTACACTCCCGGGCAAAATTCACGCCCAGGAGTGGGCGGGTCAAAAAAAATGACGTAAGGCCGCTTTTGCGCCGTTTTTTAGCGCCTGGAAAAGGCAGGCGTTAAGGGACCTGTGGGCTCGGAAGGAGCCCAGAGGTGCCCTCCCATGCCCCCAGGGACACCCCCTGTCACCCTTGCCCACCCCAGGAGGACACCCAAGGCTGGAGGGACCCATCCCAGGGACATTAAGGTAAGTTCCGGTAAGTACATATATTTTTTTTTTGTGGCATAGGGGGGCCTGATTTGTGCCCCCCTACATGCCACTATGCCCAATGACCATGCCCAGGGGACAGAAGTCCCCTGGGCATGGCCATTGGGCAAGGGGGCATGACTCCTGTCTTTGCTAAGACAGGAGTCATTTCTATGGGGTTTGGGAGTCGAAAAAAATGGCGCAAATCGGGTTGAGGTGAAAAATTTGCCTCAGCCTGACTTGCCATATTTTTTGACGCCCAAGCTCCATATCCCCCTACGCCGGCGCTGCCTGGTGTACGTCGTTTTTTTCCACGCACACCAGGCAGCGCCGGCGGCTAACGCCGGCTAACGTCATTGATTAAATACGGCGCCCGCATGGCGCTTCAGAATGGCGTTAGCCGGTGCTAATTTTTTTGACGCAAAACTGCGTTAGCGCAGTTTTGCGTCAAAAAGTATAAATATGGCCCTAAGTACATGCAAGCACAGCCAGCATGGAGAGGTCGTGCTTTTATTGATCCAAGTCTTCCAGGAAAGTATTACCTTTGAGGACTGAGGGTTTGTTGAGGAAATGGTCAGTTGAGTCTGTAGAGTCTATTTTTCTCTGGCCCATACTCCACCCCTGCTTGAAACAGTCACTCCGGATTGCAGCGAAGAGGGCTATCCTAACCCAGCAAGGTATCAGGTATTTGGTAGACTTCACACAACTTAATTCTCAGTCTGTAGTCATGAGCAGGAGGAGCAAGTGCATCATAATGGCATCTGTGAGGTGCACTTGCAGGGACAGGAGCTTTTCTGTCTGCTTACTTTATGTGTGTTGAGTCTGAGGTCTGCTTGTAATGCGGTGCATGGATACAAGTGGAAGTCTACAACATTTGATGACGGCATTATTAGAGAGCTAAATCTGGTAGATAACTCTCCAGTGGGGTATGAGTAATGAATTTTGCTGGTGGTTCTTCACCTGTGCCCAATTGTTGGGCTGTAGATTGCAGTAGACTTCATTGGACTGTGAGCAGTTCAGCTTGCACCAGAAAACATAAACTATGCAGTCAGTGAATCATTAATTTGCAATATTCTAGAGTCACATCATCAGTTGATTACAAATGGAGTAAGGCTAGAGACATTGAAGGAGTAGAGGGGACAACCTTTGTCCCCCTAATAGAATCTCATATGGACTCAACCCTCTGGCTGGAGATGGCCCAAAGTGACATGAATGCTAAAGGTAGGGCATGTGTCCCATTAAGTCCAGTCTCTTCACAAATCGTAGACATTTGTATTTTTCAGAGTTTTATTGTAGTGCACAATTTTCCCTCAGGGCTCAGAATGGTAAGCACTGTGAAAATCTTGTTGGATCTCTAGAGCTTGCATGGTTCCTGGACTACAGATGATACAAAGTGAGTTCCTTTGTCACACGTGATCCTGGGTCGGTTCCCAAAATGGAGAAAAAAGTATTCTAGCAACATTGATAGCATCGGCCTAGGCACAAGTTTTGACCCAACCAGAGAACATACAAACTAGGGCTACAACATACATGTAGAAACAACACTGTGAAGTTTGAATGAAGTCAATTTTCATGAGCACAAATAGACTATCCAGAAGCAGCACATGCTAAGGGGGCAGTGTTAACACATTTACCAACAATATAAGCCTAACATACAGCACAAGTGTGATAACACTAAATAATAATGGAATAGAACTGAGGTGTAAGCCAGTGCTCACTGCACGAATCATACTATTTCGACTAATACATGCACTACCATGATATAGGTGGATCAGGTTTGGGGGCAGCATCCAAGAGGCAACCACTCTTCCTGTCTTGTCTCACCCCGATAGGACATTTGTGCATTCATGCTTTGTGCAAACCATTTTCTAACCTTTGGGTAGCTGATTCTGCAGTTCTACAAGATCCTTTAAAGTAGACATGATTGTTCAGCAGATTAGGACATACACAAAGTCACTTTGAAGCTAAGGGACATATTGACATTTTTATAAGCTATGTCAGCAAAAACATTATCCTTTTGGAGTAGCTGGAGAGCATCCGCTAAATCTTAAACTAGGGATCTATTTTTGATTGAGGTCCCTGCAAAAGTGAAAAGCCCTTGGAGCATCCATCAGAGCCCAAATGCATACTTGCAGTCATGAACATGGTTATTCTATGTATCTAATATACAAGCATGTGTAAGAATTATCAGTTAAGCTACTCAAGTAAAGAATGCAACTGGTAAATACAGAGCCGCAATAACTTCATGTAATGTACAGACAGCATTACCAGCACCTAATGTTTCTTCATTATTTCTGAGGCAAGAACCATCAGCATAACATACAAGATCACAGCTTGGCAAGTGTGTGTTGTTGAGATCAACATGAGATTTGTGGTTTGAGGAAAGTGTGCAGTGGTGAGGGTAGCATAATGTTTTTTTTGTGAATTGTGAACTGGGTTCAACGAAGGGCACCATAACAACCTGAGATGTGAAGCAGCAAGGAATAATAGCTCAATTTTTGATAATCTGGACATAGGAAGGTGCTGTGTTTTCAACTGTTAACACCAGTGCAGCTACAGTATGAGGTGAAGGAACAGCGAGGAGCAACTCAAAAACAATGTTTCAGAAGCTGTGGCATGGCAGGCAGTTTCTGCAGCAGACACACAGGAAGCTCTGATGCCACAGCGTCAAGGGCAGTACAATAATAAGAAATACGTTTCTTTTCATCACCATGATCCTGTACCAATCACTCTCTCTCATGGCACTATGAGGTGAATGGCTTGGTAAAATCAGGTAATCCCAGAGTAGGGCCAGATGATAGCACATTTTTCTATTTTTGTTTATAAATTTTTATTGATACATCAGCCATGGTCGATTGGACTGGAGCAAGGCAGGTGAATAGTCTTCGAAGAGTACAGAATATGACATGCTGATAGTAATAAAGAAGAAACAAGAAAACTCAGAACGGATCTCTCCTGCTACTATTGCAAGATAGACATATTACTCAATATTTAAATTAAGGAAATTTGACTTACAGTTGAAGGGGTGTTACTTGACAAAACACACAGCATATGCATGCTATTCCACTGATCATCTACCATTTATCTCAATAGCATCGTGTTCAAGCGAACAGTAGCTGTTCCATCTTGTTTGAGGAAAGGGCCCCAACCGGTCAGGAAATGTTGAAAAAGGTAATTAAGCTTGTAGATCATGTGTTTGTGTGCCACTGTTGGGGTCATGTTCTCCATCCAGTCGTCCAGGGTGGATGCTGGTGGCTTCGACCAGTTGCTAAGAAGACATAATATTTCTGACACTGTTGCAGTGTCCATCCACCTCTTTTCATGGTTGTTCAAGCCAAGTAACACCTGGTTGCCATCCACGGTGTAGAAGCTGTTCTAGTGGTTCGGAGATGGTGTTCTTATTATTTGATTAAAAAGCCCTATAATCATCTGCTTATAATGACCTCATTATACTAAATAAGTTCTTCTGCTTCTGTACACCAGAGCATCAGCTATGGGCTATTCTTTTTTAGAAAATCTTGCAACTGTTTCACAATGCTAACACAAAATCTATTGTCTGCAGTAACCTGCCATCTCTAACTGAGTATGCACCTGAATGATAGTAACATGCAGTAGTAGCTGACGGACAACCTCAAAGAGATCAGCATTTACCCAGTTTCGATTTTGTGACCTAAATATCTAGCCTGTGGTAAACAAAATTGCATTTTCTCTCTAGAAGATTTTTGCACTCCTTTAGCTATTTCAGTGAACACATATATGGAAACACATTGACATTAGTCAAGGAAATTGGAAGCAATCAACAAATCATCCACATGTTGTACCTTATTAGAATAATTGATGAAGTTAGAAGTAGATGTCTCTAAATGTTTTTGAAAAGACAGAAGGTGACTCTGTATACCCCTGAGGAAGTTGAGTCAAAGTTATTTCGTACCTGCCGGGACGAAGGGTGATAACAACTGACTTTCAGGGAGTATTAATACAGAAGCGAATGCAGAATAACGATGTGTAAGAGTAAATCGTGTGACTGTACGTGGGATTCATGATAAAATTGCACAAATTCATAGGGAACTTTTATCAGACACAGTAGGTGTAGTACAGATTCCTACAGTGGATATTAAGCCTTTTTGCTTTAACCGAGCAGCAAAAACGGTCGGATTCTTGTTTCCATCTCCGAAAGCAATGTGTATTGTGGTCAGGGGAAAGGTTTTCATTGGATACAATCTTATTTTGACAGGGTCAGCAGTTAAATTATGACCTATTTCACTAGTGTTCCAATACCACAAACAGGAGGGAACCTGGGCAAAACATTGGCCCTGGTTAGAGGTGAATTGTTTACAGAATCCCGTGCATTAGAAGCACAGTCACTGAACTAGCATGTTGATTTTCAATTGGAACAGCCAAGCATTGACATCTCTAGAACATAATGCAATCAGTTTAGTTTAATTAATAGATCCCTCCCCAGCAGATTCGGCTGAACAAGTTAACGTCTCTAGTGGCAAAAAGCAACGTCAGAGAAGGCACATTCTGTGCCTAATGTTAGCACGAGCCAGAAAACATAGCTGAAGCAGGTTCTAATTATGCTAAGACAAATGAACACATGTCACATTTTCCTTGGCTAGGGCTTGGGCGATGAATGTAAATCCAGTATAAAGCTGTGTGAAAAACAAATGCTGTAATTTGTTTTATATGTCACGGGATAGCTATTTTTATTGCAGAAACAAAAACTTGCCCTTGTAGCCAATATTTTCAATTTATTGGCAACATTTGTATTTACCGCTCTTAAATACAATACCAATGGCCGATGAAAAGCAGAAGTCTACATGACTGGGCATGGGTTTTAGAGGTGGGGGTGGGGAGTAGCAGTGCGTCTCTAGAAGAGCCTAGGTGGCATTTGACTGCTATGTTAATATTGTTTATTTTTTTTGCTTTCCTCACTATTGTTTTGCCAGTAATGGGAACTCTTGTCTATTTAACATAGCATTGTAGGAACATTTGTTTGTGGAAGGCAGGTCTGAAAGCATTCGAGAATATCGACCTCTCACCTGACATCTCCAGCTATCTACCCTTCCGAAACCTTTCATAGTTTGCGCAGTCAGTGGTTGCTGACATGAGAAAAGGGTTTTGTCAGGTTGATTGCAAACAAAGCTATGTTCATCCAATTGCTTTAAATGTAGTTCTTGAAATCCAAACGTTATACATTTTTCCTTCCTTCCTGGTATTTCCAAGTTCATGGAAAATCTTGCCACAAAATAAATCAGAATAAAGACCTAGATTTACAAATATTTTCAGTTAGTTTTGCATCATTGTTTTGGACACAGCTCTGCCGTGAAATCATTTTTGGTACTTACACAGCCAAACAAATATCGATTTGCAAGGCTTTGTAAGAAAAGTAACACAACACAGTGCATAGTGCTGCTACTTGGTATCAAGTACACATTCCATGGATTAATGCATGGGCGTTACAATGTATCCACTCATAGATTTTGACACAAACACATATTTACAAATAGATGTAGACATTGGTTTGCACCAAAGTGGTGCACCTGCCAGAGGCTAGCATGACAAGAAGACATTTCTTAATTTCTTCTTGTTATTTCCTCTTTGCTTGTGCGCTTCATTTTGCAGGACACATACGAAGAGGAAAAAGCCTTGAAGGATGTTTTTTGTACAGGAAGTTACTACTTCCCTCACAAAAATGATCCTGATCACACCACAGTCACCTTTGCACTATGGCACAAGGGTGCCTGCATTGGCATTAGGCAGCCCAAAGTGCACCAGCAGATGAAGTCAGAACTGTGCCACTTCTGTGAAGATATGGCGCTATCCTGCTCTGTCCAGGTGACGCAACACAGCGCTGAATATGTGCTTGCTGTGCAGTCTTTCTCAATTTCTTTGTAAATGAAAAGCAATCACCACCTGGGCGCTCTGAATTCAGTGAAAAAATGACACTATAGCAATATTTTGTGGCATGCATTCTAATAGAGCATGATCCTTTGGTGACTTTCAACGCTGTCAGATATAAAAAACATTGGCTAACCACTTCAAGAACAGATTGGCGGGGCAAAACACCACACAACGTCCTTTTGAACAATCCACAGACTGTTCTTATAAAAGACTTGGGGCCTTATGCTTACAGCTATTTTGCTGTTGCAAAGGCTCTGATTTGCAACCTCTAAATGGCATTTGGGTATGTTCAAAGCCCAAATTGCAATTCAGATCACCAAATAGGTTTGCAACTACATACTGAATTGCAAATGAAAGGGATGTGTTTAGGGCATTCCTTCCAATTTGTGATTTTGTTATAGTATGTATCAATGGTTTGAGACCGCAATTCCTTGAGACTGCAATTGCCTCAAAGGAGCTGGTAACCCACTCACAAACAAGAAGGAGTCCCATAAGAGCCCTTTTCCCTTTGCCAATGTTATAAAAAACATTTTAGAAGTCGGCAGTGATCCTTTTATTTCTTTAAATGCGTCCTGTTTTCCTTTAAGGAAAACGATCTGTGCTTAAAAACAGCTTGGTTTATTTAAAAGTATTAACAGACATGGTGGTCTGCTGAACCCAGCAGGCAACCATCCCTGTGATGACAGCAATTTGTAGTGGGGCGCAATTTATGACCTACTTCATGAATATTAAAGAGGTGGGTCAAATTGCAACTCTTCTATGAATCAAATTTTGCAAACCAACATGTTTGAACATATGTTGGTTCACAAAAAAACAATGCATTTGGAAAAGTTGGTTCCCAAATTGTGACCACTTTTACTAAATGAATTGTACAAACATAAGGCCCTTAATTCTTTTAAGATTAGTTATAACAAAGCTCTGCACATTGGCCTGGTTTTGTTTAAATACATTCACAAAGCATAGCAGCCAGGGCTGTATTAAACCTCATCTACTTTATCATTGTAAAGCTGCCCTACTTTGAGAACATTGTGTTGGCTACCACACAATGCTGCCAACATCTTCAGTACTCTTTGAATTACCCACAAGGCACTTCACATCAGGAGAAAAGTCGACTCCAGTAAAGAATGATAAGATAATGTTTGTGAAGATAGATGTGTTGGTGTCAATACCGACATTTAGAAAATTATGAATTAGTGTGTGCAGCCTAATGGGGCAAGCATCACTCTGTGAAACCACACTATGCCCTACCTATGATAAGAGTCAAATTATAAATAATTCTGAAAGAAACTTCAACACACCTTTTGTTGCTCTCACGCGATGCAGAAATGCATTTTGCGAGTCGGAACCGACTCGCAATATGTGTTTCCGACTCGCAAATAGGAAGGGGTGTTCCCTTCCTATTTGCGACTCGCAACGTGATGTAAGTTGATTGCGACCGCAATCAACTCGCAGTTACCATCCACTTGAAGTGGATGGTAACTCATTCGCAAACGGGAAGGGGTCCCCATGGGACCCCTTCCCCTTTGTGAATGATCACAAAAATATTTTCTCAGAGCAGGCAGTCGTTCTATGGACCACTGCCTGCTCTGAAAAAAAACGAAACAAATGGTTTTCGGTATTTTTTTCTAAGTGCAGCTTGTTTTCCTTTAAGGAAAACGGGCTGCAGATGGAAAAAAAAAACTGCTTTATTGAAAAGCAGTCACGGACATGGTGGTCTGCTGTCTCCAGCAGGCCACCATCCCTGTGAGTGCCCAGGCTCGCAATGGGGTCGCAAACTGCGACCCGCCTCATGAATATTAATGAGGTGGGTCTTTGCGACCCCATTGCGAGTCGCAGAAGGTGTCTGAGACACCTTTCTGCATAGCAAATTGCGAGTTGCAATTTGCGAGTCGGAAGGACTCGCAAATTGCAACTCGCAATTTGCCAACTACCTACATCTGGCCCTTAGTGATACTAAGGAGCAAATGTATTAATTCTCACACAACATAGCAACTAAAATTGCTGAACTGTGCAAGAGGAGAACGTAGTGCAAAGATATATTTATTGAGAATGGCCTTCTACTCCTGTCATCACTGGGATGGCTCAATATAAAGGCTGCCTGGTGCTATGTACAGCCTTTGCACTTTGATACAGAAGGTGTACTGGAAGCATACGTTTACAGTGCAAAATCCTATGCCTAGACAAATACTTCAACATTCTACACATCTTGTGTGTGCTGTGTAGTACGGCACACATTCAATGTGTTGAATGTTGGGAGAAATGAAAACATTTCTCCTTGTCCGCTCCTGCATCAAGGAGGCGTTAGTTTTTGACTAAAGCCTCTTTTTAAGCCAGGCTTTGCATCAAAACCTGTAGGTGCTTTTGCAGATTTGCCCAAGTAACTCCCAAGTAATGTCCCCTTGAAGGAAAGTGACACAATGCAGCACATAGTGCTGTACACATGGAAAAATGCATCTTTCTACAGCAAAGTACCTTTTGCGCTAGAAAGTAAACACCCTTGTAAGAGTTTGCATTGATTTGAGTCCCTTTGTATGACTTTGCGCAAGCCCAAAGTCTTTGTAAATCTGAGCCTATTTCTTCATGCCTTTCAGACACCACCACTTACTTTCAGGAGACAAATCTGTCAAGAAACGATGTTTGTAGAAAAAACTATGTTTATTTTCTTGCTTTAGCGTCATGGCATATTGAAAATGTCCAAATCTAATCACCCCAGAGCAGCGCCGATCTTCTCTGTGCCGCTCCGCTCCCCAACTGCTGCTTCTTGAGGTCCTGCATTCCTTGCGCACCACACGTGCGCCAGGAACACCCAGAAACCGGCTTGCGTGAGCAGCTCCACTGCGCGTGCCATCAACTAGTGAAATTCTAGTTGCACGTGCAGCGGCAGAGACTACATTTAGTTTCCCCTTTTTTTTTTTTTTTAAACGAAACAAATCAAGACCAACCCTACAATAAAAACAAACAATAAACCTTTAATTTGAAAACGAAACAAATCAAGACCAACCCTACAGTAAAAACAAACAATAAACCTTTACCCCTTTACATTACCATAAAACACTGGGAAAAAAACATCAGGTAATAATACATATTACGCTTGACATTTCTAAATGTAGGTAATGGTACATATTACGCTTTACATTTCTAAACATCACGTTTTGCATTTCTCGATAGATATAAAAATTTTAGCAATCGTAGAAAACTTCACTTAACGGTACCTCACCGGTAACTTGTGCACTCTACAACTTTTCCTAACAGGCAACAGTTCGGATCAAGCGTCCCCTCCCTTAGGACTCAATGGTTCAACCCCACCAGGTTTTTGTACATTCAAGGACTTCTTCACCTTTTCATTCTGCTCTAACGGGTCGCTAAGTGACAAAGGAACATCTCTTGGTAAAACTTTTACCACTTTTCCCACATTCCCGCCAATTACGTCCACCAAGACGAACAGAATTACCACACACTTTGTCAATCCTCAAAGGTTCTGAAAACGTTGAGTCACCTTTCTTGTCAAAACTAGATAGTTTGATCCGCACCCAATCACCAACCGCGAACCGTAACTCTTTCACACTCCTTTTCTTGTCATAGGATGTTTTTTGGTCTTTCTTGAGCTTTCCTCATACCTGAACGAACCTTGACATCAATGTGTTCCTTACACATAGAATGTTTGAAAAATGTGGACAACCAAGCTGTTCTAAATAGCGTGGCAGGCTTCCTCCCTCTTAGCGCTTCAAACAGAGACATCCCGTGCTAGTATGGGGCGTAGTTCTGTAGAACCAGAGCATACTCTTTACAGCTGCATCAACCACACACCCATTAGCTAAAGCCCACTGGACACATTCACCAACCACTCAATTAAAGCGTTCAACCAAACCATTTGTTTGCAGTTGGTAAAGTGAGCTCTTCAAATGTTTGACAGCACAATCATTGAGAAAATGTTCAACCTCACTTGAAACAAATTGGACCCCGTTATCAGACACAAGTTCCTTAGGAAACCCTTCCTCCAAAAATATATCTTTCAGAAAAGACACAACCGATGTGGAATCAGCATGCCCTACAAACTTCACATGCGGCCACATGGAAAAGTAGTCAATTGCAACATAAGTGTAACGTAATTTAGGTGGGAGTGAATTGAACGACCCTAACAAATCGATACAAATCTTTTCCCAGGGACCTGACGGACATTCAATAGGCTTAAGCGGAGGAGTTGATGTCTTGAGGGTCTTATCACTAGTGGGACAGACGTGACAAGCTTTGACTAATGTTTCAATGTCTCTGTCCATTTGCGGCCACCAATAGTATTCTCTCACTCTTTTTTTTGTAAGAGTAGAACCCGAATGACCTTTATGTGCTTTTTTCAGAATAATAGAGCTTATAGTTTCCGGAGGTACAATTTTATCATTTCTCAGTAACACGCCATCTTCAATTGACAGTTCATCAGACACCTTTAAAAAAGGTTGAACACTAAAATCCAAACTTTTCTCATGTGGCCACCCTTCCTCGACATACGTCACGACTTTAGATAGTACAGTATAATTTGTCGATGCTTCCTTCCAGCACTTTTCGGAAAATTACCCAGTACGTTCCAATTCGATGTCCGCAATGAAACAATTTTTATCCTGAATATCCTCTTTCCCACCAACGTCTTCAGTGATGGGATACCTAGAGAGGTAATCTGCTCTCACATTCCTTCCTCCAGAAATGTGCACAATGGAAAAATCAAATTGTAACAACCTAGCTGCAAATCTTGCAATTCTTGGTGTGCTACTTTTGACATTAGTACCATTCATAATAGAAACTAAAGGTTTATGGTCTGTCTGGAACAAAAAATGTCTTCCTCACAGATAAGGTTTAAACTTCTCTATACCCCACCAACATGCTAATAATTCTTTTTCTATTACAGAATAGTGTATTTCATTTGGTCTGAGCACTCTTGACGCAAATCCAATAGTATGCTCCAGTTTTCCACTGATCTGCGTCAAAAAACAGCTCCAACCCCGAACTTGCTGGCATCCACTGTCAAACAACACTCTAAATTATGATTGTAATACACCAACACCACCCAATCTTTGCTTAATAATATCAAACGCTTCTGCACATTCAGCATCCCACACAAACTCTGTTTTTGTTTTGAGTAGATTCAAAATAGGTCTGATTATAGTCGCAAAATTCTCAATAAACCTGGAATAGAACTCATAAAGTCCCAAAAAAGATTTGACACCAATTTTGTCCTGAGGTGCATGTGCTTTCACAATCGCTTCTACCAGACCTGGTCTGGGATAAACACCTTCTGCAGTCAAGACATGCCCCAAATATTCCACAGAACTTTGGAGAAACTGACATTTTTCTCTTTTCAACACAATCCCAGCACTATTGAACCTTCTCAGGACTTGCATCAAAATCTCATCATGTTCACGTCGAGCACCAGCATGGATTAGCACATCATCCTGAAACACACACACTTTCTTTATGCCCTTGAGCAGCGTAGACGTTATCCTCTGAAACACTGTCGCTGCCGACACCAGTCCGAACGGCATACAACAATATTGGTACGTCCCCCACGGGGAAACGAAGGCAGTGAAGTGACGAGAATCTGGTGTCAATTCTACCTGGTGATAAGCAGCAGCTAGGTCAAGTTTCGTAAAGAGTTTCGCTCCAGTAATGCAAGAGAGCATCTCACTGATCTTTGGCAGTGGATGGGAGTCCACCCAAATCTCTCTGTTAAGAGCCCTCAAGTCAACACATACTCTTAGATCACCATTTTTTTTCTTTGCCACAACTAAAGGTGACAACCATAACGAAGAATCAACAGGTTCAATGATTCCCTTCATTCGTAAACTCTCCAATTCTTTTTCTAATTCATCCCTGACACTAAATGGTACACCTCTCAATTTATGTTTTATTGGAACTGCATTATCTTTAACTTTTATTTTATGTGTAAAGCCTCCTATCCTACCTAATTCACCTGAAAAGACATTAGGAAACTCATGAAGCAGATTTTCTATATCGGCAGAATCTCTTATTACAGTTACCTGATCACCAGTACCTGGACGCAAAACCATGCCAAACAACCCTTGATGGAACCACCCCAAAATGTTCAATCTTTTTACAGCCACATACACCTTCCCAAAAATATGTTGTCCTTTGAAAACCAAGACATCTTCTAAGTACCCCACTAAATCAATCCTCCTACCTTCGTACGACACTGTGACCTGTCTGGTGAGTACACTTTTGGTGTTCCCCAATTTTGTTCAAATAAATCCTGAGTAATCATAGTGATTCTGGCGCCCGAATCAGCTAACAACCTTAAATGTTTGTCACCAACCTGTATTAAAATGTAAGGATCAATGCAGTGATCAGGATTACCACTTCTTATGTCATGGTCACCCACAGCCAAAATCATTTCTTGCATTTCATTCATCAACTCACACATTCTGTCATCACCAGCGACAGCATTGACCTTAGTAATGTCACTTTTGCTACTTTGACACACTTTTGCAAAATGTCCTGTTTTACCACATAGTCTGCACTGAACATTTTTTGCTGGGCAGATCTTCCCACCTTTTAGATGTGATGGATAATCCCACCTAAAGCATATGTTAGTTTGTTTGAAGAAACTATTGGCCACTTCTCCTTTGCTGGAAGACGGAATGTTCATCTTGCGTCTGTCGTCAGATCTCTGGACTACATTAATTTGTTCAACCTGTGCACGTTCTAATTCCTTGGCTGATTTAATCTCAGTTTCAATACTTTTCGCAATTCTGATCGAATCCGATAAAGACGGATCTCCCAAGGACAACAACTTTTGTTTGATAGACTTATCCGAACAGTGACAAATGAATTGGTCACAGATTAACTGATCAGTAAATGTTTTGAAACGACAATCTGAAGCAAGTTGCCTCAATGCAGATATATAAGTATTGACGTCCTCTCCACTTTTCTGTTCCCTCCTGAAAAACGTATGTCTCGCTATGACTAAACTTGGTGGCGCATCAAATCTGGTAACCAGTTTCTTAAGAGCATCTTTAAATTCATCTAGCTCTTTGCCTTCTTCCAGCTGAATATCAGGTAAGTGTTTAAACACAGATCTTCCCTCAAACCCAAGGAATGCAGTAGCAAGCATTTTTTCCTTTCAGGTCTGAACCTTGATGCTCCAATAGCCCCCAAATAAGTTTCAAAAGCATCCTACCACTGTTTCCATGGTATAACCGGCTCTCCAGGTGTTTCCAAAAATTATGGTGGTGGAGGGTTAACAGATTGCATGACAGCTAGATGGACCCAAAATGTCACTTTAATCAATGTAAAAACAAGATAGTAAAGTCTTTACCAACTTACGAGCTCCGCAGTAAGTTTTAAACTGAAAAAATGATAGGGTCCTGGGCAATGTTCCCTGTAAGGCGCGCGCGCGAGCGCGCGCTCACCTTTCCTTCCCCCATCGCGCAGGCCCCTTTGGCAAGCGCACACATTGTGCTGTTATCAAATGTTCCACCATTCCTATACTTTGTGGTAGTTTATATGCGTTATCACTTTCTAAGACTAAATAAGCCTTTTTGAGCGATATACGTGCTCGCCTAGGGCAGATAATGCTCATATTTGAATCTGGATTGAAGTCAATGAAAACAGCGTTTAAATGCCGCGAGGAGTGTTTTAAACATCACTTGGCGTACTTTAGCATACAAGCGAGCAAGTGATATTTGTCTTGAAAATCAATGGTTAATGAGCTAGGAAATGCTTCAGAACAGTAGACAATGTGCTGTTATCAAATGTTCCACCATTCCTATACTTTGTGGTAGTTTATATGCGTTATCACTTTCTAAGCCTAAATAAGCCTTTTAGAGCAATATACGTGCTCCCCTAACAGGTCATGTCCTTGGGGTGTGCAACCAGGTCACAAAACTGCCTTGATGCCCTATTGCATGGAGCAACGATATCCCTTTTTTGCTTTAGTGGTATGGAGAGGCTAATGCCAAAGATCTTGGCTAGTTATGCGCTTCGCTCGCGTGAATGGTCAATTTCTTGGCGCACGTATCCTTGGCTGCAGCGCACAGAGACCGCACACTGCCGCACAAGGTGGAAAAAAATTAGAGGGCACATTGGTCCAGGGTTAAAATTACAGTTTAAAGGTGGCTGCCACGTTTCCTTAAGGATCTAGACTTCCTGTAGATACACCCCTTTGACTAGTGGGTCATGGGAGAAACAGCCTGCTGTTCCTGTTAAGTTGCCTGTAATTAACCTTGGATCCCCAAGGATTAAAGAGTAAAAGAACAACAGGCACATGTGTGGGTCTCTGAGCAACGATGTAATAGCCTGGGGTGATTCAGCTCCACAGCTCGTTGCCACATAAAGTAAGCTGATCAGGAGACAAATCTGTCAAGAAACGATATTTGTAGAAAAAACTATGTTTATTTTCTTGCTTTAGCGTCATGGCATATTGAAAATGTCCAAATCTAATCACCCCTGCGCAGTGCCGATCGTCTCTGCCGCTCTGCTCCCCAACTGCCGCTCCTTGACGTCCTGCATTACTCGCGCACCACACGCGCGTCAGGAACACGGAGAAACGGGCTTGTGCGAGCGGCTCCGCTGCGCGTGCAATCAACTAGCGAAATTCTAGTTGCACGCTAATTACCCCACATATTACATCGCTCATGACATCCATGAAAACATCATTGATAATATCAATATAACATTTGAGGTCAAATTATTTAGGAGAAAATTGTGCATGGTGGGGTTACGAGTTACAGTTAGTTGCGGCCAACTAGCTATAACAGCCCAACCCCTTTGGCCATGTGCGGTGGGGGTTGGCTGCATGGCTTGGCATGCAGCTAGGCCTTGCAGCCAACCAAACCTGCATGTATAAGTATCTGAGTGGGTCTGTGAGTATGTGCATGAGTACCTCAGTGGGTTTCTCAGTGGGTGCATGAGTCTCTGAGTGGGTCTGTGAGTGGGTGCATGAGTCTCTGAGAGGATGTGTGAATGGATGCATGACTCTTTAAGTAGGTCTGTGAGTGGGTTCATGATAGTCTTGTAGTGTGGTCAGTTTTACGTATATTTTGCGCATTAGCTTCAGGCCTTAGGCCTCTGTGCACTTTGCCCTAAATATATTTTATTCATTTGCTAACAGCTTAGAGCCTCTGTGCACTTTGCTCTAAATGCTTTCTATTAGGCTTCGTACTGTTATTTTACAGAATAGCCAGTTCTACTGTGTTGTTTTTTATTCATATCACACTGTTTTGCCTACTTCAGCACTGGAGTTCTTCATAACATATTCACTCTGTGCTTTAGTCAAGGATACAGTCTGGTACATTGCCGATAGACGTGGTAGGAGTCTAGACTTGCCATTCCTGCGTAGGAACATTTTGTGATCACGATGACATGTTAGTTATAAAATCACTTCCTTGTCCCAATACATGCAAGAGGGAGATTCCGACCAGGGAACCACAACTAGACGCTGACTGCCTCGTTGCAGCTGCTGAACCAGATCACAGGCCTTTGCTCAGGTATGAGTGTGTCCGTCTCCCTAGTGATACAGAAAGGCAAGCTGAAAGCTTAACATGCTGTGCTCTAAATAGAACAAGCAGAGGGAGAGTAGAAACGGTTAGGAATTATGATAGCTTTATTTCTATGTTTTACTCTCCTGGTTACTATATCAATCCTACTATGTTGTATTGTTCTGGTTATTGCGGCTCACGCCTTAATATCTAAAATACAGTCGTTTTATTAAAACATTATATAAAACTTATACTGTCTTTGTCATTTGTATATGAGACCATATAGTGAATGAGAGAGTTGGTTTGGATCTGAGTGACCACGACTTCCCTGAGAAGTTCCAAAGATGTCATGCGCTCGGCTGCCCAATCATTTCTTCCCCGTGGGAGAAATGAGGCACTGCTAGTTAGCCGGAGCAACAACCGGATTTAGGGTGACAGAGTTCCTTACACGTGGGTCAGACTCAGTCCCCCACACCGTTATCGATCCTGCTGCCTAGAAATCCAGTAGTCTCATTTAGGATAATGAGAGCCCACGCGACAGCCTGAGTAGGTATGTGAATGTCTGACTGTGTCTATGATTGTGTGGATGAGTGCCTGAGTGGATCTGGGTCTGTGAGTGGGTACGTGAGGGTATGGGTAGGTGCGTGAGGGTCTGAGTGGATCTGTGAGTGGGTGACTAAGGGTCTGAGTGGGTCTTTGAGTGCGTGGGTGAATATCTGAATAGGTCTGTGAGTAGGTACATGAGTCTCTGAGTTCATCTGTGAGTGAGAGCATGAGTTTCTTAGTGGGTCTGTGAATGGATGCATGAGCCTGAGTAGGTCTGTGAGTGGGTGCATGAGTATTTAAGTGGATCTGTGAGTGGGTACATGAGTCTCTGAGTGGGTCTGCGAGTGGATGCATGAGTGTCTGAGTGAGTGTCTGAGTGGGTGCGTGAGTGGGTGTTTGAGTGTCTGTGTGGGTGTGTCAGTAGCTGTGTGAGTGACTCAGCCACAAAGGAACCTCACCTACCTTTTTATCCAACAAGAGTCCACAGCTTTACAAAAAATGTCTACCCAAGTGGAGTTCTTTTTGCCTCCTTGGGTAAATGTACAGCATGTATTCCACACTACAGCTGTGTAATGGAGCACAAGGAAATGTCACCAGTGACCATGTGTTTTTGGCAACATGATTGTTCCTGGCACATCTTACTTTAGAATTCTGTGATAACATCAATTCTCCTATAGAGAGGCCAAAGAGACTACAAAAACATACAACTCCACCAAACCAGGGTCCCTCCTGTTATGAGCATGACGCAAGTGATTCTTTGTTTTGCTAAGATCTCCTCATATTTCTCGGCATCAAGAATGCTCCACCTTAATCTGCGACAAACGCACTGGGGGACCCTTTGGTAAGTTGTCCATCATCCTGGCAAAATGAAGGAAGACCTCTACACACTACTAAGGTGGGCAGTGCAGGGCCAGTTTTGTGGAGCTTCCAGGTGATTTTCACATTTGCATCCACAAAGGATTTCAGATTTTAGTAGAGTAGGACAGCCATATTGCGCCCTCCCTGGGCCGATTTCAGCCCCAGGGACCCCCTCCCCAGAGGGCCTGGCCATGTGTCCTGCATGCCCCCCAAGGCACCTAGTCAGCAGGGTTGGGGACCGTGGGAGAGACCGTGGTCCCAGCTGGCTCCCCTGTTCTGTGCTAGACAGTATTGCTTTCACACACAGGGAGCTGCTAAACATGCAGTTCCTGTGTGTGAGAGCAATTGTTTCATGTTTCCCTGTACACAGGCGAAAACTCCATCCAGTGATTCGGGCTGTAGTCGTGTCCAAAACTCCTATGGAAATTAACATGGGAAATGCATTTTTTTTTACCCCACCCCCCTTTTTCTCTGCCCCCACTTGATAGATCACCCTGAAATGTTCCATGTGCAACAAGAGTTACAGAAACATTTTTGGAATTAAATTTCGTGAAGATCCATCAAACGGCACCAAAGATGTAGGCAAGTGCAAAACCACCTTTGCTATGAAAACATGGTCCTAACTCTAACTAGCTACTGGCGACTACCAGTAAGTATTAAGGTAATATCTAAATATATCTATATATATATTTATCTATATATATACATATATATATATATATATATATATATATATTGAAAAGGAGACCCAGCACATCAAAGTGTCCATTGATATCACACAATTATCACATTTCTTAAAAAATCACATAATTCAATAGAGTTCTTATGAAAACCTTTTGTTCTTTATTTATCCACAATGACAATATCTAATCCATCATAGCCAACGCGTTTCGTCCTCACGGACTTCTTCAGGGCTATAAAAAATATACAAATACATAAAATATCAATCAATATAATATTCTATGTACATCCTCCACCCATATTAAATATAAAATGCTGTGAAAAAATTAAAATCATCAATAATCAACATCATGGTAATTTTTATTTTATTAAAGAAATTAAACTAATGACTTAACTTATAGAAAAATATAAATAGAGGGAAAAAGGCTAAAATATTTTTTTTAATTTTAATTTTTTATTTATTTCTTCATTTCCTTCACTTCCTCCAAAACTACCTATGTCATCTTATTATGTATTTTATTTTATTTTAAACTCTTCATTTTTATATTTTTTTATATATATATTTTTTTAAATATCTATCACATGTTGTAAAAAAAATTGTTTCTTAATATAGTAATTTAACAACAAAGACTTTATTCGACTTTCAACAAGTCATAAAAGTAACAATAATTTACATTTTAATATACAATATACAATAAATAAATACAATAAATAGGCTAAATACTAATATAGTAATTGCTTATATGTTACTTCCTACAAAGTGACAAACTTTATCCTCCACATTTAACTTAATTTTGGTTATCAATTAGTTTTAATTACAAACAACTCCAAATTTCAAAGATTTACTTTGTATTCTTCTAATTTTCATCTTTCAATCTTTCCAACACTATTCCATTTCCATTAGAAGTAAGGCTACATATCAATTTTTTATTGTCAATTGATCATCTACTAGGACAAAATAAAGATGGTACACACTATTACAGAAGAAACATCAACCCATACCTCATAATTGCAGTATGTAACGCGCTCCACCGCAGAACGCCATCCGATCTCCTGACAATGAAACCAATTGTGTTCTCACACATCGTTTTTATACTTGCACTAACCATTTCCTCCTGAAGCAAACTGAAACACTTCTTTTTGAGATATATAACGGTGACGGCCATTTTGAAATGGCACTTGGACCACACTTTTTTTTATAAGCTTTGCACTGACAATTTCATATATATTATTATTTGGTCACCCACTAAAACAAAATAGACTGCCTACAATAACATATGGCAAAAATGTCAATTATTACACCAGAAACACTGATCCATACCTCGCACTTGCAGCATATAATACACTCAACATGCTAATAAAATCTCATTTTTTAGCATGTGATGATGGCAGCCATTTTGAAGAGGCACCTTTTGCCATATATTTATATGAACTCTACATAAACGGGTTAAATATATGTTGTTATTTTATCATCTTATTACAACAAAGTGTGCGTTTTTATACTTGTGCAATTACTACCATCTGGGGCAAATTAAAAAACCTTAGAAAACCTCATTTTTTAAACCACCTGAAAGTGGCGGCCATTTTGAAATGGCACCTTTTATGTATAATGCACTTGGCATGCCAGTAAAATCTCATTTGAAAACATATACTGGTGGCGGCCATTTTAGAGAAGCACCTTTCACCTTCTATTTGTACAGAATCTACATAAGCAAATTTGATGTAAGTTGTTATTTTCATCGTCTACTAAGACAAAATAGACGTTTTAATACTTGTGTGATCGCTTCCACCTTGAACAAGCAAAATGACCTCATTTTAAGACATATAACAATAACGATGTTTTAAACCTTGTTTTAAAATATGTAACAGTGGCGGCCATTTTAGAATCACACTTTTTATTTTCCCCACATTTATATTGATCATGATATATATATATCTAAGAGTGGCAGTCTCCACTAGGCAGTTATAGTTAGGACCTAGTTTCCACAGAAAAAGCATTTTTTTGTTTCGCTAATAACCTTGGTGCTGTTTGAAGAATCTTCACAAAATATTCCCCCAAAAACTGTTGCTGTCTGGAAAATTTCAGGGGGATCCGTCAAGCGCTGGTATTTTCACTCCATTCATTTTTCCATAGGGATTTTGAACAGTGCCCAAACCACTGGACGTAATTACACAACTTTGGCAGAAAGGTATCTCTTGGTCCAGAAAGAAGCCTATTTGTTAATTGGTGTGAATCCGTTCTGTTAGTTTTAGAGGAATTGAAAAAAATCCAGATTTGTAAATATAGGGATGCAAAGGCTTTGTGAATCCTCCTGATCTTGTGCTGAGATCTGATTGGCTGTCAACACTTCAACAACGACGTGTTGGCAGCCACAGAAGTAACTATAACTCATGCCCTAAGGTTACATATAAATAGTGCCCTCTCCATGCACTGCTAATTATCCCACAAATTACAGCACTCATGACATCTTTGTTAACATCAATAATAATATCAATGTAATATTTTCACTAACATTTTTGAGGAAAAAACTGTGCATGGCAGGGGCGTAAGTTATAGTTACCTTAGGGCATGAGTTATAGTTACTTGAGATAACTTTAACTATAACAAGTGAATTTCTATGGTTTGATATGTTTTAAATGCAAGCCTAACTGTAATGTAACTTTTGTTTCTTTATTTTAAATTCTATTTCCTAACTACAACGTCCATGTAACCTTTGCTTTTTCAGTGAATTTCCATTTGTTTTAAATTTTATTTTCTAACTATAATGTCCCTTGAACCTTTGTTTTTATCAGTGAATTTCTTCAGTTTTTTCATGCTATTTCCTAATTTTAATGTCCCTCTAAGTTGGGTGTGTAAGTGGGTGTGTGAGTGGTTGTGTGGGTGTTTAGGAGGCTGTGTGGGTGAAGGAGTGATTTCATGGATCTGTGAGTGGGTGTATGGATGTGTGATCGGTTGTGTGAGTGGGTGTGTGAGTGTGTGAGTCGGTGTGTGGGTCGGTGAGTGGATATAGGCATTTTTTTATTGGGGTCTGGATCCACCAAAATAAACCAGAATTCACCTGAATCTGTGAAGATTCAGGAGGATATGGGTGTATCCATGGATTCTCACAATTAAAAAAATAAAATAAAACATTTTTTGGACAATTTCCTGCCCACGAGGGGACCCTCGCACATCCCTCCATCAGTTCCATTGAGTAAGGGTACATCTACCCTGACCTCTTTTATCACTTTTAAATTGTATTCTCCTTGCTGGGAACTGATATATTTATGACTTACTGGCAGTTGCCAGTAGGTAGTTTGAGTTAGGATCTAGTTTCCTTAGGAAAAACGTTTTTTGTTTTGCCAATAACTTTGACGCTGTTTGAGAAATCTTCACAAAATATTCAAAATCAGTACGCCACTCACTTCAGCTGCTGTGTTGAAAGTTTTGGTGCAATTCATCAAGCAGCGTCCGGGAAAAACGGGGGGCCCAAAACACTTTTTCCCGATGCAGTTTTCATAGGGAATTTTAAACACAACTGCAGCCTAAACAGCTGGACCAAATTACACCAAATGTGGCAGAAAGCTAGCTCATGATTCAGAAAACTTCCTTCTTTGATTTGGTGTGAATCTGTTCAGTAGTTTTGGAGATATCTAAAGTAAAAAAAAAATAGATATCTAGGGATGCGGACCCTACATGGATCTGACAGTACCCGAGCTGATATCTGTTTGGCTGCCAAAACCTCAACCAGGAAGTGTTGTCAGCCATTTTGGGATTTAGACTCAGCTGAGTCCCAAAAATAAATTTAAAAATAAAGAAAAGGGGACAGGCTAGGAATACCCTGACCCCCTAGGCCTGGTGCTTGGGTCCCTTAGGGATGCCACCTGGGCAAAAAAGTATTTTAAAAAAATTTGGGTAGCAAAGGTTGTGTGAAAAAAAAAAAAAAAAAACGTGGTCTACTGTGCTGGGTTGTATTTTAGCCACTGGGTGGACCAGGTCCCAGGGGCATGATTAAATGTATGTGATGGGGAGGGGGGCACATTCAGCCCCCCTCCCCATCGTCAATATGGGCCTCAGTGACCTCCACCTCCCTGGGGCCTGGTCACTATGCAAATAGGAGGAGGGGGGCATGACGCCCTTTTCCATCAGCCTTTAAGGGCCCCAGGGACTGCCACCTCCTCGAGGCTTGGCTATTTATTAAGAGAGGGGTCGTGCGGACCCCCCTCCTCATTCCAAAATTGCCCCTGGGACCACTACTTCCCGAGCTATAGTATATTTTAAAGGGGGAGGGGGGCTGCATGCCCTCCTCCCGGGGCCATATTCGACCCCAGGGACCACCACCTCCCCCATGTATAGCCAAATTTCAAGTGGGAGGGGGCTGTGCAGCCACCACCTACCCAGGAGCTGGCCGTACCAAAACAAAGGTGGGGAGCCCTGTGGCCCCCCTATTGCAGACATTAATGGCCTTGGGGACCACTGTAGGAAGCTGGCTCTCTATATAGTGCACTAAAACTAAGTACACTGTGCAGAGAGTCCAGTGGATACCCGATTGGTATTGCAGAGGCAAAAGGAAATAGGACTCCTGCTTTATTTGTGATGGTGTGGGCAAGCAGTTAGACTAATCAAGGAATTGTTTTAAGCATGTGTTGTATTCACAGATGCAATAAATTAGATACACACCCAATGAATAAATCCAAGTCCAATTTTGAAAAATAACATTTGCTTTTCTGTATGCTTTGAACTAAAGAACTTAGGGCCAGATGTAGGAAACAGTTTGCGACTCGCAAACGGCAAAAATTGCCGTTTGCGAGTCGCAAACCGGAGTTTCCTATGCAGAAATGCATTTTGCGAGTCGGAACCGACTCGCAAAATGCATTTCCGACTCGCAAATAGGAAGGGGTGTTCCCTTCCTATTTGCGAGTCTGAGTGGTATGCAATACCATTTGCGACCGCGTACGCGGTCGCAAATCGTATCGCAGTTACCATCCACTTCAAGTGGATGGTAACCCACTCGCAAATTGGAAGGGGTCCCCATGGGACCCCTTCCACTTTGTGAATGGACCCAAAAATATTTTTTCAGGGCAGGGAGTGGTCCCAGGGACCACTCCCTGCCCTGAAAAAATACCGAAACTAAAGGTTTCGTTTTCTTTTTTAAGTGCAGCTCGTTTTCCTTTAAGGAAAACGGGCTACACTTAAAAAAAAAAAAAACTGCTTTATTGAAAGCAGTCACGAACATGGAGGTCTGCTGACTACAGCAGGCCTCCATGTTTGCGAGTGCCTATACTCGCTATGGGGCCGCAATTTGCGACCCACCTCATGAATATTCATGAGGTGGGTCATTGCGACCCCATAGCGAGTCGCAGTCGGTGTCTGAGACACCGTACTGCATTGGAAATTGCGACTTGCAATTTGCGAGTCGGATGGACTCGCAAATTGCAAGTCGCAATTTGCAATATTGCTACATCTGGCCCTTAGTTGTAAGGCAAGCAGTTTTTAAAACATAAATACTTTGCAGTTTCAAAAATCAACACAATGCAATTTTTCAGTTCCACAATGTTAACCTATGGGAGGACAACAAAAATTCAGTTTTGCAGTTAAGTACAAGACTTACAAATTAAGACCTTGGGATTTTAGGTCAACACCAGGTAAGGTTCAAATCAGTACCAAGAGTGCACCTACAGCAGCAGAGGGGCAGCTGGGTGCAGAGGCTGAATTCGCATTCGGGTGTACAATGTTAACCAATGGAGACTGAGGGTTGAAAGAAGATGCACTGCTCATGGGTGAGTAAAGCAGTGTCAAGGGTCGATCTCCTGGGGTTGTGATATGGACAGGAGGGGCCACTAGGCAGCACCAAACTTACACCCTCAGTGGCACAGGGGTGACCAGGTGGAGAGTGCCAACAAAGCATCAGGCTCCCAATGCAAGTCAATGGGTGAGATCAGTTTTGGAAAGACTGCAGGCTCAGGCCAGGAGGCTGAACGAAGAAAACCCATAGCTGCCCAGGTAAGTTCTGATGCCAGGGGACGTCGGACACTGACGGTCCAGCTCCCCAAGACACAGGGGCTCATGGTGCAGGAATGTCCTTTGGTGTCAGGAACAGCAGTATTGGGCTGGTCAGGGAGAGTCTTCAATTTGAGGCTGCAGGATTTGAGACAGAGTCCGGCAGGGGTCAGTCCATGGTGGACTCAAACTCAGGAATACTTGATGACCTTCACAGGACCAGTGGGCTACTTGGGCTCGGGCCATAGGCGTCGGGTGCAGAGGCAGGTCCGGAGGCAGTTTCACGGTTCCTCAGGGCAGACTAATTTCTTTATAATTTGGTTTCTTCTTGAACAGATCCACTGTTCTTGGGATATCTTGATCTTGTCGAAGGCAGGCAGTCCTCCCAAAGCTTTGGAGGTCGTCGGGCTGCAGGATGGGCCATCTTTTGTTGCAGGATCGTCAAAGGCTGCAGTCAGGCCAGTAAGGCTGGGGCCAAGTCAGTTGGTGTCTGCAGTGTTCTCTGCTGATGCAACTCTGTAGTTTCTGTTTCTTTTTAGGTCCTTAGGAATCTGAGTTCTAGGGTTCAGGGGTGCCACCTAAATACTGAATTGAGGGGCATTATAGGGAGTGCCAGGTGGTAACAAATGGGCTACTCACATTCAGGGTGACTACACTCTTTTTATGACCACTTCCACTGGGAAGTGGGCATAATCCTAACCCTAGAGGCGTACATTCCTTACAAACAAGATGGAGGAGTTTATAAGGTAGTATCCACTTAAGTTCATCCGCCTTAGGGGTGGGACTGGCATGAAGTGGGCACTCCTCCTAATTTAACTAATTTTCCCATCTATTCTGCAGCCAAAAGGGGGTCAGGACAGGGGGGTTGGTCATCTCCACCATCTGGAGAGATCTTGGTCTCATTACAAAGGTGGTAGGGCCATTGAAGCTCCCCGCACTGGAATGTCCATCCTGCCTGGGAGAGAAGGTAACACCTCTGCCCAGTGCAGGATTTTGTCTCTGAGCCTTGAGAGCACTGGTTCTCACAGTGGGAGTCCAGAAATACAGCTCTGGTGGATGAACTGGTCTGGACCAGTCAGTTAACATAGTAGTAGCTGGTAGGTTTTCGGGGGGGGGGCTCTAAGATGCCCTCTGTGTTCATTTTTTATAAAATTCATCACTTGGGTCAATGAGGTTTTATTATTCTGAGATGTTTGATACAAATATCCCAGGATTCAGGGAAGCCTTCATTTGGCTAGGGACCTTGTAGTGACCAGTGCCCAGCACCTGCATTTAAAATGGCTTCCCTTTACGTACTATGTCTGAGAATCGACAAAGACATAGGAGGGGCATATCTGCTCATGCAGATGTGCCCTCACATGTAATATAATGCACCCTGCCTTAGGGCTGTAAGGCCTGCTACAAGGGTGACTTATACATCTATTTCATGCAGTGTTTAGGAGACATGGCCACAGGCTGGTGAGCCATGTCATGTTTTCAATTTTGGAAGCACCTTGTCACACAGCCTGCAATGGCCATCTGCATATGGTTGGTGCTGGGTCCCTCAGAGTGGTACAAGTTCTGCTGCAGCTCTGAGGGGCCCTCTTCAGTACCCATGGCCGAGGTAAAAGGGGTGCCAATTACTAGGGACTTAAAGGGGGCTAAAGGGCCTGGTCACTTGGGGATCAAGTGATCAGGTGTCTTGTTTTAGGGAATGAACACTGGCATTGGAGACCCTGTTAGCAGGAGCCCAGTGCACTTCAGTCAAATTTGCAGCTAAAAACCAGCAAAAAGTGGGGGTTTGGTGTACTGCCACCAGAACCCATCTTGTTACAACCACCACCCTCTCAGGGCCTGCACCCTATGTCCAGAGCCACCCACTCTCAGGATATAGTATATTGCTATCGCTTGTTGGGAGCTATGATAGCTCCCACCAGGCAAGAGCAAACTGTAATTCTCCTTTCATCGGGAGGGAGCAGGAAAACTGTGCCTGCTCGCTGGGAGTGGACTTTTTATGTGTTTTCCTGCCTGTTGTCAGGTAGGCAGGAAACAGATGAAAGATTGCTCCAGGGCGCAACGTTTATATTTTGGTAAACATTGTTGCTCCAAGTTGGGTGTATCATTGGATTTTTTTAATCATACTTACTTTTATCATTATATTTTCTTTGGCCATGTATTTAGAGTGTGGTATACGCTCCTTAGCTTGAGTAACTGAGTCACCACTGAATGCTGCCATACTGATAGATGCAGGCACGGCCTCATGTATTAAGGCCAATTTCCCTATGCACAGTTTCATGTTGCAAAAAGTGGCTGCTCGTCCCTCAATAGGTATTGAGAGTCCCTTGTCCTCCACCACACACCAGGCCTGATAGTGGTCTGTTCTTCAGGCAGATTGTTGCTTATTCACCAGCACCATGTACCTGGGCAGATTTTGGGTATCCATCACACAGAAAAGGATGCGGTTACCTCTAAATTGGGCACTGAAGCCTTTCTCAATGTCCCCAACTATTTTCATTTCCGGCAATTCCAAGAATTAGTTGAGGTGGGCTCACTCACGTAATGTGACATGTTTCATCATTACCAACCTCACCCCAGTAAGTTAGTACTACTAGGGTGGGCTCGAACTCAAAGGGGGGATTTGCTTGAGGGCATTCTTAGAAATAATCTAATCTAGATACATTTCCGAGATCCGGGTAGGCTTATTAAAAATACCTAAGGGTTAACCACAAGATTTCTCTTTATTCTGTGGTACCCTTGTGACAAGACCATGTCCACTCAACTGAATTCCAGGTTCCGTTGGAGCGAAGAGAATAAAACCCTCACACCCTAATCACTATTCTCTCATATCTGAAATGAGCAGGGAATGAGCGAATAGCCTCTGGGGGAAAGGGATAGGGAACATGGATTTGGGAAGGGAAGAGAAACAAAACACTGGTTCACTGTTGTTCTAAGAAAGTTGCCTCAGGGCTTGGTGCAGGAATTCTAAGATAAAAAACAAATCAAAAACAAAAAAAACTACCAATATCACAGAGTCTTTTAGCAAAATAACAATAATTATTATCATCTGATTGGACAATCACCAAGTCTTTTAGCAAAGTCACAATATTTATTAGTGCTCGATTGGTCAACTACTAAGCACGCTTTTGCAACTCACAACAGAATAAACATTTAAGTTCGCATAGATATTGAGTAATGCTTTCAGGAGTTCACAACACTTAACTTCAATGCTGTTTTATAAAATATTTCTCAAGCTGTCTTTGGAAAATAGTCTTGTATCAAGGATTTCTCAGCATCGACGAATGTCTTTCATAATGCACCAAAAGGTCACTAAGCTCAAGAAGGCTGAAAACAGGGAGACAAGAGGGGAATTACTCACGAACTGACTTCTCCTGGAATGTTTCGATTATCTGAGGAAGATGAAATACTGCTTGTAAATTCTCCAGCCCCTGCGAAAGTAATCTGCTCCAGAGAAGGAAGCTCTGATGAAGCCTCGCACTGAAAAGACGACTCCTGAAAGAATCACGGAACTCCAGCTGAAACGGGAACACCTGCGAGTGAAGGAAGACTCGAAGCCGAGCACAGGAAACACCTTGGCAGTTCTATTTGTAGACTGGTGTGCTGGTGATTAGTCATCAGACACAATTGCTGGTGATGAGTCATCAATCATGAGGGGTGTGGATGCCGTGCTGGTGATGAGTCATCAGACACATGCTGGTGAATCATATGAAGGAATTCGATGTCTTCATAAACCGCTTGGCACACAGTTCACAACTGCAACAACACTTGCTTTTATCAATATAAACAAACATGCAATGTAATATTCGATCTTCAGACAGAAGATCATTTTCCTCACAAGTTACAAGGAAGTGCTGTGCTGTAAACACATTCATGACATGTTTAATCTTTTTTCATACATGCTGATTTATTTTGTGAGGGAGCAGCAAGAAGCGTGCTTGTGTGAGAGAGAGTCCTAACACCTAGGTATGCATACAAAATACCATAAAGTATTAATGGGAGGAAAAAGCTGGTTATTATGGCCCTCGTGTATCTCTCTTATGCTGACATGTTTCTGCCCTTTTTAAAGCCCAATCTGGTCTCGGGCATTCTTCAGGGCTGCTAGGTATCCCTTTGTCATCTAAGCTTTTTATAATAATAAAGGAAAGATCCTACCTTTCATCAACTCATACCAGGTAATTAACCTAGCAGGAGGTAGAACATAAGAAAATAAAGAAACATTTAGAAAAATTGTAGGCCACCGGTAATCCGATTATGTATTCACAAAACATTGCTTTGCACAACCACATTATGCTATAAATATATTGTAAGTGAGGATAAAACAAGAGGGACGCATGATTCTACAATGCTACCTCACATCATGGTGTAAAAATGTGAACCACAACACTCTTGTGTGGACATCTGTGGAGATTAGTCCCATTTCACTGAAAGGGGACTTACTCAGTGTCAAAACTCCTTTTATCCTGTGATTCAAGGATCATCAACCCAGAAGTTAGTAATGGTCTTTATGGATTGGAAAATCAGCTTTTAAGAAATGTGGTGGTCGTTTGGAATCAGGAAAGAGTCTAACCATACACATGGTAGAGAGCTTGCTCTGCAGACCATCTTCATCACTGTCCTGGTGACCATTACAGCCGCCCTGCAAAATAAATGTCAAGCAGGGATACCTGACACCCTTTGGGGAGGATAGAGAAATGCACTGCACATTTCTGGCAAAACTAAAGTCCCCGTAGGCCCCTAGTATCTCCTGACAGGTTTTTAAATAGTGTACACTGATAAATTACTTCATCAGTTTGTGCTGTATGATTGTAGATTTGCTCAAGGTAGGGCATCCTTGGGGTTATCTGTAGACAGACCATACCTATCTGTGTGAGTTTGGAGTGTTGTTGAAAGTAAGGTTTTCCTAAGATTTGTGTTCCAAAGAAAAGAGGTGGACCTTACGCCCTACCAACAAACCTTTGAGGGTATGTGTTGTTTCCAGGTTGTCTCTTTGAGCTACAATGCAGTGGGGTTGCAAGTCTTCTGAACCTCTACTGAACCCATGTCAGCAGTGTTGTCTAATCTGTCAGTTTGGGATTTTGTCAGACCTCACCTTGAATTAATTTGTTCCTGTGGCTACTAGTTTTTTCTAATGATTGGCATTTGGGGTGTATATGGGTGATTTCCTTGTTGATGTGATGAATGTGGTCTAGGCTGGTGAGTAGGTGAGTTGTGTTGGTTCTAGTGAGTAGGTTTCACATCAGTTGATAAGGTTGACTGCTTTGTTAAATGATCCCGATATTTGTGGTGTTTGTTCCTATCTGGACTTTCCCAGGAACTTAACCTTGCCTTGTGTCGCCTCTCTTGTGTCTCCTAGTTTCTGTCTTGGTGGCCAACATCTGTTCCAAAGCAAAAGCTTGAGTCTTCACCAGGTGATTTGGTTCATGTTCAACTGGATATTTCAGATAATATTAATTCTATTAGTATAATAATACTAATAATAATAGTGAAAATTATAATAATTTTATTTCACCAATATGTTCCTAAACCAACAAAGCATTAGTCCTAAATGCCCTGGCGGTTGGAGTGTTAAAGTGGCTGTCTATGATGTAGGTTTCCGCCGTGGTCATGATCCCATTGTTTTTACTGCTGTTCTGCTGGCGGTATTACCGCCGCTTTAACACCGACCGCCAGGGTTGTAAGGAGGGCCTAAGTCACTAAAATCACTTCACTTGCTTAGGAAGAGGATTAGGCTACCTGAACAAATTAACAGATTTATGGCAGCCATGTATAATTCAAACCCATTTGAGAAACGGGACTGCAGTAAATACAAATGTCAAATGAATAAACGAATCATCCAAACAGTTTTTAAGAATGTATGCAAGTTCATTCAATGCTGAGTTAGATATCCACTTAATTTTAATGAGTCCGAGATGCCTGGTCTTTGTTTTAGGAAGAAGGAGTGGGCTTGTTGATGAGTTCTTTTGATTCTGTTGTTGGAAAGATGGAATATCTACTGCTGTGTTCCAGAATGAGAGCTTGTGTGGCAGTTGGCAGGTTGAGGTATGTCTGAGTTATCATAAGCAGCAGGGAGATTCTATTTATCGTTTTTATGTATTGAAGTCTGTGTGCCAAGTTGAACTGCCAGCATCTGTGTTATTATGTGCTTGTTGGTGTTCAAAAGGGGCATTTTCTGAGATTTGTCTTCCTTATGTTGAGCTTCAGACAGCCAGAGGTGAGTGGTTTTACTTGAGGAGATGTGGAAAATGTTGCATCCTGTCTATGCTGGCTTCTGGGATATGGCTATTGTTCCCAGTGAGAAAGGCAAATACATACTGACATACAGGCAAAAATGGGGGTAACATGCCAAGAAAGATGGTACTTTCCTACACCCACCACTAGAGTGAGAACACAAAGGTATGAGAGGGTTCGATCAAGAGAAAAATATTGAGGAGAGTTATTCAGAATATGTTCAGGAAGCAGCAGGAAAATGGTGACTCCTGGAGAATACAGGCAGCTAATGTCAGTTGCCAGAAAGTCTTTGTTGCAGGTTTGGAGCTCGAAACTCTTTGACATCTGTGCTAGCAAGCAAATACTGTTTTTTTGCAGCACTAAGGATAACAAAAAGTGATGGGTGGATTGTTTGAAATATTCTCAACCAATGGTAATTACTCTGGGCTGCAATGTCACAACATGACCCGGGACTCACTCCACTGCCTTCCTGGCATCTCATGTTATACCATGGGATGCCCTAAACACTTACCTGTAGCTTGGGTTGTCCTGCAAGGGGCCCTGGAGGGCCATTCTTCTCCTTGCTTGTGGGGGGAGCTGGAGGCATTCATCTCCTTGGGGCCATTATTCTTGCTCCCTGTAGATTCTTCTTCCCAGAATTCCTGAGGAAGGGTTTTTACTTAACCAATCCATCATGGAGGCTCCATCATGTATTGCTGCCATCATTTGCCAATCCATCAAGGCAGCCTTGCTTCTTCCTCTATGTCATTTCCTGTTCCTGGTATAGAAGGAGATTTACTGTCGTACTCCTTGCATTGCAACACTCCTCGCTCCTGCTGGCATGTCCTCACTCTTGCTTGAGTCCCCTTGCTCCTACTGGTGTCTCTGTGCTCCTGCTGTTGTTTTCTTACTCCCGCTGGTGTAGCTTTGCTGCTGCTGATGTCTCTTCCCTCCTGCTGGTTATTCTTGCTCCTGCTGCTTCCCTTCTAAACCTTCCTATTTCCTGGTTCTCAGCATTCCACTAGCCTCATCAGCACCTTCTGAGCTTTGCTGCAGTCCTGGGGCCAGATTTGCAAACGTTTAACATTGGGTTAGATGTACCTTTTTCATGCTAAACTGAAGCTATACCATATTGGTATTTGATTTGTATGGAAAAGTAATACAAAGTAGCACAAAATACTGCGTTTCATTCATTTGAGTCAAAGGGTTATTACATGGGTGGTACACTGTACCAGTGCTACCACCCAGGCTTTTTGATGCTAAACCCTATTCACTAACATTAGTAGACAGGGTTTAGCACCAAATGATAACGCATTTTGAAAGCAGGCATTAAACAGAGAAATATTTTAATTTCTCTGTGCTTTTCTGACTTTTCAAGTGTGCTGCACTGTGCAGTACACATACAAATTAGAAACAGCTTTGAATCTTGTTTGGGCATAGTATTTTATTCAGGAAAGGTACCCTTCCTGTACAAAACTTATGGTGGCCTCACTCACATACCCTAGCACTATGGCGCTAAGGTGTGTGTGGCACTCAGCAGCTAAAATCAGCACCGGCGCTGGGAAGAAGGGAGGAGAGAGCCATATCTTTGTGATAATGGAGCTCTCCTGCTCTCCCCCTGTCAAGTAATGCAGTGCAGCATCTTTGGGTGCTGTGCTGCATTGACTAACAACTTTGAGAATCTGGGCCCTGGTTTTCTACCATCAGTACCAGTCCTCATCAGCCTCCAGGGAGTCTCCAATTGCCATCAGAGGTTTTTTCCTTAGAGGATTTTCCTCTTTGAGGCTCCTTCTGGAGGGCACTATCTTCTTAGACAATCCATTGTTGGCAACATTGTGGTAACCAGAAGGGGCTGCCCATTCTAATGTCATGTCTGATAGATGCTGAAAAGATACCCTACTTTGGCTCTATCCAGAGTAAACTGCCTGGACGGAAGATGAAGAATACTGTCAAAGAGTCTAGAAATTCTTTTAATTTGTTTGTATCTCTAGAAAAACAAAGGGTTGCTGGAGAAATGGATGGCACATCAGATGATCTGACAGTAAGCACTTGATGTGAGGTCAAGTTTACATTTCACAGGTGTTGCAATTCTTGTGCTTGTTGTTGAACTATCTGAACCAAAGCTTGTGCAGGATCCACCTGCCCAGCTTGAGGTAATTCTTGATAAGTTCCATGCTTCCATGGTGTGAGCTGGAAATTGGGCATTGCAATCTGTCAGATTCCTTAGTGGACAGACTTCTATTGGAAGCCTTGGAGTGATGGGAAAATCCAAAAGTACTGATTTTGACAGTTCTAGTCTGTCAAAGGTAGGGGCGACCCCTTTAGTAGCCACAGAAGACCCAAGCCTTTTTTAATATGCAGCCTGAAATGCCTGGTTTAGAGACTTCAGTTGAAGAAGCTCTTTGCAACATTCAGAGGGACAGTCAAGATGTCCAGCAATACATCACTCATTTCCGCTAGTTATTAGCTGAGACTACATAGATGGAACAGACTCAAGTTACTCTCTTTCGCTGAGGCCTTCACGAGGAAATAAAAGACAAACTGGTACATTCGCCCCTCACAGAAACAATGGCAACGTTAATGGATTGGGCCCTGTCCATTGAACACTGACCCAATGAATGCAAATATGAAAGATGCAGGGCCTGAGTTCAGAAAACCCCAGGAATGACTCATCTCATTGTTCAAAAGACTGACACTCCTGTTCCTGAGAATCCTTCATCTTCAGGAGAACAGCGTACGCAGATTCTGATAGCTCGTGGATCCCTGTTTGAGGCAGGATGGGAACATAGAAGAAAGCAAGGATTATGTATGTACGTGGCTCTTCTGGTCATCTAGTTGACAGACGTCCACAGAAAGTCAGGAAAGCCTTCCATTTGTTCTTTCAGAGAACTGGTTAGTCCCCTTTTCCTCTTGCCCATACTTCAGGAACTTCCTGATGGACATAATGAAAAGGTGTTGGCTTTATTGGACAACGGGCCAAATGGGTTACACCTGGATGAAAAATGGGCACACGAAAGGCAAATACTCCAAGTCCCTAAGGAATCCCCTGAACAGATCAATACAGTAGATGGATCACCATTGGTCCCTGGACCGGTTAAAGAGATGATCACACCTTTATGTGTAACTTTTGACTTGATTACCTCTCACAACCACGTTATGGACTTCCCTGGCTGATCAGGCACAATCCATACATCAGTTGGCAGACTTGAACCATATCCTTCACAATTTTTTCATCAATGTTGTTAAGTCACTGATGAAGACTACTGGGCTTCTAAGGAAACTTCCATGAACAAGGAAACTGAATGTGGTACCATTAACATCATACAGGGAGTTTCAGTTCATTATCAGAAGTATTTGGATATATTTCAGAAACCTATGGAAGTCTCCTTACCTCCTCACTGTAAATTTGGCTGCTCTATCCCCCTTGGACCTGGTGCTGTAGGTATGTTTAAGCCCGGGTGGAAAACTCTGCTCCGCTCAAGGAGTTTTCAGAATTCAGGTACTTTGGGCAATGCAGTGTGGTGGGAAGTTCCAGAATTACACATCATACAGCATGAACCAGAGTTTTTTTTCTGGTCACATGCATGGGATGTTGTTTTTGGCGCTTGCTCGTGAGTACCACAATACTCTTGGGCCACTAGCAGGCACATACAAGATTTTGCACCAGCATGCGTGGCTTCCGGCCATGACGGCAGCAAAAACAGTGCCAGTTTAATGTGACCGCACCATGAGTAGATGCATCTAAATTTATTCAAAAGAGGTTTTTGAGTGGATTTTGTTTTCCAATGGACCCTTCAAGTCATTCCTGTCCAGCAGGCTCCTCCCAGTGCTTTGTCCATCTTTTGGTCACTTTTCACTTGGATTTCGAGGTGGAAGAAGCACTCTCTTTGTCTCCTGGATAGATGCCTTTGGATTTAAGGACTTTGATTTTGTGAAATCACACAAATAAGTTATTGTATAAGGGTGTTGTTTGTTTGCTTGGGCATGCACCAATATTTCTTTATACTTTAATTAGATTTTTAAATGTTATAGTGGCGGGTGACCTGGAGTTTAAGTAGGGGCCTAGTTATTTATTTTGCATTTCATTGATTTCTTATCTTTTATAAAGAAAAATTGTTGCACTGCTCAGTATCTTCTTTCTATGTTTGTTACATTTGCAATATTGATTTATTTTACTGTGTGGTCTAGACTTCCAACGGTCATATAGTCAGTGGCCCAGTAGTAGTAGTCATCAGTGCATGAAATAAGTATTTCTGTGGTATATGGTTTTAAAACTTCACTCAGGGCAGGGTTGGCTATTGTTTGCATTTTATTATTTTTTTGCAAAACATGTATATGTTGTGGGGTAATATTTGATGGCATAACAGGAAGTGTGTTGTTATAATTTTTTTATAGCTCAGTTAATTTTCGTGTTTTGCATTGCTGAATTAGTGTTTTATTAGTGTTACCACTATGTCTCCTTTTTCTGGCCATTGTGTGTGTGTGTGTTTGTCATTGTCCACCATTTGTCTTTGTTCTCCATGCCATGTGGCCCGGGGCCATTTTGTCTAGTTTATGTCCATAGACTTGCATGTGTTCTTTGTTCCCCATGACTCCTTGTTGGCAGTTGTTGTTTGACAAATGTTTTGTGTATCCAGCCAGTGTGTCTTTGCCTTAGACTTGCATGTGTTCTTTGTTCCCCATGCCTCCTTGCTCGCTGTTGTTGTTGTTTGACCATGTGGCTGGTGCCCATTTTGTCCATCCAGACAGTGTGCTTTTGTTATAGGCTTGCATTTGTTCTTTGTTTCCCATGTCTCCTTGCTTGCTGTTGTTGTTGTGTTTGACCATGTCGCTGGCACCCATTTTGTGCATCCAGCCAGTGTGTTTTTTCCTTAAACTTGCATGTGTTCTTTGTTCCCCATGCCTCCATGCTTGCTAATGTGTTGTTTGACCATGTGGCTAGCAGCCATTTTGTGCATCCAGCCAGTGTGTTTTTGCCATAGGCTTGCATCTGATCTTTGTTTGCCATGCCTCCTTGCTAACGTTGTTGCTTTATCATGTGGCAGGCAGCCATTTTGTGTATCCAGACAGTTTGTTTTTGCCATATGCTGTCATGGAATCTTTGTTCCCCATGCCTCCTTGCTCATTGTTGTTGTTGCTTAACCATGTGGCTAGCAGCCATTTTGTGCATCCAGCCAGTGTGTTTTTGCAAGAGGCTTTCATGTGTTCTTGATCTCCATGCCTTCTTGCTCGCTATTGTTGCTTGACCATGTGACTGGCAACCATTGTGTGCGTCCAGCCAGTATGTCTTTTCCATAGGCTTGCATGTGTTCTTTGTTCACCAAAGATTCTTGCTCACTACTTATTGTTGTTTGACCATGTAGTTGGCAGCCATTTTGTGCATCCAGCCAGTGTGTCTTTGCCATATGCTTGCAAGTGTTCTTTGTTCCCCCAAGCCTCCTTGTTCACTGTTGTTGTTATTTGACCATGTGGCTGGCGGCCATTTTGTGCATTCAGGCAGTGTGTCTTTGCCATAGGCTTGCATGTGTTCCTTGTTCCCATTCCTCCAAGCTCACTGTTGTTTGACCATGTAGCTGGCAGCCATTGTGTGCATCCAGCCAGTGTGCCTTTTCCATAGGCTTGCATGGTTTTGTGTGATTCCAATTTAATATTGATATGCTTGGGGATCATTGTAGTATATTGTCACAGTGTCCTTTCCTCGGGATCTGCACGCTGTTGAACAAAAGGCCCACCTCCCGGCGTCACCAACTCAGAAAGCTGTTATAGCACAGAGTTATGATGAAGCCAGGTGGGGGGAAGGGAATTAGGGAAGGGAACTGCAGGGAGAGAGATCTGAAAAGAAAAGGTTAGAACAAATATACATATACTCATTCATAGCAGTATAACTCATCAATAGACTTTTGGAATAAAGGCGTCTCCGTGATATCAGATTGAGACCCTTTTATGATGTGAGGGCGAAGACCCTTCTTTGAATCATGGAACAAGAGCAAACTACAACATCTGAACCAAAAGATAGCAAGAGCTTTGGACTATGGTCATACTCTGAATATCAATCCTGTAACAATTATGCATTCATAACATAAACGTTTGATCACAGCCTAGAAATTCTCAAAGACTTAAATATGTATCTCACATATTATGCTTTTTTTTAAAAAACAATGAAACTATAATTTGCTTATCCTCAAAATGCTTTCACATTTACAACTATAGACCTGAAAGTTTTACTCATTGAACTTGAAGCGATTTATTCGTTGGTCAGAAGCGCCTTGTTTATTGTTCATGAAGCGCTTTGATTATTATACATAAAGCGCTTTGTTCATTATGCCAGAAAGTGCTTTTACTTGTCTTGTCTGAAGCGCTATGCTCATTATGCTAAGGGGCGCTTTACTCATGTGGTCTGAATCACTTTGATTGTTGTTCAAGGGCATTTTATTCATGTCGACTGAAGTGCTTTGATTGCCATACCAAGGGCGCTTTACTCATGTGGACTGAAGCGCTTAGATTGCCATGCTAAGGGCGCTTTACTCATGTGGACTGAAGCGCTTTGATTGCTGTGCCAAGGGCGCATTACTCATATGGACTGAAGCACTTTGATTGCCGTGCCAAGGGCGCCTCACTCATGTGGACTGAAGCGATTTGATTGCTGTGCCAATGGCGCTTTACTCATGTGGACTGAAGCACTTTGATTGCTGTGCCAAGGGCGCCTTACTCATGTGGACTGAAGCGATTTGATTACCGTGCCAAGGGCGCCTTACTCATGTGGACTGAAGCGCTTTGATTGCCGTGCCAAGGGTGCTTTACATGTGTGGCCTGAAGCGATTTGCTCATTGTGCTAAGGGGGCGCTTTACCTTTGGAAGTAACAACTCCCTTCAAGATTGGACTCATCAAGACCTTACCGCTACGAGTTCGACTTACTCGTATCTGAATTCACCATGGAAACAAGGATACTCTGATTTGCTGTCAATCAGCCATGCAGGAAATCTACTCTTCTTCAGAGGAACCCCCACGAGGTCTGACTGCATCGAAGTCTTCAAAATAGTGAGCAATGTGCTTGGGTGTGGCTGGGCTTTATAGGCCTGCCACACCCCAAGATGGCGGCTGCCTCTAAAAACATGGGATTTGTAGTTCCTTCATAGAATAGCAAGTGTATCTTGTCCACCAATGTCCTGACCCTGCAGCTGCATGAGCTTTACTACACGGCAGACAACGCTGATGACCACTTTTAGAAAAAGAGGGGATGACAAGTGGTGCGCATGATGCGCCACAAATCCGTGCAGCGGAGTTTCAGGCGGGACCTGGTCAGCGCACAGCCTTATTCCTGACATATATGTATACTAAAGCAATATAATACTGATGAACATTGATTATACTATTTCCTTCCTTTTTTGCATTTTGTATTTGCACCTCCTTTCCTCATAACAGATTTCTTTCTTCTTGTTCTGTCATACAAACATCAGCAATTATTGATCATTTGTTTAATTTAAGTTTATTTTTAATTTTAATTTTAAATTGTATTTTTTGTTTAATTTCTTGTTTTTCGTTAAAAAAAAAAATATTTTAGATTTTTCAATTTTTTTCAATGTGTTTTTTTATTCTTTCAATTGATTTCATTCTGCATTTTTGCTGTGATCCATCCATCCACCCATCCAGCGTAGTCTCACAGCCGCATTGCAGCTTTCAGCTTCTATAGGTGTATGATTCAATTTCCTCCTGGACACCCTGGCTGCTGGCACTGCAGGCACATCAGCAGCATCATTTATTTTTTTAATGATCATTCCATTTCCCCTTGACCACCTTGCATCATAGGTTTTTTAAGGATTGTTATATTTACCTATGCTTCTCTCTCTGACTACCACAGGTGTCTCCTTTAAAACAGATGGAGACAAAGCAAAGAGCTATAACTGCATGGTGTGTTGCCTGATTAGAAATGAAATTTTATCATGTAGTTTGACTTTACAAAGTTTGATTACATTGGCATTTACTACATAAGTAAACAACCACAGTAATATTTCATTTTTTTAACTATTTCAACCTGCAACAATGCCAACCTAAGCCTAAGACCTTGTCTGTCAGTGAGGCAGCCTCTGCAATCATGGCGACCCCAACCAGCAATGATGCTGAATTAAATTTGTCTCTTTCACAAAGCAGTACCCAATCGTTTCAAGAAACAGAGCACAGTGGACAGCTGCCAAAACCAGAAATAGTAGATATTCCTGAAGTTGGAGTATAACAGGGAGTCAAGCTTCCTGCCGAGCAATAACCTCCTCTTTTAGAATCAATGGCTACTTGATAGGAATAGAGCCATGACCGGTCCAGGTCCCACCCAAAACTCCGCTGCGCGGCTCTGCAGCACTTTCTGTGCACCACTTGTCATCCCCTCTTGCTCCAAAGGTGGCCATCAATGTTGTCTGCCCTGTGGCAAAGCTCATAGAGCTGCAGGTTCAGGTCATTGGTGGACAGGATGCACTTATCGGTGCTGTTCCATGAAGGGACTACAATTCCCATGTTTTAGAGGCAGCGGCCATCTTGGGGTGTGGCAGGCCTATAAAGCCCAGCCACACCCAAGCACGTTGCTCACTAGTTTGAAGACTTCGTTGCAGCCAGACCTCATGGGGTTTTCTCTAGAGAAGAGCAGAGTTACTGAATGGCAGAGTGTCATCCAACCGAAGTATCCTTGTTTCCATGATGCAATCAAAAACGAGTAGGTTGTACTCGTAGAAGTAAGGCCTTGCTGAATCCAAGTTTGAAGGAAGTCGTTACTTCCAAAAGGTAAAGCGTCCCTTAGCATAATGAGCAAAGTGTTTCAGGCTACACTGGTAAAGCGCCCCGGGCACGACATTTAAAGCACTTCAGTTCACAGGAAGTAAAGCGCCCTTTGCACAGCAATCAAAGCGCTTCAGTTCACAGGAGTAAAGCGCACTTGGCATGGTATTCAAAGCGCTTCAGTTCACAGGAGTAAAGCGCACTGGGCATGGGTTAATGCTGTTACGGACAAGTATATACATACATGCTTAACAATCTTTCCTTTTCAGCTATCTCTCCCTGCTGTTCCCTACCCTAGTTCCCTTCCTCCCGACTAGCTTCACCATAACTCTGTGCTATAATAGCTTTCTGAGTTGGTGACGCCGGAAGGTGCGCCTGTTGTTCGGCGGCGTGCAGATCCCCAGGAAAGGACACTGTGACAGAATAGTGAGCCCACGAGTTTATACTTTCCTCTCAGTCTGTACGTCGGCTGATCAAGATGGCCACCTCAAAATACCCTCATACAGGTAATTAATCAAGTACAAAGTGATCTAACTGAATACAAAAAAAATCTTTTTTAGACAATTTGGTTGATAAGGTCCAGTGTTTCCTCTCACAAGTGAAAATCAAAAAGTACCCTTTTGTATCATTGGCATCTGTTTGTCAAAGACTTGGAAACATTTTTTGACAGACGTTCAATTACCATATCCGCAGACAAAGAGTTACTAGGATTACGTCAAGGAAACAAAGACTTGATAACGTGTTTATCACATTTCAATCGGTTAGTGGTGGAAACCACTTGGCCAGAGAAAACATTAAAGAGCCCAAGAAAAAAACGAAGGAGATCTCTTGGGCAAATTGACAATCCCTTCAGTCTGTTCTTGCACAAATCACCATACCAAATATTTTCGAATACTAGAACAACAAACTGTACAGGTTTTAATAGAGTTAGGGACAATCAAAAATGTTGTGGCTCAACAAACAGCACTAAATGCACAGATACCCAGTATAAAGAAAAAGGTCCCTGAAATTGTTCATGCAGGTGATGGTAGCGAATTGGCAGGAGTCCCCGTAACTATGCAAACCTCACGAATACAAATAATTTTCAAAGATGACAGGAATATGACTCATTGTGACATAATTTGCTTCAATATAATCCAAGCACCCCAATATGGTTTTGTCTTAGGGAAGGCTGAGGTTAGTGTTACACAATCCAAGTATAGAGTGGCGCAACCAGGTTTTACATCCTTCTTCATCTTCTTGCCTAGATAAGTGTCTTCCACCAAGAGAAGACAAAAAGGAAAATCCCCAACAATCTGTTGCCACAGCCACAAAAAAAAAAAGAAATATGTTTGACCTGCCAAAATAGTATTCAGAATATACTGATGTCTTCTGTGAAAAAGAGAACCAAGTTTTATGAGAATATCTCAATCAATGCTTAGTCAACAAACTAATTAGACCATCAATAATACTACCGGCTTCTCTGTTGGTGTTCGAGCCTAAAGCTAATGGCGTGCAAATGACTAAGAAAAAGATTCAAGCTGTAGCAGAGCTGCCTGCTTCTGCCCAAAACACACCAGAAGTTGTGGTCAAGAGTGAAAATGTGTTCCATCCAAAATTTACAGGGGCCAATGAGGTGCTTCGACAGGTGAATCCTGTAACATACAAACTAAAGTTGCCATCGTCCTTAAAAATTCATCAGGTGTTTCACACTTCACTTCAAAAACCTGCTTCGTCCTCAAGTGTCGTACAACCTGCTCCTCCATTAGGCCAAGGTCATTGGGAGTATGAGGTACGATCTATCCTAAACTCCGGATATCGTGGGTCTTCCCTTTGGTATTTAGGGGGTCATTCTAACCCTGGCGGTCCAAGACCGCCAGGGCTAAAATGACGGGGGCACCGCCAACAGGCTGGCGGTGCCCCGCTGGGCATTCTGACCGCGGCGGTTTGACCGCGGTCAGAAGTGGAAAACCGGCGGTCTCCCGACGGTTTTCCGCTGCCCATTTGAATCCTCCATGGCGGTGCAGCTCGCTGCGCCGCCATGGGGATTCTGACAGCCCATACCGCCATCCTGTTCCTGGCGGTTCGCCCGCCAGGAACAGGATGGCGGTATGGGTTGTCGTGGGTCCCCTGGGGGCCCCTGCAGTGCCCATGCCAATGGCATGGGCACTGCAGGGGCCTCCGTAAGAGGGCCCCACAAAGAATTTCACTGTCTGCATTGCAGACAGTGAAATTCGCGACGGGTGCCACTGCACCCGTCGCACCTTCCCACTCCGCCGGCTCCATTCGGAGCCGGCGTCCTCGTGGGAAGGTAGTTTTGCACTGGGCTGGCGGGCGGCCTTTTGGCGGTCGCCCGCCAGCCCAGTGCAAAACCCAGAATACCCTCAGCGGTCTTCTGACCGCGGAGCGGTATTTTGGAGGGGGAAGTCTGGCGGGCGGCCTCCGCCGCCCGCCAGACTTAGAATCACCCCCTTAGTGTCATGGAAGGATTACGGACTGGAAAAAGACTCATGGGAACCTGTGAAAAATGTCCATGCACCAAGTTTGGTGCGACAATTTCACCTCCTCCATCCTGGTAAAGCGGGCCCTGGACCACGCTTAAGAGAGGGGTGTAATGTCAGGAATAGAGCCATGCACGGTCCAGGTCCCGCCCGAAACTCCCCTGTGCGGCTCTGCAGCACTTTCTGCGCACCACTTGTCATCCCCTCTTGCTCCAAAGGTGGCCATCAACATCGTCTGCCCTGTGTCAAAGCTCATAGAGCTGCAGGGTCAGGTCATTGGTGGACAGGATGCACTTATCTGTGCTGTTCCATGAAGGGACTACAATTCCCATGTTTTTAGAGGCAGCGGCCATCTTGGGGTGTGGCAGGCCTATAAAGCCCAGCCACACCCAAGCAGGTTGCTCACTATTTTGAAGACTTCGATGCAGCCCGACCTCGTGAGGGTTTCTCTGGGGAAGAGCAGAGTTCCTGAATGGCAGAGTGTCATCCAACCGAAGTATCCTTGTTTCCATGGTGCATGCAAAAATGAGTAGGTCGTACTCGTAGCGGTAAGGCCTTGCTGAATCCAAGTTTGAAAGAAGTTGTTACTTCCAAAAGGTAAAGCGCCCCTTAGCATAATGAGCAAAGCGTTTCAGGCCACACTGGTATAGCGCCCCGGGCACGACATTTAAAGCGCTTCAGTTCACAGGAAGTAAAGCACCCTTTGCACAGCAATCAAAGCGCTTCAGTTCACAGGAGTAAAGCGCAATTGGCATAGTATTAAAAGCACTTCAGTTCACAGGAGTAAAGCGCACTTGGCATGGTATTCAAAGCGCTTCAGATCACAGGAGAGTAAAGTGCACTTGGCATGACATTCAAAGTGCTTCAGTTCACAGGAGTAAAGCACTCTTCACACAGCAATCAAAGCGCTTCAGTTCATAGGAGTAAAGCGCTATTGGCATGGTATTCAAAGCGCTTCAGTTCACATGAGTAAAGCGCACTTGGCACGGCATTCAAAGCGCTTCAGTTCACAGGAGTGAAGCGCCCTTGGCACAGCATTCAAAGCGCTTCAGTTGACAGGAGTAAAGCGCCTTTGGCACAGCATTCAAAATGCTTCAGTTCACAGGAGTAAAGCGCCTTTGGCATAGCATTCAAAACGCTTCAGTTCACAGGAGTAAAGCGCCCTTGGCACAGTAATCAAAGTGCTTCAGTTCACATGAGTAAAGCGCCCTTGGTCCAATAATCAAGGCTCTTCAGTTTACATGAGTAAAACTTTCAGGCCTAGGAGGCAAATGTGAAAACATTTCAAAGATAAGCAAATCATAGTTTCATTGTTTTTGGAAGCATAATATGTGAGATACATATTTAGGTCTTTGATGATATGTGAGATACATATTTAACTCTTTGCGAATTTCTAGACTGAGATCAAACGTTTTATGTTTATGAATGCATAGTAGTTGCATGATTGATGTTCAGAGTATGTCCATGGTCCAAGCTCTTGCCTTCTCAAGGTTCAGAGGTCTCTATTCGTTCTTGTCCATGATTCAGAGAAGGGAGACGCCCAGTTTTGCCTAAAGTTCATGACATTCTGAAGTATCATGATTTTACTTATTGTTCTTGTTCCATGATTCAGAGGAGGGCCACGGTCAGTTTTGTTTGATGCTCATGACATCCTGAAGTATCATGATTCTACCAATTGTTTTTGTTCCATGATTCAGAGAAGGGCCAGGCCCAGTTTTTCTAATGCTCATGACATCCTGAAGTATCATGATTCTTCCAACACTTGCATTCACGGAGACGGCCTTGTCTATTCCATAAGGGTCTCAACTCTTACACCCATGGAGACGCCTTTGTCTATTCCATAAGGGTCTCAATTCTTGCATTCACAGAGACGCCTTAGTTTATTCCATAAGGGTCTCAACACTTGCATTCAAGGAGATGCCTTTGTCTATTCCATAAGGGTCTCAACTCTTGCATCCACGGAGACGCCTTTGTCTATTCCATGAGGGTCTCAACTCTTGCACACACGGAGACGCCTTTGTCTATTCCATAAGGGTCTCAACTCTTGCATTCACGGAGACGTCTTTGTTTATTCCTTAAGGGTCTCAACATTTGCATCCACGGAGACACCTTCGTCTATTCCATAAGGGTCTCAACACTTGCATTCACGGAGACGCCTTTGTCTATTCCTTAACGGTCTCAACTTTTGCATCCACGGAGATGCCTTTGTCTATTCCATAAGGGTCTCAACACTTGCATCCACTAAGACGCCTTTGTTTATTCCATAAGGGGCTCAACACTTGCATTCAAGGAGATGCCTTTGTCTATTCCATAAGGGTCTCAACTCTTGCATCCACGGAGACGCCTTAGTTTATTCCATAAGGGTCTCAACACTTGCATTCAAGGAGATACCTTTGTCTATTCCATAAGGGTCTCAACTCTTGCATTCACGGAGACGTCTTTGTTTATTCCTTAAGGGTCTCAACATTTGCATCCACGGAGACACCTTCGTCTATTCCATAAGGGTCTCAACACTTGCATTCACGGAGACGCCTTTGTCTATTCCTTAACGGTCTCAACTTTTGCATCCACGGAGATGCCTTTGTCTATTCCATAAGGGTCTCAACACTTGCATCCACTAAGACGCCTTTGTTTATTCCATAAGGGGCTCAACACTTGCATTCATGGAGACGCCTTTGTCTAACTGTACAATTGAATGTTAATGCTGTTACGAACAAGTGTATACATACATGCTTAACCATCTTTCCTTTTCAGATCTCTCTCCCTTCTGTTCCCTACCCTAATTCCCTTCCCCCTGATGGGCTTCACCATAACGCTGTGCTATAATAGCTTTCTGAGTTGGTGACACCGGATGGTTGCCCTGTTGTTTGGCAGCGTGCAGATCTCGAGGAAAGGACACTGTGACACTACTAGGTCTCCAGCAGGAAAAAGGAAGAGTACTACTCCACCATCTTCTCCAAGCACCACTTCTGATGACGATGATAGGGACATAAAATGGACCCTGGCTGAATTCAGGAGGTGCCAGGAGAGACAAAGGAAAAGAAAAGATTCTAAAAGCCTTATAATCATAGAAGGGGATGATGAGGAGGAAGAATATGACGAGGCAATCATTGTGGAAGCTGGTACAGAGGAGTCCAAAATTACTATTCAACCTGCTCTGAGGGAGCACCACCAGCGGAGACCTCTACCAACCCCTACCTCAGTAGCAGTACTCCTCCCCAGTTTGGGACTTTTTACACTTACCAAACAGGAGGACAACATTGCAATATGTTTAATTTGCCACACAAGTGTTCGTCGAGGTAAGCCTGGTACACATTATGGTGCTGGAGGCCAAAAGGCCCATAAGAAAAAACATCATGCAATCTGGTGGGGAGAGCACCTTAAAATAATTGCAGGATGTGGTTGTGGTGATGAAGGTGAGGAGAGCTAAGAAGCAGCAGACACAACTGCTCCAATCATGGTGGGAGACAAGGAAGAAGGGAGTGACATCCTCATGCAAAGCAGCCCTGTCCTGAGCAGTGTGCCAGAATCACCCACCTCAGTGACCTCACAATGGCACAGGAAGATTCAAAGTCAGATGGAGACACCACGGCATACAGTAACTGCCCCACGATGCACATTAACTCTACTACCACCTACTTCTTGAAATACAGTATACAGCATACAGTAACTGCCCCACGGGGCATACAGTAACTGCCCCACGATGCACATTAACTCTACTACCACCTACTTCTTGAAAGTCACCTCCATCACTTGCCCCAGAAAAGATTAATATTGAGTCTACTATTACAGGCATGTTTAGGCAGGAGTGCCCTTACAACCGCAACCCCCCAATTGCACGTTTGTACAATGGGAAGCTTTAAAAATGTTGCTGTACCTCCTCCCTTTTTTCTTTTGCGGAAGGAGTGGGAATGTTAGAATTTTGGCTGCAATCTGCCCAAAATGGAAGGTTCCAAGTTGGACCTATTATGCCACAGTTGCTGTTCCAGCGCTGGACCCTGATGTGCTACAATTGGTTGGACAAGCTTTGCTTCAAAGTGTTGTCCACACTATCCACCTGACGACAGACGTGTGGACCATATGTCAGGCTCCTGATTATATATGCATCCGTGCACACTGGATCTCTTTTGTGTGGGTAAAGCAAAAGCTATCTACATGTCTTGATTCTGAAGAAATATTTAAGAGTGTTTAGTGCCATGCAACAGTATTCATGTTTGGATTGTAGAAATCACATATAGCTGCAAACATCTTGGACACATTTAATAGCAAGTTGTGTGAATGGCTGGAACTCAGAGGTCTCTGAATTGGATTTGTTGCCATGGACAATGAGAGTAACACAGTCAAAGCCATGGCAAACGGTGGTGATTTCATGTTCCTGTGATTGGTGCTCTGTATCAGCCTGGTTGTTCAAGAGTTTCTCAAAAAAGAAGTCATAGTCAGCAACATATTGACCACCTGCAGATGAATCCGCACTAATTTCAGCCATTCTCCTAAAGCCCGGGAACAGTTGTGGATTAATCAGCATGCTAATAAGCCCTGATGCAGGAGGTGCCAACACCTTAGAGCACAACCTATTATATGTTGTACTGTCTGTTTGAGCAGTACAGACAGATCAATGACTAGGTCATTCAAAGGGGAGGGGATGCAGTTGGGAAAGCTATGATCATGGATGCGAACAAAGGAGGCCTATTCAAAAGCCTGAGAAAAATGGTGCTACTTTTTGAGGTTTTCAAATGACATGTTAGCAAAGAGGAAGGTACAATGGGCCAAGCTATCTCATTGTTGCATCTGCTACAGAAGAAGGTGTCTGAAAGGTTCACACTTGGACATGTGAACGAAAAACCAGAAGTGCATGCCTTGGTTGAGAGCTTAAGCTATCGCTTGACTTGTAATGCAAGGCTGCAAAATGACCTTATCTCATCCAAAGAGTATATCTGTGCCACACTACTTGGTATCTCACAAACATCCTTCTCTGTCCTTCTACCTAAGGTCCTGGACGCTATCATATGCCTCACATCCCACAACATCTGCTTCCCAAACACCCAGCATCTGCAGCAGGAGACCAAGAAAGGTTTCTATGAAATTGCTGGGTTTCCGCATGTGCTTGGTGCAATGGACTGCACCCACGTGCAACTGGTGCCACCTGCAGCAGTGAAACACCTATATAGGAACCACAAGCACACATATTCAATCAATGTGCAGGCCATTGTGGACCACCGTGGGCTCTTCATCAACATCCTTGCTAAATATCCCGGCAGCGTCCATGATGCATACATATTTCACCATTGCACCATCAACGAGCAGTTCCAAGATGGCCAATATGGCAATAGTCTACCAATAGGTAAGCCACCATACCAATCATAACACACAACACACCAACCATCTAGGACAAACAAGACAAACACCACACTAAATACACATGGGCAGGGCTACATAGATGTACAGGCAACAACGTGTACGCAACATACCACACTACACTGCATACATTGCACTTCACAAACACATACACCCACATGTACATAACACAGCCACACCCTGACTGGCACACCATGTGTGGACAGGTGGAGCCAAGTCCCCTTTGCATACCGAAGCTGCTCTCAAACCACTACAAGTGTCCACAAGTTGACAAAAAAATACAGATCACACACACATTACACCAAACAAAGAAGTGCCCAGGCATGTTAATGGCATAGGCCATGGTCATTTTGAGAAAGTCATACATAGGCATAATCCCACGTAAATCAAAGTGTGCAAGCCTCTGGCAGAATCTAAATCAAATGCCACCCAAGTGGTGCCATAACCAACTACATATCAGCTACACATACCTGACATACCTGTAGTGTGCACATTCACATGTTTGCTGCATTATGTCGCACACATACAAATACAAAACTATTTGCCATTTAAGACCATGCGGCAGAATCATGAAAAATGGGGCAGCATCTACTCCAGTGCCACCTCACATGCGCCCCTATTGCCCTCTAGCACCACCATGTCTGTTCCGTATACCAGTGCAGAGTTTGTGAAAAAACTGTAACAATCATGGATGCCATAGTAGGACTCAGTAGGAGTATTGTGGACATACCTGACCTAACAGGCACCGTACTAAGGGACTCATGGGAAAAATAGTTGTGCCCCCTCCCAAAGCCTGCACTGTGCATGTGTAGAAAGTGTCTGTGAGAAATCATATATTGGAAGCTAGAAGATACAACTGCACTAAAATACATCATTTTACAAATGTGTGATACACACCCTTGTATGCTTGATGGTTGCCACAAGCATTATCTGCCACAAAGGGGCACAAAGTGTCACACTCCATGCATAGTGCCATATGGTAACATGGACGGCACAGCCAGGTTTGTAGGGCAACTATAGTGTTTCAACATATATTGCACTATTGTGGTGCAAGGAGGTGGTAGGTTCCATCTTACAATAGAACACTGCTTCAAATATGGACTACACCACACATTTTCCTAAATTATAACCATCATTTTAGGATCAACATTAAAATTCCCAGACCCTTGAGCCACTACCCAAGATTGTCGTATCCATCAACACAGTCCAATGAAACCATTTCACAAGAACAGGAACATACACCATACCACAAGCAAGTCTGTCACCACTCCAACTTAAACTAACAACTGCCATTGTATGTTCCAAACTACTATCAAGCTTTACTAACACATCTTCTCTCTTTCCATTGCAGCTGATCAAAGGTACTGCATACAGCCATGGGTGATGACTCCATTTGCCATTCCCACAATGGTGGAAGAACGGGCCTACAATGAGGGTCACAGGAAAACATGTAATGTGGTGGAGAGGACATTTGGGCTCCTGAAATCAAGGTACAGGTGCTTAGCACTGGCTGGAGGAAGCCTCTTATTTGCTCCACCACTCGTTTGCAAAATAATTCTGCCATGTGCAATCCTCCACAACATCTGTGTCCTCTGGGATGACCAGGTTGAATGTCCCCAACGAGGAGGAAGATGATGATGGAGCAGATAATTTGTAGGAGGAACAACAGAAAACTGCTGCAGGAGTTCGTAGGAGGCTCCACATTATTGAGAACTTCTACACATAGTCACTATAATAAAAACATCACATTGTAAATAGTACAGATAAAATACTTTGCACCTGATTCTCCTGTAGTAAATCCTAGTTTGTTTTAATGGGATAACAGGAGTTAGCTTAACCTCTGGCTTGCAGACTCGTGCCCCTGACACCTAGTGACTTTTAACCTACTTAGCTTGCTCTGTCTTAGCCCATTTAATTATTTAATTCATCCAAGATGGCTGCCTTGTTAATAGTTAGGACACTTGTTATGCTTTGCATTATCAGTGCCACCGCGCTAAGGCATCAAGATCAAGCAATAAAGACAAACAAACAGTAGGTGTTCACACTTAGGGATTTTCCCTCTCTATACTTTCGAGGGATTGTTTATTATAATTGCCGTCCCAAGCATGTCTGTTATCTATTGTTTGGGAACACACCTACCTCAGGGGTCCTGGTAGATCTGTATAAATACATCACACTTTAGACAGATAATCAGAGGGATTCCGACCAGAGGGTATCGCCACCATCACTGATACCGATGCTGCATGTCGTCTTGATGCTGACCCAGTCTTCGTGTCCCTGCGGAGTCTGAGATAGAGACCTCATTCCAAGGTGACAAGGGTTGGGGCTCCTCTCATGGACATGGCATTGGCAGATTAAGTTTAGCAAACCCAGCACTCCTTTAGGTAGGAGGTTAGGCCTCTCACATTAGGGTATTAGGGCATATTACATTTTGTATGTCTTTTACATGCATTGCAAGATGGTGGGGCTCTTTGTAATAATGACTTTCGTCTTCACAATTCTGTTTCTTGCATTATTCATTATCCTAATCATTGCAGCCCATGCAACTTATCACAAATTGCAGTTGTGTTAAATAAAAATTATTGAAACTTTACTGCATCTTTGTTATTGCCTGTGTTTGCATGAGACATGATATATCTGTGAGAAAGGGGTAATCTCCGTTTAACCACAACACTCCCTGAGAAGTCTTATTCTCGAGTCCATGCGTAAAGGCTGCCACAAATCACCTTTTACCATTGTGTTTCTGATGAGGTGCTGCTAGTGAGCCGGTAAGGTTGGGACAACAGTTGCGATTTGTTGTAGGATAGGCATAGTCGCCTACAGACAAAAGTACTGTCATCCTTTAACCAGCAGTCTTGCCCAGAGCAAGAGTACAAACTACCACACTCCTTGGTCTTCTTATTCTCCACTACATATACCATTGAATGTGACTCAAACCTCAGTGAGCAGGTAAGAAACAAAAAGGTGACAAGTATAGTAGCAATATAGTTTGTGATGGAAGAGGGTCTACTGCCTCCATCTTACACATCAGTGACACGCAATTCACGGGCATGTGACTCCTGAAGGCCTAGATCCATGCACCACTACATACATTGTGCCGTCAAGTGGTCAAGGTGGTAATACCTAGCCCATTCAGCTCAACAACACCATACCTAACAGGATGTATGCAAGGGGGGGCACACATGAGGTATGGGCTGTCAACAAATGGATATTAAGTAATATAGGAATAAACCCTGTCACATCTCATGGTGATTGCAGTTTTGCCTGCATGGTACATGTGTGACAAGGGTGGGATATCATTGGTAACTATGGAGCTTCAGTAATTGTCCATGGATTGTAACCAATGTCCAATGGTGAGCCACTATCCTGGTACTGCCATTGGACACAACCCTGAAACATGATGTACTTTACCTCACGTTTAGCACACACACTTTGGCTGTGGAGTGCGCAATGGGTCGCTATCAAAACGCATGGCCCATTGTCAGGATATAAGGATTTATTTGGACAATGCACCACCAAATATTTCTCTGGGTCAAATGTGTCTTACACTCACTATGTACATAAGGTGCACACTTGTCACACAAATCTGCTGTCTTGACACATGTCTAGAGAAAATCCAGATAAACATGGGAAGACTGATGTACAGGTGAATGTCCTAGGTAGCAATGGGTTTGCCAGTATCAACAATGCTTGACATGTGTCAGCATGTTTACCTAGTATGTTCTGTATAACAACATCACACAGCACATAGCAATACATACCGCTCATTGTTACTCACATGACAGAACAAGTGCATGGTAGCAACAGTAACAATTTATCCAATACATGTTATGGGCTCCAACATCACAATCAGGTGTGGGATGTGCTACTATGTTCAGCATTGTTAAATAATGTCTGAGACACAACATCAAAATGAGTGGGAGTAGAATTAGCCATATATGTTGCATTTGGCTTAACAGTACAGCACTGAGATTATTTCACACCTCAACATCATTCAGTCACGGTAAGAGTTACCCAGGTTGTGGCATGGTGAAAGAAATGCATACCCATGTTCAATGGAGTATGTGGATGGACAGCTTTGAGACACCCACGGATACTTGCAAATACAACTCGGTAGGTCACTTATAGATAACACAAGTGCTGTGGCAGGTGTAATGTCCTGTGTGCCTGGCACTCATTCCATCTCACAAATACCATCAATGGATCTGTAACTATCAAGTAACCAGCAGTAGGAGATGTATACATCTACAAATTACACAAGTCACGTATTGCATCATGTCCATGTATGACTAGACAATGTTGCTGTAGAAGATGTGTACAAAGTGCAAGCAGCCTCAAGAATGGGAGCAATGTAGAAGACAATACATGCTTTACCAGTAATGCAGGAAAACATGGGAAAGGGTCACACATAGACCAATACTGACTGTACAACACATCGATGTCTACATGTCAATATTTAACATATGTACAGAGAGGCCAGGTCAGTACATAACCCAGTCATGTTTGCCACTAGCATACCATCATATTTGCTCATCGCATGCCATGCACGCAGACAGGAGGCAATGACAGACAACACCATCTGTACACTGGCACGTTTCCAATATTGAAGTCACAACAGATATACAAGCCCTAAAAAAGCTGCCCATGGAAACAAATATGGGCATCAAATAATGAGACATGTCCTAATTGTGCAAGCACCTGAGCGCTGTACAGGAGAGGGGAGGCTGGCAGCAACTACTGTAGAGAAAAATGTGATATCCAGGTCTGTATGACCACAATTGTGCATGTGTCTGTCTGATGGGGAGTGTGCATAGTTCTGCTGAGTAGCAATTATGAAGAGTCTAGATCCCTGCTCAATAAACCCACACACCACTGCTCTGGCTACATTAACGTATGACACTGTTAGGGGCCTGATGCATATGCACAGGAGGCTGAGTACACTGGAGCACCATTAACCGGCCCCCACATGCAACCATGGGTTTGTGTTACCATACAAAGTCACAAAGTGGTGATGATAAGTAGGCTGGCATCCATGCCAGACTGCAACACTGCTACTCAGTGGTATGCCATTGTATGTGACAGTCATAACAAACATGATGCTGTCAAATGTGAGTGCCCAGTTGGAAGCATGGATACATATCTCAACAAACATGTACCACTATAATGGCTCAGGCATGGTAATGTGAATGGATTCTGAACAAAAGGCAACACAGCACAAAAATAAGGTCATAGGTATCACAAGATCAGTGACTGAAAGAAGTCACCTTCGCATGTGTTCTGACATATGGAAACATAGGTGGCATTGATGTGACTACACATGCATTTGTAAAATGCCAACATGTGTCTATGCAGGAAGATAGTAATGTGAAGTTTCACATCCCATGAACACACCACTGTCATCATAAGTTACAGAAATAACACAACACATGTCTTTAAACACACACGGCATATAATAACCTTCACTAAACCATGTGTACATAACATCTCCTGCAACTAAGATGCATGGGGAACCAAACGGCCCACATGTAGCAGAGCAACATGAAGTAAAATCCAACAACACACCACAGAGTGGATACATATGCACACGCAAATTGCCAGGGGTTACGTGATGCCAATGCAGTCAAAGTCCACTGAATACAAAAAATTGTCATGTGCCAACATGTATGTGGACACAGTGCAACAACACATTCACATGTGCACAAGGTATGAGCATGCAGCAGACTCTTAGACAAACCTATGGATTTGACATCCCAATGTCACCGTAATGACATTACTGGATAGTCATGCACATGTGGCCATACCACATATACAACATGGTAGCACAGTCCATGTGACATGTGGAGTGAATCAGGGTGCACTCAAGGTCTACAATGTAAAAATCCACACAATTCTGTAATGTGTCCAAAACAATTACGCAAATGCATCAACTCCACACTGCAACCTAAGTAAAATTACGCCTGGGCCCTGAGCAGCAATTACACATTCACACTCCTCTTAATGCACCATGGTGAAAAATCGACACATGACCGCCATGCGTCAACATTTTTCACACATACACATTTACCATACAATTCCCCTAAGCTGAAAGAAGCCTAACCCCTAAATGTCTATCACATGTCCACAGGCAATTTCACGCAAAAGGTGAGAAAAACGACACATGACAAATGAATGGAAACGTGATGCACACGCCCAGGAAGTAATTAAACAGGACATTCTCCCTGCAAACATGGTACTGTGAGTTCACTTTCACTTCACAGTCTTATTGTCTATAACTGTGTGGGGGTGTGTGGAGCTGGTGCTGTAGGAGTTTTGTAGTGTTTGTAGTGTTTATTCTGCTGTGTCCTGTAGGTGTTGTGTTTTATTTGCCTTTAAACTTGTCTTTTGTATTGTAAGTGTGTTGTTTCTGTCTCTGTATTATGGGGTGTTTGTCTGGGGTAGTATCGTTGTTGGGGTAGTTAGGTTAGGTGTTATGTATATATATATTTTTTTTTGGTACATGGTACATGTGTGACAAGGGTGGGATATCATTGGTAACTATGGAGCTTCAGTAATTGTCCAGGGATTGTAACCAATGTCCAATGGTGAGCCACTATCCTGGTACTGCCATTGGGCACAACCCTGAAACATGATGTACTTTACCTCACGTTTAGCACACACACTTTAGCTGTGGAGTGCGCAATGGGTCGCTATCAAAACGCATGGCCCATTGTCAGGATATAAGGATTTATTGGGACAATGCACCACCAAATATTTCTCTGGGTCAAATGTGTCTTACACTCACTATGTACATAAGGTGCACACTTGTCACACAAATCTGCTGTCTTGACACATGTCTAGAGAAAATCCAGATAAACATGGGAAGACTGATGTACAGGTGAATGTCCTAGGTAGCAACGGGTTTGCCAGTATCAACAATGCTTGACATGTGTCAGCATGTTTACCTAGTATGTTCTATATAACAACAGCACATAGCAATACATACCGCTCATTGTTACTCACATGACAGAACAAGTGCATGGTAGCAACAGTAACAATTTATCCAATACATGTTTTGGGCTCCAACATCACAATCAGGTGTGGGATGTGCTACTATGTTCAGCATTGTTAAATAATGTCTGAGACACAACATCAAAATGAGTGGGAGTAGACCTAGCCATATATGTTGCATTTGGCTTAACAGTACAGCACTGAGATTATTTCACACCTCAACATCATTCAGTCACGGTAATAGTTACCCAGGTTGTGGCATGGTGAAAGAAATGCATACCCATGTTCAATGGAGTATGTGGATGGACAGCTTTGAGACACCCACGGATACTTGCAAATACAACTCGGTAGGTCACTTATAGACAACACAAGTGCTGTGGCAGGTGTAATGTCCTGTGTGCCTGGCACTCATTCCATCTCACAAATACCATCAATGGAACTGTAACTATCAAGTAACCAGTAGTAGGAGATGTATACATCTACAAATTACATAAGTCACATATTGCATCATGTCCATGTATAACTAGACAATGTTGCTGTAGAAGATGTGTACAAAGTGCAAGCAGCCTCAAGAATGGGAGCAATGTAGAAGACAATACATGCTTTACCAGTAATGCAGGAAAACATGGGAAAGGGTCACACATAGACCAATACTGACTGTACAACACATCGATGTCTACATGTCAATATTTAACATATGTACAGAGAGGCCAGGTCAGTACATAACCCAGTCATGTTTGCCACTAGCATACCATCATATTTGCTCATCGCATGCCAGCATGACAGGAGGCAATGACAGACAACACCATCTGTACACTGGCACGTTTCCAATATTGAAGTCACAACAGATATACAAGCCCTAAAAAAGCTGCCCATGGAAACAAATAGGGGCATCAAATAATGAGACATGTCCTAATTGTGCAAGCACCTGAGCTCTGTACAGGAGAGGGGAAGGCTGGCAGCAACTACTGCAGAGAAAAATGTGATATCCAGGTCTGTATGACCACAATTGTGCATGTGTCTGTCTGATGGGGAGTGTGCATAGTTCTGCTGAGTAACAATTATGAAGAGTCTAGATCCCTGCTCAATAAACCCACACACCACTGCTCTGGCTACATTAACGTATGACACTGTTAGGGGCCTGATGCATATGCACAGGAGGCTGAGTACACTGGAGCACCATTAACCAGCCCCCACATGCAACCATGGGTTTGTGTTACCATACAAAGTCACAAAGTGGTGATGATAAGTAGGCTGCCATTCATGCCAGACTGCAACACTGCTACTCAGTGGTATGCCATTGTATGTGACAGTCATAACAAACATGATGCTGTCAAATGTGAGTGCCCAGTTGGAAGCATGGATACATATCTCAACAAACATGTACCACTATAATGGCTCAGGCATGGTAATGTCAATGGATTCTGAACAAAAGGCAACACAGCACAAAAATAAGGTCATAGGTATCACAAGATCAGTGACTGAAATAAATCACCTTCGCATGTGTTCTGACATATGGAAACATAGTTGGCATTGATGTGACTACACATGCATTTGTAAAATGACAACATGTGTCTATGCAGGAAGATAGTAATGTGAAGTTTCACATCCCATGATCACACCACTGTCATCATATGTTACAGAAATAACACAACACATGTCTTTAAACACACACGGCATATAATAACCTTCACTAAACCATGTGTACATAACATCTCCTGCAACTAAGATGCATGGGGAACCAAACGGCCCACATGTAGCAGAGCAACATGAAGTAAAATCCACCACAGAGTGGATACATATGCACACACAAATTGCCAGGGGTTACGTGATGCCAATGCAGTCAAAGTCCACTGAATACAAAAAATTGTCATGTGCCAACATGTATGTGGACACAGAGCAACAACACATTCACATGTGCACAAGGTATGAGCATGCAGCAGACTCTTAGACAAACCTATGGATTTGACATCCCAATGGCACGGTAATAACATTACTGGATAGTCATGCACATGTGGCCATACCACATATACAACATGGTAGCACAGTCCATGTGACATGTGGAGTGAATCAGGGTGCACTCAAGGTCTACAATGTAAAAATCCACACAATTCTGTAATGTGTCCAAAACAATTACGCAAATGCATCAACTCCACACTGCAACCTAAATAAAATTACGCCTGGGCCCTGAGCAGCAATTACACATTCACACTCCTCTTAATGCACCATGGTGAAAAATCGACACATGACCGCCATGCGTCAACATTTTTCACACATACACATTTACCATACAATTCCCCTAAGCTGAAAGAAGCCTAACCCCTAAATGTCTATCACATGTCCACAGGCAATTTCACGCAAAAGGTGAGAAAAACGACACATGACAAATGAATGGAAACGTGATGCACACGCCCAGGAAGTAATTAAACAGGACATTCTCACTGCAAACATGGTACTGTGAGTTCACTTTCACTTCACAGGTATATTTTTGTTTTGTTTTGGGTGAACTGCATTTGCAGTCCAGTATGTCTGGGAAAGGGAGGATGGTGCAGATGTCAGCTGGGGGGTTTTATATGGCTGGTTCAGCACTACCTCCCCACGATGCTTCAAATGGGTGGCTGTATGTACGATAATGAAGCCAATTCAAGGGAGATGTACCATTTTCCCTGCAACACCATTACAAAGTTTGTGATGCATGCATAGGGCAACTCAGTAATGAGCAGCACCAAATGAGGCCTGCGCCATGCATCATGTATGGAAGGGGCCCCAAAACCTGTTTGGGAAGTAAATGTATAAGCCCCTGAGTAAAATGAGAATTCCCTTATTTCAATGTTTCATGCAGTCTGAACTGCTGCTGAGAGCAGGTGTGATATGGGGGCATATAAATGTATCAGATGGGCTCCCATGTACTCAGCAGAAGTCGTGATGATCTGTTGCAACTCCTGCTGAGTACATCATTTACCTACACATAAATAGATGCAGTTGGACCGTACTTGCATAATTCTGTGCCTTAATTCTAATTAGACGCACACATGGTGGGGGTAAGGGGTGCATAGATGCAATTGGTGCTGCACCACAGTTGTTCTATCGACCCATTTGTGTCATTGGCCAAGGCCTTGTAATGGAGCTTGACCAGGTACTAGGTCCAGACTACTAGTACTTCCCTGATCCATTTGATTGTGCATCACATACACCCATACTATGCCTATTACCACGCATGTACAGAGTCAGTTCCACAGGCCTTCCGCTTCTCATTGACAGCATGGAGCTGCCCTGCATCTGCTCCATCACTGGCACATCACTCAGTAACCTGCATCCTTGGACCACAGAGCAAGTGTGTCTATGTTGAGGCAAATTTCTATGCCCATTTCCTTAACCCTCCCTGGACAAATAATGATATACCATGGCAACAATGGTTGGCCACTCACTATTGGCAATACTTTCATGATTTCAATCAGTCAATGTGCAGGTAGGTACAACTATCTTCACATGAGTAAACTCCCATAGTATTTTTGATTGTGTGTGTGCCTTGTGACAGCACACACATATTACTTACTTCACTGAAGGATGTATCACAACATTCATCAGCACCTTAGGATACCCACGCAGCCCCTGGGCAGAAGTTTGTCAGTTTGCTGTGACAATGAGGTAGATGTCTACAACACCGGAGGCAGGCTCAAATGCTATGGGTGTCACAATGGGACAGCCACTGCAACAACCATTGCATGCCCCTTAGATGCAATATACAGTGTCAAGCAGTCCCATATGGTCATGGAGGTGCAGAGCTAACAGACACCTGCATGACAATGCCTTGTATAAATGGTGCCGTGAGAAGCACCACAGGAGTGTCAGGGACAGTGATGGTTTGTAGGTCAGTGGGTCTACATTATCTGAGACTATGTGTGATTGACTGATCCTAGATGTTTATCAGTTGCTCTGGTCTACCACTAGGATGACTTGCTCATTCAGCCTAACAAGTTGACAGTGAACAATGTTGTCCAATAACTATGAACAATTTACACTGAGGAATGTTTTCCATTCATGTCTTGCAGGTGGACCTGCACCCCAATGCATCCAGTAAGTGTCATCTTGTGCATCATGTGTGCTAATCCAGGGTTTGGTGTGAGTCAGTCTAGAGTGTGGAATGCTATGAAAGATGGTTTTGCCTGACCAGTGATATGATATCATTGGAGAATGGATGGTGATATCATGTCTGTTGGAATGTTGTGCAATGGGAATGGCTTGCTTGTAGTTCAAGGGGCAACGTGTGCTGGCATGGAATAGTGTGAAATAGGAATTGTAATGGCTTGCCACTTAGTCATTGATGTCTACCATGATAGGTCTCAGGGCAGCTGTTTATGTACATAGCATGCCTGTTGACAACCAGTTTGTCACAGCACCATTGTCAGCAGTGTGTACCACACATAGCTTACACTTATTGACAAGAGGGTACAGATGTGGATTATATCTGCAGACGTCTCTAGGGAGCTTATGTAGGAGAAACATACACCCCAGGTGCCTCAGTACTATTCAGATATAATGAGTACTGCAAGCAGCCATATTGTACTGCACAGCAGTCAGTAGTGTACACAATTAATAGAAAACACAGCTCCAGATTGTTTTGGGAAAAGTCTATGATTCTTCCCACACCAGATCTCAGCAGTTTTCACAACATGGTCCTGCCACCATGATATTTGTGAGAAATGTAGGTCACATCACATAATCATATGATGTGAATGTTGGTACTTTGATGATGTCTGACATGCATGTGCAAATGATGTACTATGTATCAGGATACTGTTGCAGCACCCAGTGCAGTGCCAAACTCACTGTGGGCCAATGGGCACCCATACAGCCACCATGTGTGTGCCGTTTAACACATGTATCACAACATAGCACAGGGTAAGGGGCTTCAGTTCTGTAATGTGTTGACAACTTTGATGTGCAACTCAGGCTTTGGTCAAACTTTCTGATAACATTGCATCAGTTGTACATGTGGGCACATCATGGGCAATTGCTTCTCTCCTTGTAACGTATGTTCAGGCCAGGTCTTACACCACGACAGATGAATGTTGATTTACCTAACCTTAGAATAGCAGGTGGGGAGTTACCAGATCACCTATCATACGGCCCCCACCTTGCCTCCATGATGACTGAGCAAGCCTTGATGTTTCACCAGGGGACATTGAGGTGATAGATTGCATGAACAGGGACACAGGAAATCCAGACTTGTTGGGGCATGTGATCCTTACAAGTTAGATGACACAAATGTTGATCAAGGACAATTTTGTCCAATCAGCTCTGGGCCCTGTTGGTTAACAATGGATTACCGTCATCCCAGTGATATGTACATGATACTATTGATGGCTGGTAGGAAATAGTCATAGATGAGGAGTAAGTAATTGTTTAGGAATGTGTGTTGAACTGTATATGTTATTTGCAGGTGCAATGTACATAATATGTCTGTACTACCTCTAACCAATGCTGATACTGATGCTTGCTTCTCCTCATATTTCAGCTGCCAACATGACACAAGACCAGAGGGGAGCTTTCCACAAGAGGGGCGAACGCTACTGCCACATAATGGAGGTTGAGATTGGATTCCGCTGAATGGCAAGGAGGTTCCGAAGAGAGAAAGCATTAGGGCATGGTGTGCGTTTGCACATGGTGGACCTCCATAGCAGCCACGCAAGGACACTGGAGCAAAGTCCATTGGATTGACACAATGCTATCTTTTAGCTAAGTAGATGGATCACAGTAAACTAAGAATTGCTACATGTGTACAAGGTGCTTTATTTACAGGAGCAATTGTAATTGTGATTTCTATACAATATCCATTTCACAGACCTGTGAACGTTAGCCATATGTAGCACAATTGGAGTCCAGGTTTGAGGGACATGTCATGAGACATGGTTAGGAGTAGTGTGCATAAGTGAGGAGTTCAAAAAATTGCCAATTGGTATGGAAGAAACAATACCAGCACATAGCAGACAATTCAACAGTGGTTAGGTGAAGAGGGCACATTTCCTACTATCACAACACTGGTATAATCTTAAGCCCAGAACTAAGGAGAAACTGTCCATGTGGCACAAACTGTTGCAACCGGGTCCTTTTCCTTATGAATGTTATTCCTTCCACACCTTCATCCTCTAATGAGTGTGGTGCCTCCTGTGCCATGGCTGATGCTGTTGTAGAGGTAGAGGGGGACACACAAACTTCAGGGGATAGAGATATGGAGTCAATGGTTCTGGCAACTGCCATTTGTGGCAACACATAAGTGCTTTTGCATTTTTTTTGTGATAATGCAGTGTAAAAATGGCACTAACCCTTTTGCAACATGTTTATGTGCCGCAAAACAGTGTTGCACCACTTTTGCAGCATTAACGTAATTTTTCCTTACAGCATTGGGCGGCTGTTAGCACCTTTTCTTTTCACGCTAACCAATCCTATGTCATTTCATGAATATGGAACGAGGATGGCACTAAGAAATGTCACTAGCTTGCATTAAAACAATGGTGCACAGTTGTGCATCATTTGTCTTAAATGTGCCCCTTAGAGTCCCACTCTACAGTTCTGGAATGCTGCCTTCAACTTATAAGAGTGCCCTCACTTCCACAGAAGGCAGTCTTGTCTGTCAGCAGCCAACACTGGCAACAACAACAAAAACAGAATAATTGGGCCCAACCTCTCTATTGGCTTGGTTCCAAATGGCAGGTGTTAAGTCCAGTGCAGAGACGAAGGCAAAATAGGTCCAGGAAGTGGCAGCACCAATGACCATTTACAGGATGATCCAGGAGTATTTGGATGACCCAAAAGAGGTGTATGTGGATCAGAACCAATTAATGTATTGGAATGGGAAGATGCACCAATGGCCACAGCTCAGGAGGCTGGCAAGAAAGTATCTGGCATGTCCTGTAGCCAGTGTGTCTGCTGAGCGTGTGATCGGTGCAGCTGGTACAGTTGTTACAGTAAGAACAACGAGTCTCCTGCCTCAAAACGTGGAGAGATTAACCATGATCAAAATGAACCAACATTTCATACCACCTGATTACAGAGTTCCCGAAACCCCACATGAGGAGGAGGAGGATGATTGGTCAGAATCAAGTACGTTACCTGACGAACTTCTGGGTGAACCATTTGAGTCTGAAGATGAACTCTGCTTCCCAAACTGAGCATGCCAGTGCTACCATAGAACTTTTCATTTAACTTCTTTCTTTGCAAAAGAACAAAAAGAAGCAAGTGCTGCATTCTTTGTTTTCAGATTGCATTTTATGCTGTCCCACCCTTTTTTAGTCACATATATGGCTGGATTGGGGTTGTACCACTGTGAAGTGAAGAAGTCTCCATAACAATACCTTCATGACATTGGAGAAAATGCCTGCCTCCCTCGCATGCCTACCCTTTTTCTGCATCACTTAGCAGAGCTGCCCCAGAAAATTATTTATTTACAAGAATGCCAATACCAGTGTGTTGACTGTGTCAAAGATACAATTGTGTACCTAACCTACTCGTGCTTGTATTGGAAGAGTTAACTATAATTAAGTACAGCTATTACAACAAGGAGTGAGTAATTGTGAGTGATGATTGATGATTTATGTGGTTACAGACAGTGAGGGAGGGTGTTCAATTAATAGTAAAATAGATTGAAATGTTTGGTGTCTGATGCGTTATGTCTTTTTGTGAAGGTGATTGGCCTTTACAAACTTACTAAGTGAAAATTTACCTGTACGGTCCACTTCTTTTTTAGGGTTCTTCAGGGACCAGACCAGTCACTTTAGATAGGAGGAGGAGCATGGAAGGACTCAGGGCGGGACAACCTCATCAACATCAGCTAGAAGAAGGGAGTTATCTACTTCAAATGGAAACCATGACTCTGAGGCCTAGTACTCAGCGATATGGAATGGATAGAGGTGCATTGTTTTGGGAAATGCTGATGAGTGTGTGCCTTTCACTGGTGGCTAAATTGAAACTCTGAGCCCTCCTGTTTTTTGCTCTGAGTCTCCTTGGTACACCCCTCAAGAAGATTACCTTCCTTCTGTTCTTCTCCTTGACTCTCCAGTAAAGTTTCTGTTTTAAAATCCGTAGGCCTTCTCCTCTCCTGCTAAACACTCCTGCTTACATACCGAACCAGTCTTGAGACAGGCAACCAAGAGTGACGGACATCCCGAAGAGAATGTAGATGCACCACTCAATTTGGCAATACAGTATCATTTTTATTTAAAAAAAATCAAATTTCTTTTTAACTGGGTGGGTTTAATTCACTCTGTCATTTCAAACCTAGATGACAGAACATTTAGATATCTAATCCATTGGGTTTCTAGGACAGAAGTACTGTTTGCAATGCGACTGTGTCATACTCATTCCTTTGTTTCCTTCCAGAACTGATTGATGATGATGATGATGTGCTGCTCATCATCCTGATAAATACTGTTGTTGTGTTTATCTTTGTCACACCTTTCCTCAAATCTCCTTTCCCAACCATTCATCAAACCCCTAACCCTCTTCCCCCGGGCTATGTGATTTATTGAGATGTGACTAAAGTTAATTTACACCAAATTGATCTCACACTTGGTAGGATGGATATAGGTATATGTGCCACCAATTCACACAAGGATCTTCTATTTCCTGAGCAATAGCCCACACCAGTCCCACTTACCCAAACACACTTAAGTAACAACAAATGTCATTCCCTAAAGTCAGCACATCATCATTCAGGCATTTGTTATGCATCAATAAACCCCTTAACCTTGTCGACTGCAGAGTACAGACTTTGAGTACATTTTTCACGACATGAGGATTTCATAACTTTGGTTTTAAAACTCCATGCTCACCATTTACTGTTGCTAGTTTTTTATATGAGGTATTCTTTGGTGTGTCATGATGATAGTAGTCTGTCTTCAGTCTATCTAAAGCTATAATATAGATGTATATGTATAACCTACTAACTCTCCATTTTTTTCTTTCAATTTACTTGTCTGTGATCTTTTTGATTAATCCTACAGTTGAACATCAGAATCCCTTGGTGGGAATGGGATCTCACTGTGATGCCTCCCCTGTTAGGGCACTACCAGTATCATAAAGAAGGCACCTCGGGAAATCCTTCAGTAAAGTGTTGAAATTTGGAAGATTGACAGCTGGAGGAGTCACCAGCCATCCCTTCATTTTTTCAGGTAAGAAAATTATGGGGTGAAGTGAACTACTTTGCGTAGTATGTAACTAGCTTATACTGCAGTTGAGATAAGTGCTTCCTTGTTTATCTATATTTCTGTAGGTAATATAGGGGATGGCAGCACATCATCTTAAGTGTCATATACCTAGAGAAATATAGGTTAAAAAGATAGGCTGAGCAAAAAGGCATCAGTGCAAAGTTAAAAGTAATACACAAAAACACTCAAGACATATAGTGGATTGTAAAATGTTTCCCTCTACTAACATGTAAAAATATGAATAAGAAACTGTAAAACCCACACTCTCCACGCACAACAGACCCACTCCTCTCCCATATCTTTACACATCCCCAACCAATGTTCAAAATAAAGACCAACTCCAATGTCCAAAAACTCCCTTCCCAAAATTTCACCCTCTCTACCCACAACAACTCACTCCCTCCAAAAAAACAAAAATAAAAAAGGGCTATGTAACAGAGTGAATGTAATGGAGGCTCACAATTTATATTATAAGGTTTGTGGTTTGTTGAGTTTTTAAGAGGATAGTACCGTTCTGTAATTCTATTCCTTGCTCTCTATTTGTTATTCTCTTCTTCTCTTCATTCCCATGCGGTCTTCCCTCTCTCTGTATTCTTCTTTACCCAGATGGTAACTCAGGAGGAGCATGGAAAGAGAAAAATACAAGAACGTTGGTTGGTAGGTAAGTAGTTCAATGGGAATTTTATTCTCTTTTCCTCCCTTTTTTCCTGTTCTGTCTGGCTCTCCTCTCTTTTATTTTTATTTCCTTTTCCTTTCTTCTCTTACTTTCTTTTGCTCTTTCTGTGTTATGTCCTATTTTCTGGATTTCTTCCTTTCTATCTTGTTAATTTCTTATGCCTCTTGCTAGGCTTTATTTATTTTCTCTTCTTGTGCCCTTTCTACTCTTTTATTACTAGCTTGGTTTTCTTTCTCTCTCTCTCTGTCTCTTGGTATCTTTGCTCCCACACAAGTAATCTACTTGTTCTTATCGTGTCCACCCATGGTAGCCCTGGTCCAGTAATTATCGGAACAAAACAAAAACTTGGTCGTAAACTGAATCACCAGCGAAAATAATCCGCAACACAAAAAAATATTGATGAAAGAAATAGAAATGTTCCCTTACTCAGCTAATCCCCCCCTTCCCATGATACCCGCTTTTAAGGCTCCCCTCCCCCCCTATTTGTTGTCAGATCGTACCTCACTAGGCCACGCTCTTCCCATAGCGTGGCCAGTCTGTGCGCTTCGCCGCCTCCTGTTCGTCCCACCGGGCGTCGGGAAAATCCTCTTGTTGTTGCCTCCTCTGGTGTCCGGGCTCCAGCGTCGTCTTCTCTCTGCTGCTCCGTTGCGGTCATCTGTGTCTCGTTGTCCGGGGTATCAGGTCAATCCGTCTGTCCCCCGGTTGAAGGCGTAGTGGGTTTAAAAACCCTTCCTCTGCTGGAATGCGCGTCCTCATTGGCCGTCGGGAAGTTATCTTCTGGTTCACCCTTTACGGAAATGCCCCCGGGTATTGCTGGCCCGTGTCTCCAATGATCGGCCTGGCACAGACACAGAGGGAATTTTCAATGAGGGCCTCAAGATGTTCAATGCGGCCCTGAAGGTGTGCCAGCCAACTGCTCACTTGTGCCAGCTCGTGCGGAATGCAGTGTTGGTATAGCAGGTCTGAAAGGGGGGCGGCACAGGGACAGGCAGCTCTAGGTTAACAACTGCACTAGAGACACAGCCAGTTGGCTGATGGAACTGGGATCAGGTTTAGGAGCAGGGGCATGTGCGGGGTCCTTCTCGTCCACCAGCACTGGTAATGGTGCCTGGTGGCCTACATCCTTTGCCACCTGAGCCGGGCTGCGATCTCCTGCCAGGCCGGTGATGGAGGTTCAAAAGCAGGAGTGGCTACATCAAGAAAGAAGAAAAAGAAAAAAGGCAGATTGTAAAGAAAGTTCTATGCAAACACTTTTTTAAATTACATGGTGGCACAGTACGAGTACATTGTTGCTGGTCCCCTAGGGCCATTGGAATTTTTGATGTGATGATTACGAAAGTCAGTCACAGGGAGGGACATGATTACAAAACATGCCTCAGAAAACCACTGACTGGCTGAAAGGAGGCAGTATAATATTTTTTTTAAAGTTGTATTTTTCTGGTCAAGGATTTCCTAAAAAATCACAGACACTTGGGCCTGATTACAACTTTGGAGGAGGTGTTAATCCGTCCCAAAAGTGACGGTAAGGTGACGGATTTTCCACCAGCCGCATTACGAGTCCATTATTTCCTATGGAACTCGTAGTATGGCTGGTGGTACAGTATATCCGTCACATTTGGGACGGATTAACACCTCCTCCAAAGTTGTAATCAGGCCCTTTGTGTGGAAAAAATAAAAATAACTCTTTTTATGAGTGAAGCATCAATCACCATGGAGTACAAGTATTCTATTCTTTTTTTTTTAAAGATATCTTTATTGCATTGCTTTTTAAACATATATTCTCAATCTCAAATCGTCTTAACTTTGTTTCCTTCTTCACTGGTAATTAGTAACACACGATAGGCAATCAGCAGTATTCCCCTACTATTAATCAAGCATGTAATTTATGCCCCATCTTGTGTTCTCTTCGTGGTGATCGAATGTGTGGAGAGACATAGGGCCAGATGTAGGAAGCCGTTTGCATGGTGCAAACTGCGAAAATTGCAGTTTGCGCCATGCAAACAGCCTAACGCGATGCTCATTCACAAATTGCGAGTCGGTACTGATTCACAATTTGTGAATGCGACTCGCAAATAGGAAGGGGTGTTCCCTTCCTATTTGCGACTCGCATCGCAATTCAGAATTGCTTTGTGACAGCGAATGAGGTCGCAAAGCAACTCGCAGTTACCACCAGTGTCACACTGGTGGTAACTCATTCGCAAAAGGGAAGGGGTCCCCATGGGACCCCTTTCCCTTTGTGAATGTGGGCATAAAGGTTTTTTCAGAGCAGGCAGTGGTCCAATGGACCACTGCCTACACTGAAAAACCAAAACCAAATGGTTTCGTAATTTTTTTCATTTTGCAACTCGTTTTCCTTTAAGGAAAACGGTCTGCAAAATGAAAAAAAAAAAATGCTTTATTGAAAAAGCAGTCACAGACATGGAGGTCTGCTGACTTCAGCAGGCCACCATCCCTGTGAGTGCAGGGACTCGCTATGGGGTTGCAAAATGCGACCCACCTCATTAATATTGATGAGGTGGGTCTTTGCGACCCGATAGCGAGTCGCAGACGGTGTCTGAGACACCGTTCTTCATCTGAATTTGCGATTCGGAAATTGCGAGTCGCACCGACTCGCAATTTCCGAATCGCAAATTCGGACCTTCCTACATCTGGCCCATACTTCCGTTTGTTGTTCCATAGTAGCTTGCAATAGAACTTAAACTATAAATTGAACTAAGCATCTCTGGGTAGCCCCCCTTATTAAGCATGCACGCTTTTGCGTAAGGGCATGTTATTAGGTTTTATGGTGCACTTAGTCATATCCCGCTTCCGGAAGGGTCATGGGCAGTCTCTCCTCAACGTCCTGTGTTAGAAACTCTCCTTTCGAGATATTATTTATCTATAGTGGGTTGGGGAGTACTGTCCATTCACCCCTGTGGGGCCTTGGTCTATTACCCTCTTCGTACCTCTTGGTCTGCAATTATCCCATCCATGTTCCACCCTCATCTGACTTGTCCTCCGCACTCCCTTCATTTGTGCTGTCCTATTCCCCTCATGATCCCAGTGTTGATGAGGTTTCCCATCCATTCAACACCTTCTGCCATAGCTCAGCCATAGGTTGGTTTGTAGTGCCCTGTGCATCCTCTCAGTGCAGGATCCGCCCCTCCCAGCCCAGACTGTGACCTCCTTTGCCCATGCTTCCACTGTGATCCCAATACTGAATTTCCATGCCATCAAAATTTTACGTTTAACCAGGGCCAGGGCCAAATCCAGGAACCTGGTACCCACCTTGCCCTTGGCAGGTCTAGGGAATTTCCCCAGCAAACATGCTACCATGATCCATGGGGGTGCCCGCCCAGTTTGATCCCCAAGGCGCTGTAGGGTTGCCTCCCAGAACTCTTGAACAAATGGACACTCCCACACCATGTGTTTGAAATCGGCATCTGGTGTGTGACATTTCGGGCAACATCTACTTTCCCCTCAGTAAATCAGCTGGAGTCTGTGTGGCGTGAGATATGTCATGTGAAGATAGTTAAACTGTATGTATCTTAATCTAGTGTTGCGTGATATATGTTGAGGGTACACAAGAATTTTGTCCCAGTCCGGGTGTAGTGTATCATGGCCAAGCATCCCTTCCCATCTGGCTTTGAGTGCGGTCTTAGGCAATTGCGTCATGTCTGTTAACGCCTTATATATCCATGTCACTTGTCTTGTGGCGGTGCCTAGAGTTAACAGCATGTATAGCACCTGGTGGTGTGGGAGTTCCTCTCACCCTGTTCCCCATAGGTCTCGGAAGATGTTTACTGGTGCCTCATAGAGCAAAAATTGGCCAGGTGGAAGTTGAAATTCATCAGTCAGGTTGGCCCAAGGTATTAGTGTCCCCATTTCAAAGCAGTCTCCTGTCATTGTCACCCCTGCTTCCGTCCATACCTTTAATTGGTTTTCAGTAAAGTAACACCCTGGTTTCCCATGTGGTAGTCCACAAAAGGCAATGCTCCAGCGTACCTCGGGCTCCCCTCGTTCATCTCGTAACCCCACGCCATACATGTATGGCTGCCTGCATCAACACTCCTGGCAGATACAGCTGGGTCTCATGACACAGTAATTTAGCAATTAGTTTGTTCTTGTTAGGTGCTAACGCCAATTGAATCGGGCTCGTTTCCTCAGTCCCAGCCACCCATCTCGTCACCCATTGTAGGTGAGCAGCCTGGTAGTACAACTCAAAGTCCGGCATTCCCAGTCCCCCCAATTCCAATGGCCCTTGTAAGATATGCAGTGAGACTCTGTGTCTATCCCAGTTCCAGATCAGGTCTCTGAGCAGGCTATTTAGTTGCTTGAACCACACCCTAGGTAGTTTCACCAGGTTATTGGCAAAATAGTATAGCAGCCGGGGCAGCATCACTATCTTGGAGAGTGCCACCCTAGCCATCAGTGGCAGGGTCAAGGTTCTCCAGGATGCCACACTAGCATGTAGCGTGGGCAGCCCCCTGTCTAGGTTCCCTTCCTTCATATCTCCCAGTTGATGGTATATTTGTATACCTAAATATTTAAAGGACACTGGGCCCACTGTAATTCCACTGGGTTGTCACATGGGGATGGCAAGTCTCGCTGGCACGGAAAAAGCTAACTCTTGGTTTAATTGACCCTAAGGTCTGATATCACACTGAAACCCTCTAGGCGTTGCACCAGTCGCACCACCCCTGCTCCACCATTGGATAGATACAGCAAAATATCATCCGCATGTAGGGATATGATGTGTTCTTTGCCCTCTCGTTGAATGCCCTCCCCTTTCCGTACAAGTATTATATTCTTATTGTGCTTAAAAACTGGAACCATGCTAGCTAGTGCATCAGGTACACTACAAAATTGCTACTCTCTGCAGTCTGCAGCTAGGCAGCTGCAATGGACTAAAAATTATCTTTGATTCCAATCACACTGCTCTTCTCAAAAATGCCTTCCAATCCTACCCTGACTAAAAGAGGCAGATGATGATTGTATGTCACTCATCTCATGTATAACATGCGGATAATAGATATCCTGTATGGCTTAAGTAGACGGTGGGAAAAACGATGTACTGCAGTACAGGGAAAGGAACAAGATAAATAGATTTTTTGGCCATGTTCACCACCGAGTATCCCATTTGCGAAAGATGAGATCACAGAGACTTAAGCCCACTTCACTTTCTGGCCTCACCCTCAAACACAAATTATTTAAATCAAATACATTCACTTGTCAGTAAGTGAAGGAAAAGGAAAGAAAACTTGAGTTAGGGATTGTTTTAGTTTACAGAGAGGTTACTCCATCACAAAAGTGACAGAGGTCCCGTCCGCCATATTACAATTTGTAAGCCAAACTCTCTCAATCAGGCTCTTAGGGGGTCATTCCATCCCTGGCGGTCGGTGTTAAAGCGGCGGCCAAACCGCCAACAGGCTGGCGGTAAAAAAATCCAATTCCGACCCTGGCGGAAACCGCCAACAGAGACCGCCACTTTTACACACCGCCCGCCATGGCGGGACAAACAAACAGTGCGGCGGTCACTGCCAACAGACAGGCGGGAGACAATGTACCGCCCACCCTATCACAACCCACCAATCCGCCACCTTTTCCGGGGCGGTAGCCCCGCCGATAAAAACACGGCGGAAACAGACATTTCAAACGGAAAACGCTCACCTCCATACACCCCACGAGGAATCTGGACAGCATGGAACCCGAACTCCACATCCTACCAGCCATTGTCTTCCTGCTCCTCTACCAGGAGCACGAACGCCGGCGCAAAAGACAACGGTGAGTACTGCACCTACAACACAGGGGAGGGGGGAGGCGAAAAATTACGGGGACACACATATGCGACACACCCACCCTCACCCTCACCCACTACAACACACACATCAATGCATAGCAACACATCACAGTTACCCCCCCAAACCCCCCGGAAGAATGCAAATACAAAAGGAAATGATTATAAATTCAAAATTATATTGTAAGACTGAGTATAAAATATATCACACATCTATATCTTTATATACATAAATTGTCCAGTCCGATATGTGTATTAGCCATTGTTCATGGGCCACTGGGCCAAAACACATGGGCAAGCCCACACAGGATACCTGCCTCCAACGGAGAGAACACTGCATGGGCATCAGATAGGAAAACTACAGGCACCTCAGGGGGAAGGGAAGGGGGGGCACCTCAGCCAGATGAGTCCACGACGCCAGATCCACGAGGGGCCTCCATGGCCACTGTGCCATCCTGGGGAGTGCAATGCCACAGTCTCTCAAGTCCATACAGTGGGTGGCTTGCCCACTGTGCCATACTGGGGAGTGCAAAGCCACAGTCTCTCAAGTCTCTCCAGTGGGTGGCTTGCCCACTGTGCCATCCTGGGGAGTGCAAAGCCACAGTCTCTCAAGTCTCTACAGTGGGTGGTTTGCCCACTGTGCCATCCTGGGGAGTGCAAAGCCACAGTCTCTCAAGTCTATACAGTGGTTGGTTTGCCCACTGTGCCATCCTGGGGAGTGCAAAGCCACAGTCTTTCAAGTGGATGACAGTCTCCACTGGTACTGGAGGGGGACTAGTGCCCAGAGTGCTTCGTGCAGCCCTGCCCGACACAGAAGCGGGCCTGCCCCTTCCGCCAATGGGCCAGCGGTTCTTGAGATGAAGGGCCCAGTTCAGCGGTTTCTGAGACGGCGGTGCCCAGCGGAGCGGTGCTTGAGACGGTGGTTCCCAGCGGAGCAGTGCTTGAGATGAAGGGCCCAGTTCAGCGGTTTCTGAGACGGCGGTGCCCAGCGGAGCGGTGCTTGAGATGGCGGTGCCCAGCGGAGCGGTGCTTGAGACAGCGGTGCCCAGCGGAGCGGGCCTTGAGATGAAGGGCCCAGCGGAGCAGTGCTTGAGATGAAGGGCCCAGCGGAGCAGTGCTTGAGATGAAGGGCCCTGTTCAGCGGTGCTTGAGACGGCGGTGCCCTGTTCAGCGGTTCTTGAGACGGCGGTGCCCTGTTCAGCGGTGCTTCAGATGAAGGGCCCTGTTCAGCGGTGCTTGAGACGGTGGTGCCCATTTCAGCGGTGCTTGAGATGAAGGGCCCTGTTCAGCGGTGCTTGAGATGTCGGTGCCCTGTTCAGCGGTTCTTGAGACGGCGGTGCCCTGTTCAGCGGTGCTTGAGATGAAGGGCCCTGTTCAGCGGTGCTTGAGACGGCGGTGCCCTGTTCAGCGGTGCTTGAGACGGCGGTGCCCTGTTCAGCGGTTCTTGAGACGGCGGTGCCCTGTTCAGCGGTGCTTGAGATGAAGGGCCCTGTTCAGCGGTGCTTGAGACGGTGGTGCCCAGTTCAGCGGTGCTTGAGATGAAGGGCCCTGTTCAGCGGTGCTTGAGACGTCGGTGCCCTGTTCAGCGGTGCTTGAGACGGCGGTGCCCTGTTCAGCGGTGCTTGAGATGAAGGGCCCAGCGGAGCAGTGCTTGAGATGAAGGGCCCAGTTCAGCGGTTTCTGAGACGGCGGTGGCCAGCGGAGCGGTGCTTGAGACGGCGGTGCCCAGCGGAGCGGTGCTTGAGACGGCGGTGCCCAGCGGAGCGGGCCTTGAGATGAAGGGCCCAGTGGAGCAGTGCTTGAGATGAAGGGCCCAGTTCAGCGGTTTCTGAGACGGCGGTGCCCAGCGGAGCGGTGCTTGAAACGGCGGTGCCCAGCGGAGCGGTGCTTGAGACGGCGGTGCCCAGCGGAGCGGGCCTTGAGATGAAGGGCCCAGCGGAGCAGTGCTTGAGATGAAGGGCCCAGCGGTGCAGTGCTTGAGATGAAGGGCCCAGCGGAGCAGTGCTTGAGATGAAGGGCCCAGTTCAGCGGTTTCTCAGACGGCGGTGCCCAGCGGAGCGGTGCTTGAGACGGCGGTGCCCAGCGGAGCGGGCCTTGAGATGAAGGGCCCAGCGGAGCAGTGCTTGAGATGAAGGGCCCAGTTCAGCGGTTTCTGAGACGGCGGTGCCCAGCGGAGCGGGCCTTGAGATGAAGGGCCCAGCGGAGCAGTGCTTGAGATGAAGGGCCCAGTTCAGCGGTTTCTGAGACGGCGGTGCAAAGCGGAGCGGTGCTTGAGACGGCGGTGCCCAGCGGAGCGGTGCTTGAGACGGCGGTGCCTAGCGGAGCGGGCCTTGAGATGAAGGGCCCAGCGGAGCAGTGCTTGAGATGAAGGGCCCAGCGGTGCAGTGCTTGAGATGAAGGGCCCAGCGGAGCAGGTCTTGAGATGAAGGGCCCAGCGGAGCAGTGCTTGAGATGAAGGGCCCTGTTTAGCAGTGCTTGAGACGGCGGTGCCCTGTTCAGCGGTGCTTGAGATGAAGGGCCCTGTTCAGCGGTGCTTGAGACGGCGGGCCCAGTTCAGCGGTGCTTGAGATAAAGGGCCCTGTTCAGCGGTGCTTGAGACGGCGGTGCCCTGTTCAGCGGTTCTTGAGACGGCGGTGCCCTGTTCAGCGGTGCTTGAGATGAAGGGCCCACCGGAGCAGTGCTTGAGATGAAGGGCCCAGTTCAGCGGTTTCTGAGACGGCGGTGCCCAGCGGAGCGGTGCTTGAGACGGCGGTGCCCAGCGGAGCGGTGCTTGAGACGGCGTGCCCAGCGGAGCGGGCCATGAGATCAAGGGCCCAGCGGAGCAGTGCTTGAGATGAAGGGCCCAGCGGAGCAGTGCTTGAGATGAAGGGCCCAGCGGAGCAGTGCTTGAGATGAAGGGCCCTGTTCAGCGGTGCTTGAGACGGCGGTGCCCTGTTCAGCGGTTCTTGAGACGGCGGTGCCCTGTTCAGCGGTGCTTGAGATGAAGGGCCCTGCTCAGCGGTGCTTGAGACGGCGGTGCCCAGTTCAGCGGTGCTTGAGATGAAGGGCCCTGTTCAGCGGTGCTTGAGACGGCAGTGCCCTGTTGAGCGGTTCTTGAGACGGCGGTGCCCTGTTCAGCGGTGCTTGAGATGAAGGGCCCTGTTCAGCGGTGCTTGAGACAGTGGTGCCCAGTTCAGCGGTGCTTGAGATGAAGGGCCCTGTTCAGCGGTGCTTGAGACGGCGGTGCCCTGTTCAGCGGTTCTTGAGACGGCGGTGCCCTGTTCAGTGGTGCTTGAGATGAAGGGCCCTGTTCAGCGGTGCTTGAGACGGCGTTGCCCAGTTGAGCGGTGCTTGAGATGAAGGGCCCAGTTCAGCGGTGCTTGAGACGGCGGTGCCCTGTTCAGCGGTTCTTGAGATGGCAGTGCCCAGTTCAGCGGTGCTTGAGATGAAGGCCCCTGTTTAGCGGTGCTTGAGACGGTGGTGCCCTGTTCAGCGGTTCTTGAGACGGCAGTGCCCAGTTCAGCGGTGCTTGAGATGAAGGGCCCTGTTCAGCGCTGCTTGAGATGAGTGTCCAGGTCAGCGGTGCTTGAGATGAGTGTCCAGGTCAGCGGATCCGGACATGGCATGGATGTCACTCGCCACCTGACATGTGGCTGGCTGGGCCTTCCTGCCCATCTGTCTGGTGGCTTGCGGGGCCCTACTGGGCTGCAGTACCCGGCCTGTGGGTGTCCTCCTGCCCACCTGGGACGTGGCTTGCGGGGCCCTCCTGGGCTGCAGTACAGAGGCTGTGGGTGTCCTCCTGCACACCTGGGACGGGGGTGGGCTGGCCGTGCCTTGGCTCCTAGCTGAACTGGATGCCCTTGAGGGTGGGGGACTCCACAGTCCATGGCAAACAGTCTTTACAGGTCCCGGTTTTGTGGTGGCTGAGATGCTGATTGGAGTCTTATGAGATGGACGGGGTGGGGGAGTTGTAGGAAAGAGGTAAAGTTTGGAAAAGAAAAGCAATTTGGAAAGATAGGGACTGGTAGGTGTAGTGGGTATGGGAGTGGAGGAAGAGGTTGTGGTTGTAGGAGTCTTAAGTCTGGTGTCTTTGGGTGCAGGTGCTTGGGCTGGAGGCTGTCGTGAGGTGGATGGCTGTTGGCTGGGTGGCTGCCTGCGTTTGTGTATTTTGGAAGAGGGGGTGACAGACACACTGGGAGAGGACACAGGGGACGTGTAAATGGTAGTGGGGGTGGTGACTGCACATGTGCGGAGTGTTCTGGTGGGTGTGCTGGTGATGGACGTAGTGGCTGAAGATGTTGTGCATGCAAGTGTGAGTGGAGACGTCACAGGGAGGGAGGATGGAGGAGGGAGACGAGGAGGAGGGGGACACAGTGGAGGCAGTGGATGTTGGTATGTCTGCATGTGGATGTTGCTTGTGTGAATGCTTGTGTGATGTGTGGTGCTTATGTCTGGATGAGCTTCCCTTGGGTGTTGAGGTGTGTGCAGGCTGGTCTGATGGTGTGTCTGGTATAGGCAGAGGTACAGGGTATTGGGTCTCGGTGGAGGAAGTTGGAGGGGGGAGGCTAGAGACAGGGACAATGGCTGCCGTCAGTGCTGAGGCCAGAGCGTTGAACGATCGCTGATGTGCAGCCTGGCCCGAATGAATGCCCTCCAGGTATGCATTACTCTGGTGCACCTCCCTTTCTACACCCTGGATGGCATTCAAAAGGGTAGACTGCCCAACAATGAGCGTCCTCAGGAGGTCAATGACCTCCTCACTGAGGGCAGAAGGGGTGACAGGGGCAGGGCCTGAGGTGCCTGGGGCGAAGGAGATGCCCACCTTCCTGGGTGAGCAGGCACGGGGCAAACGCTGAGGGGCTGCTGGGAGGGCGGTGCTGGTGCGCTGGGTGGCGGCTGTACCTATTGTTGCGGGGGGCACGGATGTTGCCGCCACCACAAGGGAGCTCCCTTCAGAGGACGAGTCGCTGTCACTGACATCAGCACGAGTCCCCGCTGCGGAGCTCCCCTCGCCCTCCGTCCCACTGGTGTATTCGGACTCTGTTGCATGGCCCTCCAGGGCCATGTGGGATGCAGCTCCCTCGTGCTCCGATGCCACTTCTCCTCCGCCTGATGATGCTAATGCACACATGAACAGGAAGACCACAAAAAAGGGGGGGGGAGAAATAAAGACATGTTGAGTGCATGCATTGGCGACACAGTTGGCGGAGAGGACAGACACAGAAGCCCCCTGCCCTATGCCGCGCACTTGGGGTCCACTACACAATCCGTGGGACATGGCCTACAAGCCTATGGACGACAACTCCACACATAGATGACACAGGGCCATGGATACCTGTACTTGGCACCCTACATAGGTGGGGGGCAGGGGCACAGGGCCATGCCATACGGAGGGGCCTAGCCTTCAGAAATCGCCCTGGCCTAGGGATACCCACAGCCCTCCTCCCCCACCCAGACACCTCCACTGCGCGCAAAGTCAGCAGAATGTGTTTGTACTCACCCCCTTGTGTCTGCTGTGATGTCCTCACGCGCCCATCCAAATCGGGGTAGGCCACCGCCAGGATCCGGGACATCAGGGGGGTCAAAGTACGACTGGCACCCCTCCTACGTTGGGAGGCCATCCCCAGCTGAGCCTCCGCCGTCTTCCTGCTCCAGCGTCGGATGTCCTCCCACCTCTTCCGGCAGTGGGTGCCCCGTCTGTTGTGGACCCCCAGGGTCCGGACGTCCTTGGCGATGGCACGCCAAATAGCGACTTTCTGGTGGGCGCTGACCTATGTGACATGTACAGGGAGAGAAAAATTGTCATCACCTTCTGCATGCTCGATGTGAGTGGCTCCCCATCCCTACCCTTGCCATGTGGCACATGCTCTCATCTGTCGTTTGATGCATGCCTCAATCGCTCCCCTCCCCACCATCTTTCATCCACCCCACTCAACCCAGGCATTGCCCACTAAGCATGGTCCCTGTGTACTTACCTGTTGGTCTGGAGGACTGTAGAGTAGCGCATACTGGGGGAGGACCCCATCCACAAGTTTCTCCAACTCCTCCGCAGTGAAGGCAGGGGCCCTTTCCCCAGTAGCATGAGCCATTGTCTCTTCCAGACCGAGGTCACAGCAGCACTTGCTGTGTAGGTCCTCTCCTGTCGAAGATCAGGTATTGAGTGATTAAGCAGATAGAAAATGGCTGTCACGCCCGCGGCGGTGCGTACCACGGCGGTGCGTACCGCGACCGCTGGCGCACATCGTCATTGGCTCCTGAAACCCATAGGGTTCAATGTTAACCGATGCAGCTTTGCGGCGCGGTCTTCGACCGCCTACCGCCACGGTGTGCCACGCCAGCGCATTGACCTCACATCCCACTGTCGCACTTCACAGGTCAGGCAGCCGCCATTTCAAGGGCCCACAGGGCTTAATTTCTACTGCGTCACACATACCTAGGCCTTGCATCAACACTCATACAAGCCATTCAATGCATTGGGAATCGTGTTATGTGCAAGCTGTGGTTACGTACCTGTGGGTTGATTGACTCTGTGCTCGCTGTTGTCCTTCATAGGCACCGTCCGCTGGGACATGCGAGGAGATGGAGGAATCTTCCCATGTACAGACCGCTGGTGGACCTGTCGACAATGGAGGAACGACATGTCATACTGACATACAGGCTTGACCGAGCCACTATACAGGAACTGTGTGCCCAGCTGGAGCCAGACCTGATGTCACCCATCCGCCAACCCACAGGGATCCCCCCTCTAGTGCAGGTGATGTCAGTACTCCATTTCTTAGCAAGTGGGTCATTTCAAACAACAGTGGCCATATCATCAGGGATGTCCCAGCCCATGTTTTCCAAGGTGTTGTCCAGAGTGTTGTCTGCCCTGCTCAAACACATGCGGAGCTACATCATTTTCCCTGAGGTGGGGGATTTGGTTACAGTGAAAGGAGACTTCTATGCCCTTGGACATATTCCCAACATCATTGGTGCCATTGATGGGACACATGTTGCTTTGGTCCCACCCAGCAGGAGTGAACAGGTGTACAGGAACCGGAAGAGTTATCATTCCATGAATGTACAGATGGTGTGTTTGGCTGACCAGTACATCTCCCATGTTAATGCCAAGTTCCCTGGGTCAGTGGATGACGCCTACATCCTGTGGAATAGCAGCATCCCGTATGTGATGGGTCAACTCCAGAGGCACCGGGTGTGGCTATTAGGGGACTCTGGTTACCCCAACCTGTCATGGCTACTGACCCCAGTGAGGAATCCCAGGACAAAGGCAGAGGAACGGTACAATGAGGCCCATGGGCGGACTAGGAGGGTGATCGAGCGAACCTTTGGCCTCCTGAAGGCCAGGTTCAGGTGCCTCCATATGACAGGTGGATCCCTAATGTACTCACCAAAGAAGGTGTGCCAGATCATCGTGGCCTGCTGTATGCTTCACAACCTGGCTTTGCGACGCCAGGTGCCTTTTCTGCAGGAGGATGGTCCAGATGGTGGTGTTGTAGTAGCTGTGGAGCCTGTAGAGAGTGAAGAGGAGGACGCCGAAGAGGACGACATAGAGAACAGGAACACAGTAATACAGCAGTATTTTCAATGACACACAGGTAAGAGTACACACCGGCATATTACATTTACTTAAAGACTCCTACCTCTCTACTGTCTGACTTTTTCCCCCAGTGTATGGTAACTGTGTTGTGACTTTCCCTTCCGTTTTCAGAGATGTGGGCCCCACTGCGTGACATCTGCTTTGTTTCCCCATGGACTACAGCTGTGTGACAGCGGTTTGTTGGCATCACAATGTGAATGAACATTTTGGCACGGTCATGTCTAATACATTTGTTCAAAATCACAGCCAGACTCCAGATTGTTTTGTGCAATAAGTGTTTTTATTAAAGTGCTCTAAATTGGATGGGTGGTTGCAAATCGGTGAGGGGTGATGGTGGAGGATTGTCCATGGCAGAGTCCAGACTATCAGTATCACAGGTGCATTGTCCAAATGCCTGTGGGAAGTGGAGCAGGGGCAGTTTAAGGTTGGACAGGGTGACAATGTGGGACAGTGGGATGACAATCAGGGCGGTATCCATTGCTGGCGGGGGTCTTGACATCTTACTCTGTCTTCTTCCTGGATCTCAGGGCCCGCTTGCGGGGTGGTTCTCCTTCTGCAGGGGGTGGGGTTCTGGTGGCCTGTTGGTCTTGTGTCGGGGCCTCCTGTCCACTAGCGCTGGCGGAGGTGGTAGGCAGTTTTTGGTCCATGCTAGTGTCAGGGGCCCTTTGTGCTGCCACAGTGTCCCGCAATGTGGTGACTACCTTATTCAGGGCCACTACGATGGTACCCATGGCGGAACTGATGTTTTTTAGTTCCTCCCTGAACCCCATATACTGTTGCTCCAGCAGAAGCTGGATCTCCTGAAACCTGGCCAGGACCGTCACCATCGTCTCCTGGGAGTGGTGGTATGCTCCCATGATGGAGGAGAGGGCCTCGTGGAGAGTGGGTTCCCTGGGCCTGTCCCCCCCCAGTCGCACAGCAGCCCTCCCAGTTCCCCTGTTTCCATGGGCCTCTGTCCCCTGGACCGTGTGCCCACTACCACGGCCCCCAGGTCCCTGTTGTTGTTGGGGTGGTGGGTTAGCCTGGGTTCCCTGTAGTGGTGGACACACCGCTGATTGACATGTCCTGGGGACAGAGGTATGGGCCCGCTGGGTGGTGCTGTGCTGGTGTTCCCAGACGGGGGAAGGTCTGCTGTGGCCTGTGGCTGTCTGAGGGGAACCGACTGTCCCGAGGTCCCCGATGGACCGGGTTGGTCATCTAGATCCAGGGAGACAGAGCTGCTGTCCTCACTGTGGGCCTCTTCTGGGGGTGGAGTGGACATTTGTGGACCCTCCTGCGTGGTGACCTGGCGTTCGGGTCGTGCAGGGGTATAAAAGTATGGTTATTGCATCTGTGTGTGCCATAGCGTGCAATGGGTGGGTGCCCGTGTACCCCAGTGCTGGCATTCCTTTGGGGGGGCTGTTGTGACAGTGGTTTGGGGGGGGGGGCTGTATGTGTATGTGCAGTGGGCATGCTTTGGTGATGGGTGCCCATGCTTTGTGGACGCATGCAGGGCTAGGTGTTGGGATGGGTGGGTTGTGATGGTGAGACATTTGCAAGGAGTAGGTGTGATGGAGGTGGGGGTGAGGGTGGGGGTATGAGTTGGCATGCAGAAGAGGTGGGGGGGATGAAGTAGTGAAGATGAGACTTACCAGAGTCCATTCCTCCAGCTACTCCTGCGAGGCCCTCAGGATGCAGGATGTTCAAGACCTGCTCCTCCCATGTTGTAAATTCTGGGGGAGCAGGTGGGGGTCCGCCGCCAGTCCGCTACACCGCGATGTTGTGCCTGGATACCATGGAACGCACCTTCCCCCGTAGGTCGTTCCACCTCTTCCTGATGTCGTCCCGATTTCTTGGGTGCTGTCCCACAGCGTTGACCCTGTCCACTATTCTGCTCCATAGCTCCATCTTCCTGGCAATGGTGGTGTGCTGCACCTGTGTCCCGAACAGCTGTGGCTCTACTCGTACAATTTCTTCCAGGTGTGTACCGCCAATGGAATACCGCGGTTGAAAGACCGCCGCGTGGATTCGTGTGTCGTGATAGTGTGGGCGTATTTCTGTTGGCGTGACGGTGGAGGTTTGGTTATCGCCAGTTTCTCGCTGCCCTTTGGTGTGGCGGACTTTTGTGGATGTCTGTATTTTGGCGGTTTGCCTGTTGTGGGTCAGAATGACCGTGGCGGTGTACCGCGGCAGCGGCGGTGTTATAGCGGTCTTCTGTACGGCAGTAAGCGACTTTTACCGCCGAGGTTGGAATGACCACCTTAGTCTGCTGCAGGAGGTAAGATACAGGGAAAAGTCTGGGTAGGTATGGTACAGGTTTTGCTTAGAGTACCGAGGGGGAGAAGAGGGTGGTTCACTGATGATGTAGCTTAGGTTTAGTCAGTCACTGTAGTTGAAACTGAAAGTTGATAAATGTCAAATTTCAACAGGTGAAGATCCATTATGGAGGTCATATGCAGTATGAACCATTTGTTCGGGCCGTAACAGCTAGCCCATGCCAATAATGTAGTTTTTCTTAATGTGGAAAGATTTTAGGACTGTATAATAACTAGGGGAGGTGACAGAGTGGGCACTAGGAGTAAACAGAAAGACACCTTATTTTTGGTTCAGTTTGAAAGATTTGTAAGTTTTCATTAAAAGAAACAGATCCACGTTGGACAGCCAACTCTGCAGTGCCGAATTAAACCATGCTGCAGCTGTGTGGGGTCATCATCACATCATGGCCCATGGGTTGGACTAGTGACTTGTAAAGTGCCATGGGCAGGGAGGTGATGGATGGGTGGTACCTGCCTGACTTAGCAAATACAGTGGGTATACTAGTAATTGTCAATAACCAAGCAATGTGACTTACCATCACCCCTCCCTGCTGTCAGAGAGGCTCCTCCTACAGGAGCTGCATCTGGTGCACTGGTGCTGGCCCTGCCGCTAGTAGTTTGTGCAGCTAGAAAAAACAACATTACACATTTTAGATCCCACATACACCTCCCTGTTTTTTAACAAAATACAACCACAACACATGACTACAGATTAGTTCACAGTATCTCCTCTCCCATCTAAAATATCACTTTGGGCATTTTGCTGGTTAACAATGTTTGAAAACTAAGGCTGGTAATCAAACAAACCATAATGGAAGGACAGAGCACTTTTGGCAAATGTAATGCGACCGTCCTCATACTACTTTACTGCCATGCTTCTCTGTCATCGAAACTGCTGGGAAAATACAACACAGCAGTTATTTGAGCATGAGCAAGAAATAAAAAACTTTCTTAACAAACAAGCATAGAAACACTTGCTTGGGTCTGCACACTCTGCAATGTTCACAGTAGACTACCTAATCTAGTGTCTTCGTCTTACAGTACCAGTCCACAGGGTATAATAAAGGTTAGGGGAGAAGGACAGCATAACCAAGCAGAAGAAAGCTTAAGCTACAGATTACAGAAACAAGAGGAAGTTAGCTACAGAAACAAGAAATAGATAAAACAGAATACTGCACGTTGGGATAACATGACTAAACATTGAATAGACAAAGAGCATTTGAAAAAAGAGTCACAGCTTAGGAGAAAGCAGGAAAAATGAATCTAATTAAAGAGAGTTAAAAGTTAGGGAAATAAATATTAAAAAATAACTTACTAGGGCCAACACAGAGGCCTGCTGCAGTGCTGTTTGTGGAACTTCTATCCGCCGCTGCACTGGTGGTGGCACTCTCTTCGACCCGAACCTCTAATGCCCTCTTTTTCCTTGAGTGCTGCTATAAGAAATAAAGAAGATAACAAAAAATAGACAGTTAATCTCCTGGAAAAATATTTTGCCAGGCAAAGGCAGCAACATATTGACATTGCACTTTACTACTTTTCTGAATCAGATTGCCCAATGCTGTATGATCAAGTTGACTTATTCCTAATTTCCAACTCCTTACCTAAGTCCTATTTTATATTTCCTAAACTACATTTGGAAATACTAATGCTTTGCAACAAATGACCTTTGCTTCGCAAATCACATTCACAATAACCCCTTTCTTGGGCTAATTCAGTCCTTTTTCCTTTTTTCAATGCATCGATGCATGCATACATCACTGGAATAATGCTTGTGATTGTACGAGCTACATAAAAAGAAAGACAGAGAACGCTAGTTCACTAATATATATTACTCACTTCTACTACTAAAGTACCACTACCTTGGTGACAGGAGGACCAAAGAGTCAGCATAACCAGCATAATCAGCATAATGAGCTCAAACGAGCACCTACAGCAACAAGCAGAACTAGGTAGCAGCGAGCACCCGGCTCGCTCAAATTGCATCACATAATATTTGTAATGTTACATGAAGTTAATACACTTATCAGTGTGAGCAGCATGCTAGTTGAAAAATAAATTAGCATTATAGGACAAGACACAACAAAATTAGTAATAATAACTTTTATTCGGTATGAAAAAATTCATCCATTACAATAAATAATCACCAATACATTTGTTAAAAATAGCAATAAAACCATAAATAATAAGAACACCCATCAAGAATATAAACATATATAACCTCATGCATAGAAACAATAAAATAGAAAGATTCATTCTAAAAGCTCCACATTATTACGCCAAGTAATAGCTCCCTTCAGGAATGATCCCAGCCCCTTCCACACCAATACATCTGAGGCCATCTGCAGGCACATAAAAGCAGGACGATATTGCACGAAACCCTTGGGCCTTAGGAGAGGTAATAAAAAATGAGTTATGAATGGTGCATAAAAAACACAAAACAAAGTAGAATGGGACAAGGTCTGTTGGGACACCCCATCACAGGGGCAGGGTCTAATACATTTGTCCCCATACTGACCTAACGGGAAACACAGATTACTTATGATGATCCCCAAACGGAAACAGGTTATGAGAGACCTTTCCCTCACATCCTTTATCTCTAAGAGATAGCGCTCAGGACCTACCCACATCTTTAACATAATGAAATCCCTGATTGATTTTTTTCCCTAAGGCCTCCCCCTCCCTCCTGTTCTTCTGGATTCTTAAAAAATTCTCCTTAACCCATTTCTTACCACAACTGGCCAGGCCTTCAGGATAATCAACCAATTCAGGCCGCCCCAAATCACGAGCCATCTTCCTTATGTGCATCAACCAGGGAATATTCTTTACATTGTCACAAGCCAGACAACCCCTTAAGATATCCCTATTCAGAGTGGCATGTTCGTTACTCCAAATTGAGATCCATAGCAGAAGGGGAGCCAACTGAATGGTGTCCTGCACAAACTCAAGCTCCAGCTCCAAATGAAGGCTAAAACCAGGGATATTTTGTCCAACTCCCAATAGCCTTCTACAGAACCGATTTTCTTCCACCGTAAGGGCTCGGGTGTCCCTATACCCCCAAAGTGCAGCACCATACAGCAGGACAGGGAGGCATTTCCGCCTATAAATTTCAAGCAAAGGCTTGATAGGTTTACTACCTACCCTTACAGCAAAGTCAAAAGTCGCACCAACTGCTGCATGAAAAAGCGCACCCCTTCTGGCAATACAAGGTTTCCAAGATCCTTTCTCATCAAAAATAATCCCTAAGTATGGAAACTCATGGACCCTACTAATAATTTGATCCTCCACCCTTAGCTCCCCCACCCTACTCAAGGGTCTTCCACACACCATAAAATGTGATTTCTTAAAATTGACCTCTAAACCCAAAGCTGACATAAAGGAGGCATAAGCTCTAACTATTTCCCGGAGACCATTCATAGTGCGGGCCATGAGGACTGCGTCATCCGTGTACATCAGTACCATTCACCTTTGGAACATCCCTACAATGTTTCATCAGAAAATCAGACAATCCATTTGTATATAGAAAGAACAAAGTAGGAGCCAGAACACACCCCTGGTGCACACCCCTTGAAAGCTTAAAAGCCTCTTGGCATTCCCCATTAGACCCCACCCTCACATTTGCAACCGTCCCAGAATGTAGATATCGGAGCAGCTCTACAATATTAGGATCCAGCCCTAGCTGATTTAACCTTTCCCATAATATAGACCGGTTCACCTTATCGAAGGCACAGCTAAGATCCATAAAAGCAAGATAGAGCGTACCTTTCCTGGCCTGCGTGTATTTGCCGATGAACATCAGTAAGCTGAGACATTGATCTTGCATGCCAAGGCCTTCCCTAAAACCATACTGGTCCCGGCTTAAAATATCATTCCCTATCATCCAGGACTCCAGACGCCTTAAAATAATCCGTCCCAGAATTTTCAACGAAGAGTCCAGTAGAGACATAGGGCGGTAGGATAATTTTGGTCGCCCTTTTTAAACACTGGGACAATACATGCCAGTCTCCAAGAGGAAGGGATACCCACAGTAACTGCTGCATTAAGGACATTTAAGAGAATAGGTGCCCATAACTGGGTGTTAGCTTTATACAAGTCCATAGGGATCGAATCCGGGCCCGGAGCTTTATTACTCGCACTACTCTGTATCGCATACCTAACCTCCTGGAGCGAAAACCTAATTGCTAGGTTGGGAGCCATCTCATACTCGTTCTCCCGGTTATTTCTTAGGGGAGAACCCTTAAAAATACTACAAAAGTGAATTACCCATGCTTCCGGGGCGATGTTACAGCCAAGGCTCTCAGATGTATCTGTTCCAAAGGAACCTCTATTTACCACTTTCCAAAACAGGCCAGGATCCTTCAGAGCTATGGCACGTTCTAACTTTTCCCAGGCTTTACCTTTATGTTTTATCTTGCTATCCCTCAGGGCCCTCTTATATTTCATTCTAGCTTCTTTTTCGAGGACCCAATCTCTAGGATGTTTCTTAGTGGCCAGCTTCAGGTTTGCCCTTGCAACATAGCAGGTCTTATCATACCAACCACATTTACGTTTACTAGGTTGGCTGCCTACTGAAAAAAGGCAGTCTTTCACTGCTGCATTTACTACTGTTATTGCATTCATAACAGTTTTAGGATTAGGAGCCTCTGTCAAGAGTGTGTCCATAAATAAATGTAAATTTTCCCCCACCACCCTTTCTACAACTTTTTGGGAATCCACTTGCTTCCACCCAAGCCGCCTACCCTGGTCCTTTATCTCCCCTACTACCGGCCTACCTCGTCCTAATTTACGTAGGGCCCCAGGGAGTTTAAAGGATACTATAAGGGGATTTTGATCACTGAAACTCTCCCCCAGCACCTCACCCCCAATCACCAGGTCTTTCATAGGTGGAGACATAAAAATATAGTCAATAGTGGATTCAGATCCTCTTCCCACATAGGTTGGGAGTTGATGAGTGCCTACGGCTTCTATATCACACAAATTCAGAAGGCCCATCTTCCTGAGTTCCTTGATTAAAACCCTGCCTCTGGAGTCCTGCAGACCATCCACTAAATAATCCTCGCAGTCAAAAATAAAGTGATTAACCACAGTACTGAGCCTCCCCAACTTAGCATTAAAGTCTCCAGAGACAATAGCACAGAATTCTAGCCCCATCTCCTCCATTCTGTGTTTCAAAACCTGAAGAACGGAAAACAGGGCCCCAATTTGGCACCCCACATCCCACACAGCGTTATAAAAGTTTACCAGTAAAATATTAAAATTATTAGAGAAAATTACCCATACCAGCAATAAACCTTGGTGATTGCAGTTAATTTGAAAAGCACCCACTATCTTAGAGAGGCGGATTAGGGTAACCAGGCCACCTTTTGAGCGGCCACCAAGAGACTGCACAGCTGGAATTGCAAATCTGTTATACCCATCCCACACAGACAACCCCTCCGACCAAGTTTCCTGAAGCATGATCACATCAAAATTAGACACACACCTAATCCACGCCTGATCAGATAATTTAGCATCATAGCCCGCAATATTCCATGAAATAAGTTTACACTTTGGGGGCACCTCTTCCCGTATAGCCAGGGTCTTGGTGCATTGTCAGTTCACCCCTTCCAAGGATAAATTACTGTTAGTGACAGTTCTTCTGCTGGTTGCCTGGAGACTATTCTGACCCGGGGGGGAAACCTACCAGAACCCGGAGACACCCCAGTACTCAATCGCATGTGGTCATAAAAATAACCCAAAGGGACATACCTATTGTACCAGCTCTAAATACAGCAGGACGGTAAGTAGAAAGGAGCCTTTGACTCAGGGCTGGGTATCTGACATTTATAATAATACAATCTTCATCCCCCACCTTATTTTTGGGCCCGACCCATCCAATTCTTCTGGCAAACAGAATATCCTTGAAATCCTTACATGAGAAATCACAGTTCTTACTCAACCAATATCCAGCCTTGTTTGTGAGTTGGGCCGTGGACTCAGTTACCCCAGGGGCAAGAGCAGGTACATTCGTCAACACCACCACATAGGGGGGAGATCCAAACAGGTCAATGCAGGCCTGGCCGTCGGGAGATTCAGATTATTGTTCCCAACCAGCTATTGGTCAACCCCCCCAGCTACCACAAAATCAGGATCAGGCTGCCTACTAAAGCTAGGCCTATTGACAATCCTATCCGCCCTTAATATAGAAGTCGGTGCAGCCGGCGCAATCTCAACATGAGCGCCCTGACCCCCAGAATTTCCAGAATTAACCAATAACTGAGATGATTTTCCCAGAGGCCCCAATGGCCCCGCAGCGTCCTCCGGCAGGAGCAGCTCCTCACAGCGATGGGATCGCCTAGTCGGGGCCACACATCCACCTACACAGTGCCTCCCCTGACTTCCTTGCACAGATATCAGAGAAACTGCCTTTTCTATGGCCTTGATCATTCCACAAAGTTTTGACAATAAAATAGTAACATCACAACCCAGATGCTGGCAAGGTGCAGGGTCACTACTCGTACCCTTAGGGAGTTCCAAGGGGGATGTTTTCGACATGGGCATCGATTTCTTTAAGACTTTTTTTCCTCGAGGGGCTACATTTATCCAGGGAGCAGGCCGGGGGGGAAGATAATAAAAGTATTTTGCTTCTTCTGGAGGGGCCTTGGCCCTCAGAACCCTCTGTTGTCTCTATTAGCTCAATTTGAGCAGGCTCAACAGCAACCATAACAGTACCTTGGTCTCCCCCCCGAATAAGTCACCTCCACATCCACAACCTCACGAGGACCACTATCTATTGGGGCCTGACGCCAGTCCTCCAGTTCCATGGATAACCTCCTCTCTGCCAGATCAATCTCCTTCGTTACGACCCCGACAGCTCTTGCGAGGAAGGAGTCCAATGTGGTGGTGCCACTTCCCTGTCTACTACCGCCACCACCACCCCCCATAGCTCCAGTTAACCTCTTTTCCTGCCCATTTTAACAAAAAAAAAAATCAATAACAAAACAGCAAACAAAACAAACTCATGAATAAAAATTAAAAATATTAAAAACCCACTAGACCCACTAAAAAGGCTCCAAAATGTTCCCCAATATTAGTAAATGTATAAATAGACACCCTCCACTGGAGATGAAAGAGGGGTGGCCCAGCCCAGCCTCAGACGGGCGATGATGGGTGCAAGACGGCCCGCAATTGGCCCGGGCGCCGCCCGGGCGCAGCCCGCGTGCGTCCCGTGGTTGCGGGAGCTCGAATCAAGTTTTAAAGAGCTCCTGCCCCCTGTGTCTGTGACGCCGCCTCCTCCTCAGCTGACGCGCTACCCGCGGTTGCGGGATCGCGAATCAAGTTTTAAAGGGCTCCTGCCCCCTGTGTCTGTGACACCACCTCCTCCTCAGCTGACGCGCTTTCAAACAAAATTAGTAATAATTAATTGCTAGTACTTACCAAGCCCCGCAACCTAGATGCCCAGCAGGTATAGCAGGTCCCTCTTCCAGTTAATGATATCGACCCAGCAGTGCGTCAGCTGCTGCTGGGGGTGCCAAACTCCAGGGTGTCGGCAGAAGCAATGGTGCACCCTTCCCCACAGCGGCTGATGCTCCTGCAGCCAACACCCACTGCCGGGCCTGCCACCTCCTGCCAGCATGGAGAGGAGGTGGCATTGCACAAAAACAAGTGCTGCCACCTCTTCCTCACTAAAGAACGCACAAGGCTGCCCTTGGTGGTGGTGGCTGCTGCAGGGTGTGTGGTTCGCCGCACCCCCTACACTGGCACCGCCACGTACCCCACAGTCTGCCATGGAGCTGGGGGAGATATAACAAAAAAAACTGGAGGAAAAGAAAGAATAGAGAGGGAACAATTAAGTTAGGAGAAGTTTGGGGAAAACTAACAAAGGAACAAAAAAGTCATAGCAAATAAAAAAAAGAGGCAAAACTGTAAAAAGCACAAACACAAATACACACACTAAGGAAATAAATGTAAAACGGGAGGATTAGTTAGATAAAGACAGGATGTTTAAGCTAAAGAGGGGATTGAAATAGGCCCAGCATCATGCACAGAATAGAAAAAACAAGGTGGCCGCATGCGAGGGCATATGAGTGGTGCTATTCGGGCTTGCGCTTGCAATGCAGAGCACACAACTTGCATCAATCAGTGCAAACGGGCTGCAAGCACAACTCCGCCTGCTCACATGGAGTTAGGTGGAGTTCACAGAGTGTTTTCTTTATTCGGTGGAGTTTGCATAACGGAACTCTGCAAACTCCACCCAGGCCTAGTTCCATTTGGAAGAATGTATTCACTTTCAGAAATTGAAAAGGAGAAACCAAGGCAATATCTTGAGGAAAATCTTTAAAACAGACTCATCACACACTCCTCGTCTCCTGTTGGGTCTTCTCTCTTTTTTGTACCGAAGATAACCAAGGACCCATGGCCATTTATTGATTTCAGAGAATTCAATAGAGTAACCATAAAAGACCAATATCCCTTACTTTTTATCAAGGATATTTTAGAGTCAGTCAGAAGAGCCCAAATATTCACCAAGTTAGACCTTCAGGGATCCTACCATCTCTTTCATATCAAAAAAGGAGATGAGTGGAAGGCCACTTTCCTAACCCCGCTAGGGCATTTGAAATATTGCATTGTGCCTTTTGGGTTAAGCAGTGCTCCATCCATTTTCCAGCACTTCATGGACCCAATATTTGAAGACCTGTTAAACCAGAGTGTTGTCAGGTGGCCTGACCGCCGGGCAAGATGTCCGTCACTGCGTGAGGCTCTGCCTGGCCCGGGGCAGTTTCTCCACTCTATTTCTCCGTTGGACGGTGCTGGCGGGAGCGGACCTAGCGCGCTCCCCTAGAGGAACCCCTGGGCCGTCGCTGGTGACCCGGGATCGAGGGAGTGGCCGAAGCTGATGCGGAGAAGCGCGGGCGGGCCTGCTGACGGCCTCGTCCGTGCGCGCAAGGTGCCAGGTGGGCGGACGAGGAGGCCCGCAGCTGTTTCTGGAGGCGTGTGGCCGGGTGCGGTGGTATAATTGGGGGGCCGCTCGGCGACTTGGTCGAGTTGCGGCGCCGCTACTGCGGAGGCACTGCTGGACCCCACGGTACAGGTGAGATTCGGCCGTTCGGCCGGGTGAGGAATTGGCCCGGGCGGAGACGGGCTGGCGAGGTGAGGCCTCTCCTGGGGGGCCTCAGAGGCTTGTCATTGCTCTCCCTGGTCTCCGGGGGGGAGCGGCCTGGAGCGCCTGGGTAGGCCCTCGGGCTGCTTGCTGGAGACACGTGGCAGTGCCCAGTCGAGGGCGGTGTCGGCTGTGGCTGTGGCGGCCCGTTGAGGGCAAAGTGCGGAGATTATCCAGCTTGGCGATGTGGACTGCGAGAACCTGCGCGGACTGGCTGGTACCCTGGGGCTCTGCTGTTTGCTGGACTCTGTTGCTGGTTCAGGGTCCTATAGTGAGATCTGCGCTGCCAGGAGAGAGACATTGGATTTGGGGTTTTCGCTTGGTCCGTTCCGGTCGCTTGGGCCTGGTTAGAGGTGTTGGTGTGGAGTGGAACAATGGGCAAAGCTGAACAGCGCCAGGCAAAACTCACCTTTGAGGGGGGAAAAAAAGAACGCCGCTGTTGGCTCGCAGCCCTGCGAGGAGACGAATGGAGAGGATAGTTCTGAGGTGTCGGTGAAGTCCATGTTTTTGGAACTTAAGTCCAGCCTGGCTGGCATTGACGCCAAGTTGGACCATGTAACTGAGCAGCTCGATCGCATCAGGGCCCGTGTGGACGATCACGATTCCAGATTTGAGGCCCTAGAGTCACGCACCTCTGAAATAGAGGACGCACGCCAGGGTGACAGAGACCAGATTGCATGAATGGAGCGAATTCTTGAAGTTATACGCAATAAGAACGAGGACTTGGAGGTGAGATCCCGCCGTAATAACATTCGCATCGTGGGGTTACCGGAGGCGACCGATATGGGTCGAATGGAAGACTTTGTGGAACGGATGTTATCAGACCTGTTTACTGGTGAGCTCTCTCGGATGTTGGTGGTTGAGAGAGCGCACAGGTCCTTGGGGCCATGACCTCCGCCAGGGACCTCTCCACGTCCAATTATTGCGCGCCTACTGAACTACCGTGACCAAGACACTGTACTTCATTTAGCAAGGGAGAGACGTCCGCTATTCTATAAGAACTCGGAAATAATTTTTTTTCCAGACTATACCCTTGGCGTGCAGTCTCAGAGGCGTGCTTTTCTGCCAGTTAAACGACTGTTGAATCAAGCAGGAGTAAGTTTTGCCCTACTATATCCTGCTAAGTTGAGGGTGCGTCATGAGAGCAAGACGCTCTACTTCACGGATCTGAAACAGGCAGCCAGATTTGCTAAACAGTTGCCTAAGGTGCGGGAGACCACGGGGCACCGGGGTCGAGGTGCTGACGAAGCCGCCTTGAGTGACAATGACTAACTGGCTCCGGTTGGGCCAGTACCCATTGCTGGAGCTGCTTGGGTGCGCTGGTTTGCTCCTTGCCTGGTCCCATCTACTCAGTAACCCATAGTTGGCCCATGGGCCCCTCTTCCCCGGTGTTAGCTGGGCGGAGAGGTACCAGGCTGGTTACAGCCCCTGGGATGAGTCCTAATATTCACTGTTTTTGTTCTTGGGGAGGGGTTGGGGGCCTATATGGGTGGGTTCCTGGTAGGGTCCGTTTGGGGGGCCTGAGTGGGTGGGGGGGGATTTCCCATGCTTGTGGGGAATTGTTTTTCTTCTTTTCTATGGATGTTCTGTTTGATCTTATGTTATATTTCTGGCAGGTGGCGGTTTGCCTTTGTGTGCAATGCTGGATGACTACCGATGGGGCTGAGGGGTGAGGAAGTGTCTGTGGTTAGGTGTTTGACTTGGAATGTACGAGGGCTTAACGATAGGCGGAAAGCTCGACTTGTGGCTGCATATGTCAAGCGACATGAAATTGATATTTGTATGCTTCAGGAGACACACTTGGTGAGGTCCACAGTGTGTAGATTGAAGACTGGGTGGGTCGGTGAGATGCACTGCTCCACGTACTCTGGTTACTCCCGTGGAGTTGCAATCTTACTTCGTAAGGGTCTGCAGCGGCGCACGAGAGAGGTCTTGGTGGATCCAAATGGCAGATACGCACTGATGAGTGGTGTGTTGCTAGACAAGGCCTGTCGCCTTGTTGCTGTGTATGGGTCGAATGTTGATGATCCAGAATTCTTCCTGGAGCTGTGGCGTCTGGTTGAGTCGCTAGGGCCGGGTGCAGTGCTCTGGGGGGGAGACTTTAACGTAGTACTGGATGCCAGGATGGATAGGGAGAGCTTGGCCAGGATGCAGCATGTCGCGGCGGCTAAATCCTTGGAGGCTGTGATGCGAGATGGCGCGATGGTGGATTTATGGCGGCAGCAGCACAGAGAGGCGAGGGAGGGAACATGTTTGAATTATGTGCATGGTAGCTGGTCTTGAATTGATCGCTGGCTGGGTACCAGGGATATGTCGGTCTGGACTAGAGCGGTTGATCATCTCCCCCGCACGCTTTCAGATCACTCGCCGGTATGTTTGGAATTGGAGATACCAACTGAATTGCGTCGGTCAGTTATGTGGCGGCTACCTCGGGGGGCGCTTCGGGATGTGGCCTTTCGAGAAGAACTGCGCGAGGCGATTAGACTGTATTTTGTCGAGTATCAGGGGTTGGTGAGGTCCCCAGGCACTCTTTGGGAGGCATTTAAGGTTGTTATCAGAGGAGTCTGCCTTTCGAAACAACACAGTATAGTTAAAGCTTTGAGGCGAGAGATGGCTGAAATTGAGGGTCGGCATGTTGAGTTAGAGAGGCGGCTAGCTTCCCACTGGTCTAGTGATGTTCTTGCGGAGATTCACCGTGAGGTATCGCTGTATGAAGAGGCCTCCCTTAGGGAAATTTGCTTTGTTGGGAGAGAGGTTCGCGCCCGCCAGTATGGGGAGGGCAAAAGGGCTGGACGTATGCTAGCAGCATTGCTTCGCAGGCCTTGGGCCAGTGACTACGTTTCCGGGGTCATAGATGATGATGGCGGGAGGGTGTCGGGATCAGGTGGAGTTATGCAAGTGTTTACAGAATTTCACACGAGGCTTTATGCGGCCCGGCGGGCTTTAGCACGGCTGATGCACAGGTGTTTTTTGAGGACATCGCACTAGTATGGTTTGATGAGGCGCATAGGAAATATTTAGACGAACCGTTCTCGATAGAGGAGGTGGCTGCGGCCATTCGTGGTCTTTCTGGAGAGAAGTCCCCTGGTGTGGATGGCCTGTCCCCAGCGTTTTATAAACAATATGTGGATATTTTAGCTCCTCGTCTGTTGGAGGTATATGCGGAAGCCTTGGAGACTGGGTCGCTGCCGGCCTCGCTCAGGGAGGCTTTGATAGTGACGATCCTAAAACCTGGAAAGGACCAGACCTGATGCGATTCGTATTGTCCGCTCTCCATGATTAATATTGACAACAAAATCTTAGCCAAAATGATCACGGCGAGATTGCAGCCTCTCCTCCCCAGGTTGGTGCTACCGGATCAGTCGGGTTTTGTCCTGGGATGGTCTACATGTCATAACTTGCGCACCTTTTTTGCGGTGGCGGGTACACTGGTGGAGGATGACAATGCAGCGGCTGTCTTCCTGGACGCGGCTAAGGCGTTTGATTCCTTGGCCTGGGATTATATGTTCGCTCTTTTGGGTCGGGTGGGACTCAGCGTGTGCTTTTTAAGCTGGATTAAACTGTTGTATACATTGCCTACTGCTAGACTGCGCCTTAACGGAAGTGTATCAGCTCCGTTTACGGTTGCGCGAGCCACACGTCAGGGATGCCCGTTGTCCCCTCTCCTTTTCGTTGCGGCGATGGAGCCTTTGGCGGCTGGGCTTCGGCAGAAATACAACGATAGAGGATTACAGTTCCGGCAGCGCCCTATTTTGATATCTCTGTACGCTAATGACATTGCACTATATGTACGGAATCCCGACCAGAATCTGGACACGTTATTAGATGAGATTGTACGTTTTGGAACCTTTTCAGGTATTACTATTAATTGGTCTAAATCTGTGGTTCTGCCTTTGACCTCTAAGGCGTCACGGTTTGATTCCCGGTACCCCCTGGTATGGGCGGAGGGGCCGGTGCAGTACTTGGGTATACAGCTGAGTTGTGATGTGGAGGTGTTGTGGCTGGCGAACTATGGTGCTGCTCTGGCGTGGCTGGAGGGGAAAGTCGAGACCTGGCGAGCCCTCCCATTATCATTGATAGGGCGTATCACTATTGCGAAGATGGTGGTCCTTCCGAAGTTTCTGTAACTGTTTGTGAATCTTCCTCTACCGCTCTCGAGAGGCTACTTAAAATGCCTGCGCTCTGCGCTGATTCGTCTGGTATGTATGGGCGGGGCGACGTGCGCGTATTTCTTGGGAGAGGTTGACGGTACCGTTTGAATTTGGTGGGCTTGCTGCGCCGGACATGGAGTTATACTATCTTTGTGCTCAGGCGCATTTTGCGTATTACTGGCTGAATCCTATCCGATATCTGCCGCACTTGGTGCCTGAGAGTGACTCTGTGTGGCCAGATGGCATACTGTGGGCATTTGGTGGACGCGTTCCGTCCCGAGTGAAGGGGATCGATACGGTGGCATGCACGTTGCGGGCGTGGGGTGTGTTGATACAACGATCTGGGGTCACTGTCCCTTGTGCTCCTTCTTTGCCTGTCATGGCGATAGCCGATGGACAGTTGTATTGCGATGGTGGGGTACGTGGGTTCCTCCGAGAGTCTGGCCTGACTGAGCTGAGAGATTGGATGGCGGATGGCCGCTTGCTTGATGTCTCCGAGGTGCTGGCTGGTTGTGAGGGCACGGCGTTACAGCGCATGTATGTTATTCGTGTCCGTTCTTTCTTGTGGACCCGCTTGTGTGGCTCGACTGAGGCCCCTCTGGAGTTCCGTGCACTGGAAGTCCTCTGTAGTGCGCAGTCGCCTAGTAGGCTGGTCACCAAATTATATAACTGTATGCAAGGTCAGAGGAGTGGCTTTCGGGAATCGCCTAGGCTCGCATGGGAGGCAGACTTAAGGGAGCCCATCTCGGAGGCCTTGTGGCGTGACTGCTGTGCGCATATGAGGGTGTTGTCACCGAATTATAGGTTCAGACTGTTGCACTTTAAATTTTTGCACAGACTATACTATACCCCAGCGTGGTTGCATTCTTTGGGGCTACGTGAAGATGCGTGCTGTGTTCATTGTCAGCCGCCGGAGGCGGGTTTTTTGCATTTGGCATGGGAGTGTGCGGTTGTTTACATTTTGTGGGTGGCAGTTTTTAATGCAATTTCTGAAATGGTTGAATTAGAGATACCCGCCTCTCCTAGAACTGCGCTGCTTGGGTGCGTAGAGGATATCCGGGCGACGCATAGGCGCTTGGTGGGTCTGCTTTTGCTGCTGGCTAAGCGTAGAGTTGCCATGTGCTGGGGTGGGACGAGAGTGCCGTGCTGCTCTGAATGGTTGAGTGATGCTGCTTTTGGCCATGATCAGCTAATGGTTTTCTGGAGCTTGATGCCTGAAGGGTCTAGACCCAAAGATATTTGGGCCCGTTGAATAAATTTTTAGCGGCCCGAAACGAATAAGTGATATAATAGAAGTAGCCCAGATTGTGGTCTTACCTCCTCTGCCCGTTGGTGTATAAGTCAGGAAATGTGACTGGCTGCTGATGTCTAGCTGTGTGCCTTCACCTGCCTTTTTAGTTTGTTCTCGTTGATGCCCCCTTCTTATGCTATACATGACTGTCAATCCACTGCTGCCAGAGGTCTGCCTTGTGGTTTTTTGGTACGGACTTTGCCACTCGATAATAGATGGGGAAATTTAAAAAGTGAACTTTTGATTGTATCGCTTAATGTGTGCCTGTCTGTTTATTCCCCTTACGAAATGTATACTGATATTGTTGATGATGGCTATTTAAATATTTTTTGCTGTGATGATGCGGGGGGCTGTTTGTGTTCTTGTATGTTTATTATGATAAAATTAATTAAAAAAATATTTTAAAAAAAAAAAAACAGAGTGTTGTGGTATATTTAGATGACATTCTAGTTTATTCATCTGATCCCTCCTCACACCACAATCATGTTTGTCAATTCTTTGATAGACTGCGACAAAATAGACTGTTCTGTAAGCCTGAAAAAAGTAAATTTGATCAGCCTGATGTGTAATATTTGGAATGCGGTCTAAATAAAACATGAATTGCCGTGGACCCTCACAAAGTCTCCTTCCTCTATTAAGGAGACCCAAAGCTTCCTTGGTTTGGTGAATTTCTATCACCAGTTTATTGAAAATGTTGCCTCTCATACTAGCCTGATCTCTCAAACTCTCAAGAAAGAAATCCTTAAACATGGATTTAAGTGGACAGAACAAGCTAAAACAGTCTTACAAAACTTGAAAATAGCCTTTACCCAGGCTCCAATTCCATGCCATCCCTATACCTCCAAAACGTTTATAGTTGAGATGGATTCCTCAGATAGTGTCGTGGGGACAGACTTGTTTCAACAACAAGAGGCTGATGTGCTAGAGCACCCTGCTTTTTACCTGTCACACATCTTATCTGATTCAGAGAAGAACTACTCAGCTCTAGAATGGGAACTCTTGCCAATGAAATTAGCCTGTTGCGAGTGGAGACATTTCCTACTGGGGACAAAAGAACCTTTTGAAATCAGGACTGATCATCTGAACCTACAGTGCCTTCACAACATGCAATGTTGGAACACCTGCCAAGCAATATGGGCCTATTTTTTCAATCAACACAACTTCATTATAACTTATATTCCATGAGCTCAGATTGTATTTGGTGATGCTCTTTCCCAACTATATCCTGAGAGTCCAACTACTTTGCAGCAGAATATCCTGGACCCACAATGCATAATCATAGCAACTCTGTCTTTTTTATATAGAGACCAGGCAGGATATCCATCTCTAACAAGAAAAAAATGGATATATCAAACCAGACCCATTAGCAAGGCAAACATCACTATAGAGACAAGACCCTATTTCTTCCAACCAAAGAATTATAGCTCAAGGCCCTTCAGATGTGCCATAACTCACCTATAGCTTGTCACCAAAGTGTCAAGTCCACCATACAGATAATCCTTTTATCCTACTGGTACCCATCTGTACGTGAAGGTACTGAAGTGTATGTCACTTCTTGTCCAATCTGTGCTCAAACTAAGTCATCTCATTCCTGGACTTTAGGACTGCTGCATCCCCTACCAGCTCCTCCTGTGCCTTGGCATACAGTGTCCACTGATTTCATTTTAGTCTTACCACCTTCTGCAGGTAATTGAGTCATAATGGGGACTGTAGACTCTTTTTCTACCTACTTTTCTTTTCACACCTCTAAGAAAGTTGTCTTCTGCTAAAGAGAAGGGGAAGATTTTTATGTAGCAAATATTCCACCTCCATGGTCTTCCTCAAATAATGACCTCAGACTGAGGTCTTCAATACGTATTCCACTTTTGGAAACAAATTCTATAAACCCTAACACATAGAGGTAGCTTTATCTTCTGTATTCCATCCACAAACCAATGGTCAGATCGAATGCCTAAACCAAAGACTAGAACAATACCTTTGCTGTTTTTGTAATTCAAGCAAAAGTGACTGGACTACTTATTTATCTCTGGCTGAATTTTCTTACAACAATGCAGTTCATGTCTCTTTAAAAGCAAAACTCTTCTTTTTATATGGATAGCATACAAGAACCTTTCCATCAGGCTTACAGGACTCCTCTTTAGCTCTGGCAGCTGCTTCTTTTACTCGAAACCTTCAAAAGATAAGACAAAACGTCCTCCGTAATTCACGAGATTCAAAGCAAGAACAAAGGTCTCGTCTGATGCTCTCCAACAACAGTTCCCATCCTATCAAGTGGGTGACAAGGTTTGGCTATCTTCTAAAAACTTGCCTCACCATCTCTCGCTAAACAAAGTTAAACCGCAAGTTTATGGGCCCTTCAAGGAACATCATAAATCCAGTGGCCTTCCAACTTCAGTTTTCACGTTCTTGGAAGGTGCATCCTGTCTTTCATACATCTCAACTGAAGCCTACATTCCTGATCCCTACAACCATGTTTTCTCTCAACCTCTACCAGTCTTGGTGGACGAAGTTCCTGAATATGAGGTTCAGGATATTTGTGGCTCTCGGTTCTTTTGAAACCATTTACATTTTTGTGATTCATTGGAAAGGTATCCCGCTAGCAAGAGATCTTGGGAAGATGCTGCCTGATAAGCCCAGGGTTTTAGGAGGGGGCATACTGTCACGCCGCGGGTCGTAGCATGACCTGCAGCTCACTCCACTGCATCCCGCGTTATACAGTGAGATGCCCTAATCACTTACCTGCAGCCTGGGGAGTCCTGTAAGGGGCTGCAGTGGGCCATTCTTTGCTCTGCTTGTCAGTTAGGCTGGAGGCATTCCTCTCCTGGGGAACCCTATTCTTGCTCTCTGTAGTTTCTTCTTCCAAGAATTCCTGGGGAAGGGTTTTTACTTAACAATTCCATCATGGAGGCTCTATCATGTATTTTTGCCAGCATTTCCCAATCCATCATGATGGCCTTTCTTCTTCCTGTATGTCACTTCCTGTTTTGGGGGATATGAGGACCAGAACTGTCTTGCTCCTTGTGTTGCAACACTCCTCGCTCCTGCTGGTGTCTCCTGGCTCCTACTGGTGTATCTTCACTCCTTCTGGTGTCTCTTTGCTCCTTCAGGTGATTCCTGTTGCTTCCCTTCAGAACGTTTCTATTTCCTGGTTCTTGGCATTCCACTAGCCTTATCTGTGCCTTCTGAGCCTTGCTGCAGTCCTGGTCTTCTGCCATCAGAACCAGTCCTCATCAGCCTCCTGAAAGTCTCCAATCTCCAAGGAACCTGACATGCAATCCCTTTCATCAGTTTGTTTGCCCACCATGCCACCTCAGTGAGGAACCAGCTATATGCAAACCACTCTTAGTCCTGCTCCGATTGAAACAGTCGACCCCATCAAATGTTATTCTCAGTGCAAAGACCTAAGTGTGATGGGTATGACCATATGTGGATTCCATGCTAACTATGCCAAAGGACTCAAGCTTCAACTACTGATGAGGCCACTGTTTGAGTAGTGTGTTGATTCCCATTCATAAGGGACCTGGTCTGGCAGTTTGGACTGGACTGTTTCAATGAAGCAGGACCAAGCAAGATTTGAACATGGTGAGATCCTGTCTGAGGTGGCATGGTTGGGAAAAAATCAAACTCAGTGCCAATGTTTGTTATTTGATTGTTGTTGAAGCACAAGTGATCCTTTAGATCTTCTAAAGTAATTAGTATTGTCTATATTGCATGGTTGTAATTTACAAACATTTGTGGCTAATCGAGAAAATGTTATGAGTATGTAAGCATCCATAGTCTGTGTATGTCATAAATCATTTAAAATTTTTAAATAATTAGGAAAGTTAATATGCATATTATCCAAAATACCGCACTGGAAAAGTGAGTAATGTTATCAAAATACTTTATGAAGGCACAAGCCCAACACCATCACCTTTCAGGGCACTTTGAGCCGAGGTGCCACACCCTTTTAGCAACTGTCTTAAACACTATATAGATACTAATTCTCCAAAGAACATTTCCCGCCAGGGTGTTACATTCATTGGTGTAGCGTCTTCCACAGCCTGGTAGCCGTTGAATAACTAGGACACACACTGAGCTGTAAATCACACTTCTTTATTCCTCTGCGTGTACCTCTGAACTCCAAAATTCTAAACCAAGCTTTCATACCTTTCATTCGTCACACTGATACAAGTTCTTGGGGAGCCAGAAAGGTTCTATTCTAAATCATGCAAGATACTACATCTGACATATTTAGTAGCACTATGCCTGCAACCATTGATGGACCATGTGTGACCATCAACATGTCCCTGCAAAATCCCTGAGATGCTGTCCTAGAGCTGTCAGTATTTGTGCTTGCTTAGCATTTTTCCCACTTTCTGTAACACCTAAATCCAAGTCATCCAAGTGTATGAAGTTTCATTTAGACATACTAAAAATGAAGGAAATACACTTACGTATATTTATGAAATATTAAACTCCTCAGAAACAGACCTGCAAATGTCTACTGTATTGAAAATACAACCAATGGCCCATATTGCAGAAGGAAAGCAGAGACCATTTTGCACTGATGCACTTGTATAATAGGTGTAGCATGGACAAATTGTGGCTTGGACTGTGCAACCATTTACTAAATGTAATGCAAGGCAGGCACTTAGGCCCAGATGTATGAATATTCGCATATGCGAATACCAAATAGCGATTTTTACCAAATCGTTAAATGGGATTCGCAAAATGTGATGTAACAACACCATTGCAGTATTTATTGCGATTCCTTAAAATTTGCAATCTCAAATAGCGAGTACCAAACAGCGATTAGGTAAAAAAGAGAATCGGTATTTGGAAATCGCAAATTGCGATTCTTGGATTCTGGAGCAGCTTGATGACATCACAATCAGGAAGTGAGTTCAGTGCATGCTGTTTCCTGAAGCCTGAGCCACAGGAGCAGGCAGAGAGACCCAGCACAGCACCAGGGAGTCACTCAGGAGAGTCAGCCAGGACCAGAAAACACAATGGCCACTGATGGGAATGGGAAGGACAAAGGAGAGAGAAAGAGAAAACTAAAATTTATTGAGCAGGAATCGGAGGTGCTCACAGAAGAGGTGGTCAAGAACCATGACCATTTATTTGGCAAACATGCACTACAGGTCCCAGAAAGTGAGAAGAGGAAAATGTGGACTGACATTCAGACCAAAATATGCGCGGTGGGTGTTGCGCAACGTTCTATCGAGGAGATGCACAAACGTTGGTATGACTTGCGATCATGTGCCAAAGAGAGGGTAGAAAGCAGGCTGAAAGAGGCAAGGAGCACTGGAGGAAGACCACCCACCTAGACACCGTCTACCCCCATGGAAGACATGGTGAAGTCAACACTGCTGCCTGAAGCAGTTAGTTGTGTCACTGACATTGACACTTCAGGCACACCCGGCACAAGCAAAGGTAAGGGCAGTTATGATTTGAATCACCATATGTGCATGTACAAATGCCCCTTAGAAAATTGCAATGGCACTATGCACAGTGATAAGCAGTCCATGCCACATTGTCTACTCAACACCACAACGCCTTATGGGAGTGGTAGTCCATTCCCCAAAAGTGCATCTACTACAGAAATAGCAATATAGTGTAATTCCAAACAGAGATACAAAACAATTAGAGACACTGTGCCAGGGGAAATGTTTATCATGAAAGTAACTGTAAGATTACAAATGCAAGGTGAACATCATGAATGACATGCTGCACATTGTTGTTGCAGATGTTCTGGGCCCTGACGCAGCAGAAAGTGGAAAAGGGGAAATGACAAAAGTCAGCCACAGTCAGATTCAAACACCAGTGAGCCCATCATACAAGCACCAACTAGATACAGGGCAAGAGTGCTACCCCTCCCTGAGTTTACCCTGGACTCCAACGAATTGCAGGAAGAAGTGCTCACACCACCTTAAGAGGTTAAAAGCACTGACAAACAGCAGCCCCTGTTCCAGTGTCAGTCCACTCCACTCTGGAGGTGTTGTGAAGAAGGCAGACAGTGCAAAGAGAAAGGTGAGGGCCCATCACTGTTTGGTGGCCTGGAGGCATCCATGTTGAAAGTGCAGTGCCTGCAATGTAAACACATGAGATCAATGCACAGGCAGTTGGTGTCTCTCGATCACAACATGGGATTAATGCCCAGGCAGTTGGTGTCTCTCAATAACAACATGTGCAAGTTGCATGAGGGACAACAAGCTACAGCAGAACACGTAAAGGAGATGACAAATGCCATTAAGGAACTCTGCACAGTAATGCAGAAGAGCATGTCACCCACCGTAGGCGCCCTCACCAATTGAAGGATAGGTTAAATGGATTCAGCACATCTGTCAATCGGCTCACTATCACAACTGCTTTGGTGCCACAACATGCTGTGGGCATGCAAGTGGAAATGGCACATTGCAGTTGGGACGCTGCACGAGGATTGGTGCAAGTCACCAATGTATTGAAGACAAGCAGACATCCTGGAGTGCTACAAACAGCGATCTTGGGTGGTGGGGATAGTGAGGAGCTCTCTAGCCTCAGCAGTGTCACAGCCCCTGTAATGAATCCTAGGCATCGCAGTTCCAGAAACACTACTGTCTCTGAACCCGCAACAAGAGGTGCCACTGAGCCTACTGAGCGTTCAAGTGGAGTGCGTGGACGTAAAAAGTAATGTTGAGAAGTACAGGGGCCTTGCATATCATGTAACAATGCATTGATACTATGATTTCAATAGTTTCACACTGTAATTGGGACCTGATTGTGCATCTTGTATACCTATGTTCTATTCACACATATATTACCTGAAGTCAAGGAAATAAATGTGATACCTACAGAAATAAATGAAAGTAGATGTGGTGTTGTCATAACTTACATCAAAAATAGTTGCGTGTAATCTCAGCATGTCTTTGCCTGCCCTCTGCTGCACTGGTTCTGTCTGCTGGTTGAAAGGGTGGCAAGGGGTTGTCATCCTCATCGAATTCCGGCTCTGTGGGTGCCACTGGTATGCCTCTTGTCATTACGATGTTGTGCAACATTGCACATGTGGCCACAAATTTGCCGGTGATTTACGGGCTTTATTGCAGTGCGCCCCTACTCTTGTGCATGCATCGAAAATGACTCTTCAGCAGGCCAAAGGTCCTCTCAATCGCACTACATGTCTGCCTGTGTGCTGCATTGTATCTCCTTTCACTTGGCGTGGCAGGATTGAGGTAGGGTGCCAACATGAAGGACCACACTGCATATGCACTGCCTCCTAGAATGACAGGAGAGTTAAATGAGTTATTGTTATCTGTGACATCACATAGACATTATGCAACATTGTTCACTGTTACATTACCAAGTAGGTATCCTCCGCCAAACTCCTCAGCAAGAAGTCTTGCGTGTATTCTACTGTGCCTGAAGATGTATGAATCATGTGTGCTACCTGGGTATCTAGCCACAAGTTCAGTTATTATGTTGGAGGCATTGCATATGACCTGAATGTTCATGGAATGTGTACTCTTCCTATTCCTTTATACGTACTCTTTGGCAGATGTTGGACCGATTGCTACATGTCTCCCATCAATGCAGCCAATGGTGTGTGGAAATTGTGCTTCCTGCTAGAAATCAAATGTCATTTTTTGCAAATCCTGTGTTGGGGTATTTTATGTACAGATGGAGTTTGGTTAACATTGCATTTAGGAATACATTAAAGAAGTGTGAAAGTTAACTTTGAGATACACCTCCAGCTGCTGCTATGACCCCTTGATAGCTTCCTGAGGCTAAGAGGTGTAACACCTGCACATGAGTGGGTATGGCATTGGTTCTGTGTGTGTGTCGCTGCAGTAGGGGGTTGTAAATCAGCTGTTAAGTCAAGTATTATGGCAGAGTTCAACCTGTACTTGTCAAAAATCTCCTCCTCTGTCTGTTCGAATTGGGTAATGCGCACTCTAAAAATGCGCTCATGTCTCCTCCTACCTCTCCTCAAACTTGCCAGGATCCTCATCCTCCTCGCCATGATGTAGAGTGTAGCCATTGTAGAAAAGATCTGAGGACTCTTCATATAGCTTGCACCTAATTACCTCCTGATTTCAATTTGTGGTAAATTGCACATGCAAAAACCCATTTTGCGACTAATAGCAATTTGCGAATGCTTGATACATTGAATTGCGATTCGGTATTTGCGAATTGCAGTCTGCGATTTGCAAAATCTAGTCGCAATTTTAAGGAATCGCTATTTTAGCGATTCCTCAATATTGCACTGTGAATGCCTTTCATACATCGTGAAAGGCGATTTTGCATTTGCAAACAGTGGAATTTACCGATTCGCACCGTTTGTGAATGCAAAATCCTTTGATACATCTGGCCCTTCCTACCTTACAGTCCACGTGCAGTTGGTGCAATATGTGACTGCACCCACTCTCATGAGAGCCCCCATGGCTCCAGTCAGGATCACTGGGTAGTGAACGGAGTAACCTTGCCTTCTTATATTCCCCTTGCGCTCGAAAGAGTGCCTTCGAAAACTGTTATTCTGTGTGCTGCATCTTTGGTGGTCTTCTGCCTGTGTGTGGGTGTTTGTGAGATTGTATTATGTACCAGATGCATAAAGGGAGGCATCACATTGCTTTAGTAGGGTTAAGTACTCTTTCAAATGAGAGAATGCCGACTTTCCACTATTCTGGTTCTAACTTTGTGACTGTACAATTGGTTTTACACAAGTCACTCGCATATATCTGCAATCCACTGGACTTGTGTTTCAAATTCTGTGATTCTATGCCTGATTCACAACGTTTTAAAGGCACAAGTGTGAATGACGTAATAAAGTACATATTGAATACATTGATTATGCCTGATTTCCAAAATGTGACACACAAGTGTATGCTTCCGTTCTACAAGTGTGCACCCTTCTGTGTACACTATGAATACCTGGCACCTTATTTAGAGTTCGGTGAAGATGGTAGAGCCATTAAAATTTGCCAGCTGTCCTATTTGCATACCATTCCCATCCCTCACGAGCTTTTTTACTACCCAGCTAAACTTTGTAAAACATTCAAGTCTTGGACAAAAGAGATATACTAATGTCCCAGCATAGCTTCTCAGTGGCATTCGTTTTTTGCTCATAGATTGAACCCCTGCTCCTTTGACTGGCTGATTTGCCATGCTGTCATGGCACAGCTGGCCTGTCGCCACTGTTATTGTTTTAGATTTGGTGTTAACGAAGACCTTTTGATTTTACTAATACTATATGTATAATGTTCTTGAATTGTTTCATTCACATTTTTCTTCAGCACACTACAACATGGGGGTCTCTACACTTCAGACTTTGGCTGACTTTACTTTGATAGCATTTTGCCTTTTCACAAATACATTCACACATAAAGTAGTTTCCTTTATTGCCAGGCACTGCAAAGACAATACACACTTTTTGAGATGATAGAAAATGCTTGCTTTTACCCATTGCGTTTTTTTTTTAATTTAGATTGATGAGGGTCAGGCATCTTTCTAAACAGTAACGTGCAAAGATATTGCAAAACTAAACACAACTATTCTAAACAAGCACTAACAGATAACTGACAAATTGAAAATGCTGATAGTCAATTCCAGGCCTATTGGCTTTGCCAATGCTTGTTGACTAATGCAGGCTTCCAGACAACAATGAGGCAGCACTGGGAGAACCATTCTACCAGCTGGATTGGCAGATTTAAATACAGAGGACATAATTGGACTGGACCAGCGAAGTCAGTGGCCACAAACGGAGACATGAGCACCTCAGTTTTATACTTTGTTTAGGCCAGTGCTATGTGCTGCCTTGCCTGGCATTGCTTTTTGGGACAAAGCCATCCATAAATTTGGCTCAGCCACAAAGCAAAATGCTAGTAAATCTGGGTGCATTCTCCCTGTGCCTAAAAACAATAAAAAAATGACCTTGTGTAATGCAATTGATGCTCATGTAAAGTGCTCCAATAACTTCGGGCCGAGTGTGCACTAAATAAAACTGTAAAAATAAACAATGGATAAATAATAATTTTCATGAATTAATCAGAAATGTTTGTGAATTATCAAAACGCCAATGAATTACAATGTGTATATGTAAACTACACATACCATAAATTATTAGGTACAAATTTGTGAAAAGTGGCGCATCACTTTTCTTGCGCCCCATTGCACCCCCCCTAACTCCACCATTAATGATACGGCGCACCATGGTGCATGTTAGGGAACTAGTGTCATATATTTTGATGCTAGTTTGGCTTTTTTCATGATTAGCGCCAAAAATATTGATGCTAATCTTGCAAAGTGACAGGAGGCCCATTGAAAAGAATGGGAGCCTCATTTGAAGCTTGCCTTAGGCAGGCAATAAAAATGACGCTAGAAGTGGCACAGTGGAACCTGTGATTCCACTGTGCCATTTTTTTGGGTCCTCCTAACGCCGGAACGCCGCACTTGCACACATTATGCCTGGCACAGGCAAAATGTGGTTAAAGGGTTTACAAAGTGGCACAATGCGTGCATTGCACCCATTTTTTGTAAATATGGAGCTGCGTTTTTGCCACCTTAACTCTACAATAGCGTTGAAAAAAAAAATGCTAATGTGGCGCAAAGTGGTGCTAGGGCCTTCTTAAATCTGGCTGTTAATGTTTTGTGACTCCTCCGGTCTTGTCTGTAGCACACGGCGGTTCGACCTAGAAGGTGTTCCGAGTACCTAAATGTCAGTAAAAACGTTTGGTAAGTCACTAAGCCAAGGACTACTGTAACGAGACTGCCCTATAAATACAAAGACGGCGTTGCTTGAGTTTATGAAACGATCAATGGAATTTGAAATTAATTGGCTTTGGTTGTTATGATTTATACTGAGATCGAGTTATTTAACTAGAAAATTAAATATCCTCGTTCAGTCATTTCTTTTTCTATCTGTCATGATGGCCAGAGTGTGTTTGTCTGTGATGGCTGGTGCAAGTTCCTAGAACTGAACAGCATTTAATTAGTTACAGAAACGCCCAAGAAGTTGAAGTGTATTAGTTTTAGTCATTATCCTCTGGAGGATCAAGTTGGAACTAAACCAATTTGGTTAGTGACACACTTTTTGATTTAGCATTTGAATGAGTCACACTAAATTGCTAATGTGTCGCTAATTACAAAGATAATTCCAGTCGCTTGTCTACAAATAGAGCAGGCGCCAAGACAAGGACGACACAACTGTACAGACAATTAGCCAAGTTCAAATATAAATCAGGGATGATGCTCCGATTAAACAAAGCATGTTACTCGGGATTTTTTTTCCTGCAGGTTTACTTATCATTTTGTTATGATTCATTGTATAGATGTTTTAGGATCATGGCATGAAAAAAATGGCCATGGGCTGCAATTTCTACTTTAAAAATAGGTCACAAGGTGGATAATAAAATAAGTTGTTATGTACATAACTAGGTAAGATTCCATCAAGGCAATTTGAGCATTTCAAAATAAGAGTGGCTTGAGCTGTGAACAAATATATATTTTTTTTAAACTGTTTAAGAATGTTTCATTCATGCAAGATGAGCACAAATTTTTGTATGGTTCCCTTCAAAGAAGGAAATACAAGCATAATGTAGATTTTACCCTGCTCAGATGGACAGAAAATATGGATGTTGTTAAAGTCAGGGAGGCTAATATTATTGCAATCTCCTTTACTGTCACCACTTACAGCAGCCTTAGAACACTTAACAATAACGTTTCAACAATATAAAAGGTTAGAACCTCCAACCCTCTTCATTCTTTTTAGCTGATTGCAACAACACAGCACATCTAGAACAAAAGAACATTTTCAAAATCGCAAAACACAACAACGTTCATAATAACCAAGTCCATAGTTCCCATTCCAGAGAGTAATCCAATGATCCAAACTCTGAAAGTAAATCCAATGTTTTCTGAAGACTCCGACTTCTCCATCTGTTTTCTTTATTGTTGTCCACGAGCTATAAGATAAATGCTTCTAACAAAAGCAGGGTTGGGAATACAGGTGGGATAATATTAGCCTCCATGTCTTTGATAAAATCCAGATTTTCTGTCCATAAGAGCTGGGGGAAATCTACATTTTATGACAAGACCAGAGGCTAACATTATTTAATTTTTAAAGCTTATCTAGTGAACAACATTCAACATTCTCAACAGGCTTAAAATAACGTCTACAAAACATTGCATCATTTGACTAATCTGCACACCTCAAAATATCTTGCAAAGCACCTCCCAGCATAAAAGTTTGAGAAACAAATGTACCCCTCACATAATGTGCCCCATCATGCTAGCATCCGCACCTGAATGTTTCATCACCTTGAGAGAGGGTAGCACTTATACTCACAATTTACATGAAATGTTTATGAACTAATGTGCAATAATACCGCATAGAAAATGTATTAATGTGTTTTTGCTAAATGTGCGCTTGAAATGTGCCCACGGGGAGTGGCCGTCAATATATACAATGATTAATGAAACTGACTAATAATGAAAAGATGATATGTTAAAGTATGATTTTACACTAATATTAAGAGTTATACCTAAGGTTTTGCTAAATTAATCATTAGGTTTTAGTTAGCTTGAGTCGAGGCCTAGCTGCCTGGTTCTTCATATTAAATGTGTTTTTCTAACGTGCAGTGTGCTGACTTGCTGAAGGACATTTATCGTACTTTTCCAAAAACTAGAAGATGAATGTAACCGTAGTAGATCCGTTCCCATGAAATTCGACTAGCTCAGAGAAACATTTTTGCCGAATGCAACAGTGTAGACTAGAACAGGTACAAAGTCACCTAAACCGGTACAGACAATGGACCTACTGACTGAAGATGCGAGAGGACCACAAGAGTATGAAATCATACCGGAAATTCTGCCCGCTGGAGACGTCATTCATAAGAACCAATAAACTACGTGAGACTGTTATGGGGTGACAATTTTGATGAAATCATTGGAAACTCATTGGATGGAGATAGTGGGGTGCCAACCCCATCCAATCAGAAATTAGGGGACTGTACAAAAGAAAAGGGATAAAAACCTTTGACACGAAGAGCCATTAGGGGAGATGCTGTTGCAAACTTTTGCTATGACCCAGACACTTTGTCACTCTGCATAGAGACTTTGCTGTTTGGTTCTTCACACCATCCTTGCCCTTATCTTGCCGGTTATATACTTTTCCTCCTTATGAGGGAAGTGTCCCTTTTTACCCGTCTTGCTGAATTCCTTCTCTGATGGCGAATCAACTGATGTCCTGAGGACGAAGAATGAATCTGTATGCTGACCCAATACGGAGGGTAAGTATATGATGATGACATTGTAATTGTCTGTTTGCCTTTCCTTTCTAGGTACCAACTGCTTCTTTTGACAGAGACCATAGTTAGATGTTTTCCAAATTAGTTTTACTAAATTATTTTGCATGAAGCCCAACATGCTAATGCTAATTTGAGGTTAGTTGAGGGGTTCACTTAATGGACGCAAATAGACAAATGACTGATTCAATGCTTTGTTGAATAATGTGCAAATGATACTCTGCTAAGGTTAACCTATGTTGACGTCGTGCTATGTTCTAATGTTTGTGATCTTGGCTTTGATAAAATCTTATTTGAATTGCCATATTATGACAATGCTGATGTGTTTCATGGTTATGAGACTAATAAACTTGCTAGTAGAATTGTAATCAATAGAGAATAAATATCACAAAATCGTACTAAACTGGTGTGGTTATTCATGACTGAATGGTCATGGTGGTTTCTGACTCTCATTGATGACATTATTGACATATTGATTGACATGTTGATCAGTTATCTCGTCCTAAGGTGTCTTCAATCAGGGTCAAAAGATTCATTGGCCTAAAACGAGTCCCAGAGTGAATAAAATAGCTAGAAAAGGGACGCGTTAGCAGTTCTGGTAGCAGAGCAACAGTTTAGGCCCTTTGGGGCACTAGGACGAGGGACCATTGTTTAAAGGTGTTTTTCAGAATAATGCAAGTTGGAGGTATGATGTGTCTCTAAATTCCCCATGACTTTCCTGGAATCTCGGAGCTTGCCTAAGTGAGTTGGGTATGTTCTCGGCAGTTTAGAATTTGCGCTTGCTCAGCTTAATTCATATTGCAGGTGATTTGTGAGGTTTGTGTGAATTTAGGCCAGGTAATGTTGTTTTAGTAGGAGTGGGCGTACTCCGCAGTATGAGAGTAGGGAAGTCGGCGAACTTCATGTGAGTGAGGCGCTTTGTGCTCAAAAATTGTCCACGTGGTTGCTGGTTATGTACGAACCCGTCGTGGTCTAAGACTCTGGAGTATATTGACAAGTGTAGGAGACACTTGGTTTATGTTGAAATTTGTGTGGTTTAATAGGTCAATCGGGTGTGGTTGACAAGTCGAGTTTGGGTCAAATTGTGTGAGTGAAACCTTCGATGGAGATTTGGCAAGTTCTAAAGTGCACTAGAACAAACCATTGACAAGTCGAGAGTAGGATTTGCGGGTCGAATTCTGCTTGCGAGTGCGGGAACTGAGAAGGAGAGAGTAGTGGGCGAGGCTTCAAGCAAAATCTCTGTAAAGTTCTGAAGCGATTGTGTTACCCTTCCCGTAGTAAACCGGCAAATTTGGGTTTTTGTTGTTAAAGGTGCTCGCAATATATTGCATTTGTTTTGTGTGAGGAGGACAAGCCGCAAGACTTTGTCAGCCACAGTGTGTGAGTGTGACGTCAGTGGAGCCGCACTGGGATATGTCAGTTGCTGAGAGGGGTCGTGCACAGATTTAGAGCCGTCCGTGAGAGGCAATTGGTTGAGAAGGTAGGCGAAGAGTATTCTGGGAATTAAAGTCACTTCCTGATTAGATTCTAAACAAAATAAAAGACCCAAAAATGAAGTTTTTCAAGGCTCTAAAGAGTGCTTTCAGGGGAGATACATACATTACAGCGAGTGTGGGGGAGCCTAAACCGCCTGAGGGTACTCCAGCTTATATCGGAATGGAGGAGAAGGGAGTCGCGCCATGTCTTTGGTTAAAGCAGTGGTGCAAATTGACAGAGAAGGAGGGATGTTTGGCGTTTCCGGAACACGGAACCTTTTAATATAAGAATTTTGGAACATTTGCGGTTGATGTTAAATGTGCAAAAACCGCCCCCAAGACCAGCTCAGTATGAGGCATTATCGGTCTGGAATTTAATGGCCATACAACAGAGGCAGCAGAAATTGATGAGAAGAATGAAAAGAGCAGAAAAGACTTTAACGGAAGCTAAATGGGATAATGAGACCAAGATGTGGAGAAGGGGAATAGTTGACGGAATTAAGTTGTTTCCGGCAATAACACAAGAAGATGAGACACAGGGAAAGAAGTCTACTTGTAAGACAGACAAGGGCTCTAGTAAGCCAAAGGAGACTCAGAGGCCTTGGGCAGACGCAGATGATTCAGACGATGAGGAGTTCCTTAATCAGTTGTTACATGATCGCCCGCCACCATATGCCATAAATGATAATGTACAGAGCACTAGTGTGGGTTCTGAAGACCAGGCACAAAATAAGGGACTCACAAATACAGTACAGACAAGTGATACAGTTTTTATACAGAATGGTGTCAGTGTACCCACTGCGTCAGACATGCAGATACAGTTGCAGCCACCACAAATTCAGAGGCTCTATCCTGATGTTCCAGTATTAGAGACAACTATGAGTTTGATGGTGCCGCCGGATCCAGTATACACGAAATCGAAGTTAGTGCAGATTGAGCCAACTCTGCAATTGCTGCCGCAGCAACAGATGGTTCCGAGTTACACTTCTGTTTGCAGGACCGCAGTCAGTAGCTACAGCACCCATGATGAATCAAGCTATGGGAGTTAATGCTCCACAGGGTTTGGGAATTGGACAGTCACCAGCTGCTATATCATTGCCAATTACTGTTGGTCCACCAGTACCGCTGTATGCACAAGGTGAGCCTAGCGTATGTGATCAGGGAGTAATGACCCAAGAGGCAATAAGAGGAGGGTCTACCGGAAACTTGCAGGGAACGACACAGGGAGGACAGACAACTGAAAGGTCTAGATCCTTGTTGGACTTTAGTCCGATTGGGGTTCCTTTGGAGACAATGAGGCAATCAGGGTTGGGAACACTAACCCCACAGGTAATGAGTACAAATACGACACAGACACCAATGATGCAGTTTGGAAATGTCTTGTTGCAAGGCTTAACAGCGCAACAATTGAATGAGCAGTTAGATAAGCTCAGCTCTCTGCAGACTACTACAGTGACCGCAGAGAGGTCAGAAAGGGAAGAATACCTGAATTTTGTGAGACTGGGTGTAGAAGCCACGGAACTAGTGGAAGGAACAATGGGAGTGAACAGATTAGAATCATACACGGAAGCAGAATTAAGGTATCTGTGCCCCAAAATAACCAAGGAAGTGAGCAAGGTGCATCAAAGGTTGGCAAACCTGGCGGACAAATACGGCATAGACATAGAAAATACTAAACATCTGAAGAGGAGCTATAGGTTAGACTTTGAACCTAAAGACTTCGATCATATGAGATCTACTGGAATGAAGGCACATCTCAAAGAGATACTGCAGAGTGCTCAAATTTGGGGAGCATTAGAGAAGTGAGAAGTCAGATGGGCAAAGAAGAGAGATAAAGAGAAAAGTGACAGCCCGGAAGCAAAGCAGGCAAAAGCTGCACCAGACACATGGACAATAAAGATGTTACCAATGAGAGAGACAGCTGGAGGCGTTCTACTCCATCTACCGTGGTCCAGGGGTGACATCCTGTCATTCACAAATGATTATCCCAGGTTGAGGGAGAAGCCGATAGAATGGTACCAGCAGACGGACAGGTTTGTGAAGCTTGTAAAATGTCTCTGGGAAGACTTGAATTCCCTGTTTGAGATTATAGTTCTAGCTGACTTATGGCTTGAGTGCAAGAGGGGTGTGGATTTGTCGACAGAGGAACTGGCAAGGGACAAGGTTACTGGAGCACCGTCTTCTGAAGTGATGAGGTATTATCATAAAGTGATTGAGTTTTTGAAGCAGAAAGTGTCGCCGAAGGTGACTGATTGGCAGAAAATTGATCGAACATCACAGGAGGGCAAAGAGTCGATACATGCTTACTATGGGAGGTTGTTGAAGGCATTCAAACACTACAGTGGCACTGAGGTCATAGAACCGAAGGACATGAATCATCTTGTGTTCAGGTTTGTTGAAGGGCTGAGGCCAGAGATTACCCAGATGATTAAGAATCATTTGATCTGTTGCCAAGCAAAGCCGATTGGTGAGGTGTTGCAGTATGCAAAATACTGTAGTGATGAGATTGAACTAAAACAGAGAAAGTTGAAGGAGAAAGTGATGGTGATGCAAATTAAGGCAGCGCAAGCAGGGATGCAGGGAAATGGAATACAGCAGATGATACAGCAGCAACCGCAGGGAAATGGCGTGTTTCAAGCACAACCGAGAGGTCAAGGTCGAGGAGGTTGGTCCAGATATTAATACTGTTGTGGTTCAAAATGATGTCCAAGGGATGAAAAAGGTATCACCATGTCACGCGTGCGGGGGTGTGGGGCACTGCAAGTGGGAATGCCCAATGGTAATGCAGGATGATGTTGTTCAACAAAGCAATGATGTCGGTACATTTCAAAATGTGAGGGGTTCAAAAGTGAGGAGCCAAAATCCAAACTTTCAGAATAACATGGTGCAGATGCAGGGTCTCCAACCTGTGCAGCAAATGCAAATGCTGCGTGTTCAACCAGCACAGATGCAGCAGGTACAACAGCAGGTTTCCATGGTAACTAGACAGCAAGTGCAGATACCATTAGCTCCAATGGGACAGCAACAGGTGATGCTTCCTCAACAGGTCACAGGTCAAGCAATGAGTCAAAATAACACAGTACAACAGTTCCCATTGCGTGGTGAGGATGGAATAAACGATGAATGGTCGGATGATTGTTCAGATAGTGAGAAGTGTAGGCTTGCAGCGTCCCTAGAAGTAGATCAGAGGGGACCTTATCTTGAAGGAAAGGTGATGGGTCACAAAGTTTTGTTTCTAGTTGATACAGGAGCTACACGTTCTACAGTCAGAAGTGCAGAGGTTCCGAAATTGCCACTTTCAGGGCGTACCATAAGGGTGGTAAGAGCAGCAAATCAGTTCCTGACAAATCCGATTACAGATCCGGTCCAAGTAGAGATTGGTACCTTCCAGGGATTCCATAGATTTGTAGTCTGTGACTCGAGTCCCATATCCCTACTGGGAAGAGACTTTGGCGCCCATTACAACCCTGGCGGTCTTGGACCGCCAGGGTTGTTGTGGCGGATTTCACCACCAGCAAGCTGGCGGTGAAATCCACAGTATTATGCACCTCCGGGACTGGCGGTTTCCCGCCACATTGGTCCCGGCGGATTTAATCCACCAGGGCAGCGCTGCCCAGGGGATTACGAGTCACCCCACCGCCAGCCTTTTCCTGGTGGTTTGAACCGCCAGGAAAAGGCTGGCGGTACGGGGAGTCGCGGGGCCCCTGGGGGCCTCTGCACTGCCCATGTCACTGGCATGGGCAATTCAGGGGCCCCCTGACATGGCCCCATGCAGCTTTTCACTGTCTGCTGTTCACAGTGCAGACTGTGCAGACAGTGAAAAGTGCAACGGGTGCAACTGCACCCGTCGCACAGCCGCAACACCGCCGGCTCCATTTGGAGCCGGCTCCTGTGTTGTGGCCGAGATCCCCACTGGGCCGGAGGGTGGAAACCAGGTTTCCGCCCACCAGGCTCAGCGGGGATCTCCTGATGGCCGTGGCGGGAGTGCAGCCGCATTGGCGGCCGCCTGGCGGTCCGATCTTGGCGGGCAGCTTCAGCCACCCGCCAAGGTCGTAATGAGGGCCTTACTGTGTAAAACGAGGTGTTCGATTACCTGTTCCAATGAAGGGATTGAGGTGCAAACAAACAGTGATGATGAGGGGGACGATGGTCAGATCTCAGAGTCAGAGATAGAGACTGCAAATGAGGAATACCCTTTGATAACCTTATTCCCGATGTTCACAGTGACTGACTTACCAGCCGAATGCCAGGGAACAGTTGCAGAAAAGGTGTGGGACCTGACAGGAAAAGAAGTTGGACTAATAGAAGGAGTAGAACCGGTCAAGGTAGAGGTAAAGCCAAGTGCAGTGTTTCCCCAGGTACCGCAGCACCATATGGCATAAGATGTCCTTATACAGGTGACACAGATAATTGAAGACTTTATAAAGTGAGGGTTTCTAAAGGAAGTGATGAGCAGCCCGTGTAATTCACCAATAATGGGTCTGAAAAAGCCTTGTGGGAAGGTTCGAATTGTTCAAGACTTGAGGAAAGTAAATGAGATTGTGGTAAAATGTTGCCCCATAGTGCCAAATCTAGCCGTGATCATGTTTCAGGTTCCCTGTGATTCAGAGTGGTTCACAGTTGTGGACCTGTCTCAAGCAATCCTTTCGGTGCCTCTTCATGAGGACAGCCAATTTCTTTTCAGTTTAAAATTCCTGGACAAGGTTTACAGTTGGTGTAGAATTCCACAAGGGTTTTCCGAATCACCTTCCATCTTCAATCAGATATTGTAAAAGGACTTGGAGTCATTAGAATTGCCTTTCAGTTCGACTCTAATACAGCACATTGATGATTTGTTAATTGCGTTCAGAACAAAAGATGACTGCAGGTATGACACAATTGCCTTACTGAACCATTTGGTAAGGAACGGACATAAAGTGTCCCCAAAGAAGCTGCAATACTGTCAGAAAGAGGTGAGGTACTTAGGTCACCTGATTGAGAAAGGGTTGAGAAAAATATCCAAAGAAAGGGTGACAGTCATATTACATATGAATCCCCAGACAACTAAGAGAGACTTTAGGATGTTTCTGGGAATGGTGGGCTACTGTCGTCAGTGGATTCCCAACTTCTCGATTATCTCTAAACCTTTGGTGAGATTGACTATAAAGGAGATTCAGGATCGCCCGGGTGGCATAACCATGTCTGAAAAAGAGATGAAGGCATTCATGGAACTGTGGGAAAACGTGTAGGGCACCAGCTTTAGGTATGCCTGATTACACAAAGCCTTTTGTACTGTTTTGTCATGCTTGTTCTTTGTCTGTCCTGACACAGGTCCATGGAGGTGCAAACCGCCCAGTAGCATATTTTTCAGCTACTTTGGACCCAGTCGCAGCAGCCTTACCGGGTTGTTTGCGTGCAGTTGCAGCAGTTGGTCAAAGCCTCACTCAGTGTGAAGGTATAGTGATGGGACATCCTTTAACAGTAATGGTCCCACATTCAGTTGAAATCCTGCTGACCTGAACCAAGACGCAGTATATGCATATGCAAATGCGAGACTTACTAAGTACGAAACGAAACAATTATACTGGGGTCACCAAATGTATCCTTAAAAAGGTGCACTGTGTTAAACCCGGCAACTTTACTTCCTATTGAAAATGCAGACATTGATGATACTGAGGAGGTAGAACATGATTGTCTTGAGGTAACAGATCTGTGCACCAAACCGAGACCCGATATTAAAGTTACCCAATTGGAAGAGAATGATTACATTATCTTTGTTGATGGTTCATGCCTGAGAGACTCAGTAGGGGTACTGAGAGCTGGATATGCTGTGGGGTACAATCATTGGTATCTTAGAAGCTTTCTGGCTCCAAAGAGTATACTCTGCTCAAGTGGCTGAATTGATTGCTCTTACTAGGGCATTCCACGCAACTGAAAACCTGAAAGTCCCTATCTATACTGCAGCAGATACGGATTTGGAATTGTACATGATTTTGGCCAGTTGTGGTCACAGAGGGGTTTCATGACCTCTTCTGGTTCACCAGTGAAAAATGGCGAGAAAATTAAGGACTTGTTGCATGCGATTCAGTTACCTCTAGAAATTGCCGTGGTGAAATGCAATGCTCATGTTAAGTCACAAGACTTTGTGTCAATGGGAAATGGATATGCAGATCAAGTCGCAAGGTTTTGTGCATTGAACTGTATATCGTTTCAAGACCAATGGGAGTTGTTACCTGAAACTGAAAATGAAACATGCTCAAATTATGCATTAAGGGTGGTTGACACATTGGATGAGTTAAAATCATTACAGGGGTGTGCTAGTAAAGAGGAGAAATGGTCCTGGCAGAGAATGCAATGTATACGGAGATCTGATGATTTATGGGATTCAGAGGAGGGGAAAATGGTTTTGCCAAACAGTCTTTTGTCACAATTTGCGAGGTTTTACCATGGTCAAGCACATGTTGGGAGAGAAGCAATGATCAGGTTGTTCAAAATCGATTGGTTCAATCCAAAATTCAGACAAGCTGCAGAAGTTATCTGTCACAGGTGTATTATCTGTCAGCAGATGAATGCGGGGAAAGGGACTATGGTGAATTTGAGCTACGTTGGGAGAGAAGGAGGTCCATTTAGCAGAATGCAGATGGATTTTATTGAGATGCCTGTGTGTGGAGGTCTGAGATACGTGTTGGTGATTGTGTGCATTTTCAGTCACTGGATTGAAGCTTCCCCTACACGTACAAATGACAATCTCTGAGTAGCAAAGCTGCTGCTTAGGGAATTGATACCACGTTTTGGGTTTCCGATCTCTTTAGAATCAGGTAGGGGAAGACACTTCGACAATGAGGTGATTAAGCTCTTGTGCGCTGCATTGAACATTGAATAGAAGTTCCATTGTAGCTATTGCCCTGAAGCATCAGGACTAGTGGAGCAGATGAATGGTACCTTGAAGTCGAGGATGGCAAAAATGTGTGCAGCTACCAATTTGAAATGGCCAAATGCATTGCCCTTAGTGCTGATGTCAATGAGAAACACACCAACAAGAAAACAGGACTGTCTCCTCATGAGATTCTTATGGGCCGAGCTATGAGATTGCCCACAGTGCCTGCAAATGCTCTTGTAAATATCACGGATGATATGGTGTTGGACTACTGCAAGGGTCTGGCTGACGTGGTCCGCTCTTTCTCTCACCAGGTGGAGGCTACCACATTGCCACCGATAAGTGATCCAGGTCACACCGTGAAAGCCGGTGACTGGGTTGTTTTCAAGAAACACATGAGGAAGTCGTGTTTGGAGCCACGTTGGAAGGGGCCATATCAAGTAATACTGACAACCACTACTGCTGTGAAATGCGCAGGTCTTCCTAACTGGATCCATGCCAGTCACACAAAGAAGGTGACGTGCCCAACTGATGAGGAACTTGATTTGTCCAAAACAACATCTGCAGAGACGGAAGTCTCAGGGCCTGAGAGTAATCAAAGTGGAACTGAGACTGAAAGAGAGCCCGCTGAGGGCGGCTTAGTTACTCAAAGAGTAAGCGAGATCCAGAGGGGTGACAGTGAGCCTATCTCAGCCGAGGCAACAGATAAACCGACACAAAGAGAGGTTCTCCCAGATGCAGATGGATGCGATTTTGAAGTTGAGCCTATAACTGACTCTGAAGGCGAAGGAGGTGAGGTGGAAGGAGGTCAAAGTGTTCTGACTCCTCCTGAGCTGCTTGCAGATCCATCAAGAGAAAACACCATAGTACAAGAGGAGAGGAGGGCACTGTTCAACATCCTGAAAGGCCGAGTGGAAAGAAAACACTTAAAGGAGATAACTGTCTGGAGCCACAAGCTGCAAAGGAGAAAGTGATCCCTAATGAAACAATAGAGGAAGAAGTTGACACAACCAGGAAGGAAGATCTCAGTGAAGGAGAGTTACAGGGTGATCACAAACTAAAAAGAAAGAGAGTTGCAAACAGAAGGTACACAGGTCCTGAATGGGAGTATGCAACATAAGCTGAATGGCAACAACAATTCTTGGCATTCTGTTTTGATAGAGAATTCCAGGTCAATACTACGGCAACTGAATTCAACCATAGAAAGAGACTGTGTTAAATTTGAAAATCGCATAAAGAAAGAAACCTGAGAAAAGAGACTGATAAATTACTGGATGTGACACTGATAGCCTGAATTGACTCTGAAAAGCCGATTATGACAAATAGCTAACCTGATTTGACAAAGGGTCCTGGGAGTGAGTGAAACGCTGTAAATACTTTCAAAGAACGAGACTTTTGCACAAGAGAAAAAAAAAAAAATTAAAGAAGAGATTTTATATCATCCTCAAGTTGATAGTTTGCTTCATCTTATTCTGCTGTCTGATTCCTTATAGATCATGAGTAACACTAGAGGTGATGATAGGGGTAGGATGTGTGGTTGGTTGAGTGCTATTTTGGGTATTGTGTGTGCAATAATAATTATAGGTGTGATTGTGGGAATGCCATTGGTGGATAAGAGTGCGATTAACAATGCTTCAACTCCTGAAACTGCTACACTAACACCATGGGGGAGTTTTGAGCAGGACACAAAGTACTTGCATGAGGGAACTAATTCTAAAAGGGAACTATCTACTAATGTCTTCTATCGCTTGCTGAATGAGTGTGTTGACACAATGGATGCGAAGAATTGCTATGTGTGCACAAAGATTCCTTTGTCATTACAAGAAGGGGTTACTTACTATAGCCTGCCACCTACGTACAGGATAAGCTGTAGTTTGCTATTAACGAGATTCTATGATCAAGAACATGTTCAATACTTCTATTCTAATCTAGATGTAGTGTTTTCATTTGTCCCTGTGATTGAGTTTCTAAATAAATTAGCTAAGGAACATAATATAAAAATAGTTAGGGGTTTCTTTGAGCCGACACTGACATTTGGAACAGTTTATGCGCACCGCAATAATCTAACCTGCTTACTAACGCCTGTAGAGAAGAGCTTCTTAGATCACACTGATGATAGAAGAAAAGCATTAAAGGAAAGGCTAGAAAAGGGATTAGAAAAATGAACGTTTGCAAATGATTATGCTTATAGTGCAATAAAGACACAGGGCAAGTTAGCTATAGATGCATTACACGTAGGAAGGCTTTGTATATATAAGCCAAAATCTGATCATGACACTTTATTTGTGGGAACGAGTGAATGCAGGCATGTGTTTTTGTTTCAGAGTAAATGGGCGTTCATGTTAAATGGACAGGACCCAGCGATCCCTGGGATCTATTACATATGTGGACTTAATGCTCATTACCGTCTTTCAAAGGGATGGTATGGGACATGTTATTTGGGAATAGTTTTCCCAAAGATTTACCAAATTGATGACTTAAAGCAACTTCCTAAAATGTCTGAATTACATCATACTAGACAGAAGAGAGAGACAGCGGCTGCTGTTGTAGGTGACATATTTGGAGCCATAATTCCTTCAGTAGGGGTTATCTTAAACTCCATAAAGATTTGAAAGTTGTCTACTATTGTGGATAACATGCTGACAAACTTCACAGAGGCTATACTCCTGATGGATACTGAACTTGCTGCAGAGAGGGCTATTACTCTTCAAAACTGGCTTGCTTTAGACATTCTTTTAGCAAAGAGTGGCGGAGTCTGTAAGATGTTTAATGAGCGCCACTGTTGTGCATTTATTCCAGATAATAGTAAAAAGATTAGAGGTATGCTTACTAACCTAACAAGAGATAGTGCAGATTTAAAGGAGCTGAAGGAACCTGGAGTTTGGGAAAGGGTTGGAAAAGGAATTACTAAAGTAGGGAATTGGTTTAGTAGTATTTGGAATGGGGTACTTGCAAAAATAATAGGGTGTATATTGATTGTTCTAACTTGTTTATTCGGATTATGGCTATCATGCAAAATTAGTAAAAGGTTTAAAAGAAAATTGGCAAAACGCAATTAAAAAAACAGAGGAAAAGAAAAAGGAGAAAATGTTCAAAGAAATCTGGGAAAAATCACACGGGGAAGAAATTGAAATGCATGGTCTAAGAAAGTGAAAGGTTGTGAAGGGAAAGGTTTTGTGTGATGACAAATGTCATCAAAGGAGGGACTGAGAGAACGTAGCACTTACGCTCAAAATTAACATGAAATGTTTATGAACTAATGCGTAATAATGCCGCATAGAAAATGTATAAATGTGTTTTTGCTAAACGTGCACTTGAAATGTGCCCACGGGGAGTGGCCACCAATATATACAATGACTAATGAAACTGACTAATAATGAAAAGATTTTATACTAATATTAAGAGTTATACATAAGGTTTTGATAATTAATCATTAGGTTTTAGTTAGCATGAGTCGAGGCCTAGCTGCCCGATTTTTCATATTAAATGTGTTTTTTAACGTGCAGTGTGCTGACTTGCTGAAGGACATTTACTCGTACTTTTCCAAAAACTTGAAGATGAATGTAACCGTAGTAGATCCGTTCCCATGAAATTCGACTTGCTCAGAGAAACATTTTTGCCGAATGCAACAGTGTAGACTAGAACAGGTACAAGGTTGCCTAAACTGGTACAGACAATGGACCTACTGACTGAAGATGCGAGAGGACCACGAGAGTATGAAATCATACCGGACATTCTGACCACTGGGGACGTCAATCATAAGAACCAATAAACTACGTGAGACCTGTTATGGGGTGACAATTTTGATGAAATCATTGGAAACTCATTAGATGGAGATGGTGGGGTGCCAACCCCATCCAATCGGAAATTAGGGGACTGTACAACAGAAAAGGGATAAAAACCTTTGACACGAAGGGCCATTAGGGGAGATGCTGTTGTGAACCTTTGCTATGACCCAGACACTTTGTCACTCTGCATAGAGACTTTGCTGTTTGGTTCTTCAAACCATCCTTGCTCTTATCTTGCCCGTTATATACTTTTCCTCCTTATGAGGGAAGTGTCCCTTTTTACTCAACTGATGTCCTGAGGACGAAGAATGAATCTGTATGCTGACCCAATACGGAGGGTAACTATATGATGATGAAATTCTAATTGTCTGTTTGCCTTTCCTTTCTAGGTACCAACTGCTTCTTTTGACACAGACCATAGTTAAATGTTTTCCAAGTTAGTGTTACTAAATTATTTTGTATGAAGCCCAACATGCCAATGATAATTTGCAGTTAGATGAGGGGTTCACTTAACGGATGTAAATAGACAAATGACTGATTCAATGCTTTGTTGAATAATGTGCAAATGATACTCTGCTAAGGTTAACCTATGTTGACGCTGTGCTATGTTCTAATGTTTGTGATCTTGGCTTTGATAAAATCTTATTCGAGTTGCCATATTATGACAATGCTGATGTGTTTCATGGTTATGAGACTAATAAACATGCTAGTAGAATTGTAATCAATAGGGAATAAATATCACAAAGTCGTACTAAACTGGTGTGGTTATTCATGACTGAATGGTCATGGTGGTTTCTGAGTCTTATTGATGATGTTATTGACATATTGATTGACATGTTGGCCAGTTATCTCGTCCTAAGGTGTCTTCAATCAGGGTCAAAAGATTCATTGGCCTAAAACGAGTCCCAGAGTGAATAAAATAACTAGAAAAGGGACGCGTTAGCAACCTCCTTTACCCATGAAGCAAGAGTGGGAAATGATACAGCTCAATGAGATTGTCTAAATGAAATTAGCAATTGATTCACACTCACAGATCGTATCTCTAACATTCTTCTCTCATACTCTTTGACACATCTATACCACACACAAATTCTCATGCTCATCAAATTATGGATACAATATTGACACCGAATGTGTTCTCTTGTTTAAATAAAAGCACACACCTTCTGGTGAAAAAATCCTGTTTGAAACATCAAGTGCTCGAACGCCTGATACCAATCTAAAATAAATTAGGCATAATGGAATTGTTAACTTCCGTGATAACACCTTCAAACTCAGTACATTATTAACACCTTATCCAGCCAGTTAACCTTTGGGATGTTACCTTTGTAACATCCCAAACAGAATTATACCTGGAAACTGGAGATTTAGAAATCCCTATGGTTCTTATCAATCTTTTAACCAAAACATCTTGACCTACCGTTACGCCATTAATCAAAACATGCCCAACGAATAGCTGATTTATGGACATTAATCGTCCTGTAAGATAACCCTTTCTCAAACATTTCAGATCAGTTATTTGCAATTTCTACAATTACCACTGAAATGGGATCAAAATCCCTCTCCACACACCAGAAAATTATTTTCTGCCATGCCAGCTTATGCATTTTCATAGTACCTGGTTTCCAGGACTTCTTAATAAGATTTGTAGTTCCCTGAGAAAGCTCAGGCACCTCCAAGACATGCCTGGATTTTTCCATGCCATCACCTTTAACTACCCTGACAGTACCAGATTGTCCATGTCTCCTGTGGGTCCTAGCAAAATTTCCTGACATGTTGGTAACAGTATTGGAAAATCCACTGACACTTATAGAAGTATTGGATACCAAATCTGAGATCTCCAAAGAGGTGTTATTAACATAACTGTCTCCTTCCACTTGTGAACCATCAAAGTCACCCCTGTAAACATTGAAAATGGAGGAAAAGCATATCTTCTGAGACACCTTCAATCCTGTCTGAATGCAGCTATTGCAGTTGAACCTAGGCATAGATGCCAACTGACAAATGTCCTCATCTGAGCATTCAACATGCTTGCAAACAGGCCTACCTGAAATGGACCACAAAACTCCATCAATCTCAGAAAAACTGTTCTGTTCAGAGTCCAATTGCTCTAGACTCTGTAATTCTGCAAGAACCAATCTGCCTCCACATTGTTCAATTCTGGAATGTGTTCTGCTTGCACTAGAATATTCAGTCTCAAGCAAAACTACCAGGACACCTTTGCCAAATCTCCTTGGTCCTTTGACGTCAGAACCTCTAATTTGTTCAGCTATCTCACTGCTGAAATATTGTCCATCTGCAACAGAACTGAAACACTTTTTTTCAGAAAACCTATCACAAAGGACCCAACCAGAAGTTCCAAACAGTGTATGTGTAACTTGCTGTCTTCCTCCAACTATACTCCTCCTGTAAAAACTGTACCACAACATCATCCTGCTAAGTTAAAACTTGCATCTGATTCTATAATCATCTCTGGATTCTCTCCAAACATAGCTTTCCCATTTCATTCCTCCATATTCATTAAGCACTAATCAAGTTCCTTCTTTGCTTTCTCTGTAAGCACAATCTCAGCTGAATATTTCAACCCATTTCTTAAATGATTTGCCTTCAACCTCTGTAGTGTTCGATAATTCAAAGTCCCTGGGAAAATAACTAGAATTATTGAAGATAACAAACCTAATACTCTCACCAAGATTCACAAAATAAATGATTTCTAAACTCAATACCTTTCATATTTCCTGTCTTATCCGCTTCAACTTTTCCCTTGGTAACTTCAATTGTCTTCCTACTGCATCTCTTGATTCAAAATGAAGTACAACTTCTGCCTGTTCACCACAAACCCCAGATCTTCCAACCAGGGCATTGACATATTTGTTTATTCTATAATTTGTTTACCTCTCCCGGACCATAGACAATATGTCGTCTAGATATATTATACTGCACACACCACATTCCCTTAAAAATGCTGCTACTGGCTGAAGTACCTTTGTGAAAGTAAAGCTCTAGTGATGTCCAGACCTTGGCTGGGGGAACCGGCCTCCAGTGCACCCCCGGCTATCCAAAAGCACACTTGTCAAACAGTTTTTTCATCTCATGCTGAGATTTTTGTAGAGAACTAAACACGCCCACATATTTTATGACATCATCACCAAATAACAATCCATTTGCATCTTGACCTGCATTATTATTGGGCAATTCAACCAATTTTGGATCTGTGTTAAGTAAAACACTTTTTCAGTGTTCAACTGATATGGCTGTATTTGCATTTCTTAAAGGACACACTGCCCTTTGAATCCATTCTCTTTATTCTTGCACATTTAGACTTTCTTCATTCACATATGCTTTCCCAGCTATATCAAAGATCTTTGTCAATGGTCCTTTGAGATCTAACAGCCTATCCTGACACATTGTAGGGCCTTTATTCAGACCTTTTCTGGGATCATATTCTCCTTTTCCAATAAATGCTAGAATCATTGCATCTAAATCAGGCTTCATTATTACCTTATTTGTCACTTTTGGTTTTGGACATTCGGATCTTAGGTGTAGCCTTACATCCTTAGGAATCTGCTTCCTGAACCATATTTGCCCATATTCTGCTACATGTGCTGCCAAGGACCATTCAGGTGAAAGCAGATGCTTTATTAACATGGGATCACACATACACTCCCCTAAAGGGTCTGTCAAAACTCCAATGTCTCCTCTGTGTGTGCTCTCTAACTGTTCTGTTCTCTGTATCTCCTCCCTGTCCTCATTATCAGAATCAAAATTGGATGAACAGCCTATTTCCACTTCTGTGCTACCCCAATAATCATCACATTGTACAACTAAATGTTTTCAGGCACTTTTAAATATTTTCTTTAATTTCTCTGGCCCCCACAAGTGTCCTAGACACACCATGGTATGTACACTTACAAACCCCACAGATTTATTTATTTTCACTAGATTCCATATGTTTCCTTTTTCGACTTGCTTTTCCAATTTTCCTTCCCTGAGAACCCTTACAAGCTGACCAATAACTCTCTTCCTCAGCCATCATATTTCTGCTTTGAAAACTTTTCTCTAACCTTTTCTCTACTCTGTCATCCAGATAATTTGGAAATGTTTGCACCATCCTGCTAATTGTTTCCTCTAATGGCATTACCTCATTAGTTTGTGCACTAGATTATGCCATTATTCACAATGCAAACAAAAGTATTAATCACCACAAAAACTGAACTGCCCAAAGGCATTATAATGATATGAGCTATTCCAAATTACTTACTAAATGATATACAATAGTAACTAGTCAGTAATCCAACCAATATTCATCCAACTCTGTCTTTCTTAGCTGATCCTTGAAATGTTAACAGATTAAGTAAACCGCTAAATCCTCCCACTCTATCAAATTTCAGCTCCATTCGCTCTTTATGAAAGCATCCAAGTATCTTAAAATGGCCACCAGTGCATTACGTGACACATGAGGCGGGTGTGCCCTTAACATAAGTCCTATATTTATTTTCATTGCCTCAATACTAACCGCATAAATATAACTTTTCACTTCATTATGTTCTATGTTACCATTTTGTCTGACACTCCGAGGCCATCCTTCTGTCACAGTCTGCATGTCTCTTACCACCGTTGGCTGAAGAACTTGAAGGAACACCAAGTCTTCTGCTGGTTCTGGACTGGCCAAGATAGGGGTGACCCTTTCTAGGAGCCACAGTGCTGCTGACTGGAAAAGATGCCAAGGCTGACTGTACCCTCCAGAAGGAGTCCCAGAGGAAAAACCCAAAAAGTTTGGGGAAAAAAACTCTATCACAGGAACTCCTGAAAAAGAGGAAAAAGAAACAATGAAAAAAAGGAAAAATAGAATAAATCTTGCAGGAAAAAACAGGAATGTGGAAAACACGGAAAAAAACAGGAGAGAAGGTCACCACCAAGCGGAAGTGTTTGCAACGCAAGGAAGAAAAGGCCTCTAATGAGGTATTCTGGAATTTCCCTAAGGTGGGTAAGTCCTGTGTTCCCACAGTAATATACATGTTTACTCAGTGAATTGTAAAATCTTGGTACAGAAAAAATATATACATGAATTACTTCAGGATATTTGTATGATTTGAAAAGAAAGAGACAATTAGACCATTTTCTTCCAGAAAAGCTCCTGTATTTTCTCTTTTTTGTTCAAATTAAATTGATTTGCGTTGCACAGTCAACACGTCTTTTGCCCCCTAAAGGTGAGCAGGCCTGGGCCTTTTTCAAGGCTGTCATAGTTATATAAAATAAAACATTAATCAGTTGTAGTTCACAAAGTGGTTTGCTGGTTAATAAAGTACAGGGGTTTTCAAAGGCAACACCAGGCTACTTTATTGCAACTATCAGTTGAAGTAACCTACAGATTAAGAGAGGCCACCCAATGACAAACCTGGTATACCTTGTAAGATGCAACGCAGAAAATTAAAGAGGAGGCAATCAAACCTGCTATTTTCCTGGGTACTGCACACCAGTTGTTTGACGGACCTCTTACCACACCAATAAGAAACAAAATAATGTGCCTTGCTCCACCTGCTTATAAGCAAGTAATAATGACTCTCTTAATTAATCAGACAGGGTAGGCTTTTAAAGATATGTTAGAGGTGGTCAGAGAGTTAGGTGAATTAGGTGTCTGGGAAAAACCTAAGAGATCTTCAAGGTCTGAGGGTCGCAAAGATAATAACAGAGAATCTAGGAGAGATATGTTCATGGCATTACTGAAGGATGGTGTCAGCAAAGAACAGGTTGATGAGATAGATACTAAGAGCTTGTGGGAGATGTACTGCAAAAGAGTCTTGGATCGTAAGGAAGGTAGAAGAAAGGTAAACAAGCAAGATAATAAACGAGCAACTCAGAATCAGCCACAGGTGTAGGAAGATGGAAAGGAGAGGTAGAAAACTGTCTATTCATGAGGGAAAGAGGACGAAGGGTTTGACAGCGAGTGGTCAACTTTGGAGAACAGGGGTGGAGGAGAGTCTACTCGCAGATATGAAAGCATATATCCAGATCTGACTTGGACAAAAGTTGACCGGTTTAAATCAGACCAGGAAACTGGCCAAGCTCCAGTACAAAGTTGGGCTCATAAAGATAACAGACCCATGTTGATTTAAAAATACACTGGAAACACAGAACTGTTTAAAACGTTTGCGCATTGGTTGATACTGGAGCAAAGGCCTCTTTAATTTATGGAAATGCTAGAAGTTTTCAGGTCAACAGTACACTATCACAGGGCTGGAGGGAAAGCAGACCCCGCTGTGCAAACTACAGTTCAAATGAAAATAGGAAGAACACCAAAAAGAGAATATACTGTTTTGATGGAGCCCCTTCTGGAGTACATACTGGGAATTGACATTTTAAGACGAATTACTTTGTATTTGGATGGTGGTTGTTATCAGTTTGGATCAAAGAGATTAATTTCAGAGGCAGCTATGAGGGTGGGTCAGCTGAAGATAACCCCAGTGAAGGTGCCCCAGCAACCAAGGTAATCTACATAAAGCAGTACCACATTCCAGGAGGGCACGAGGAAATAAGTGAAACTATAAATGAAATGATTGAGGCTGGTGCAATAGCTCCAACTACCACTGAATGTAACAATCCCTTTTGGCCCGTTCATCGACCTGATGGGCGCTATAGAATGATGACAGTTTACCGTGAGCTGAATAAGCATACACTCCCTTTGACAGCCGCGGTCAGAGACACCATCACTTTGATTGAAAGAATACAGAAGCACACAGGTACCTGGTATGCAAATATTTATATTTCTAATGCATTATTTTCTATCCCACTGGCTCCTGAGTGCCAAGATCAATTTTCTATCTCACATTCTGGCAGACAATTCCAAATTCTAAGGCTCCCCCAAGGGTATGTACATAGCCCCACCATCTGTCACTGCCCGGTGTCAGAATATCTGGATTAAGTATATATCGATCCAGGTGTGCAATTGACCCATAACAGTGATGATGTGGTGATTCAGGGAGAGACAGAAGAACAGGTGCAGACTCAGTTGGAGCGGGTTGTGGAACTCTTGCAGAGTAAAGGGCGAATCATTAATCCAGACAAGACACAAGGACCCTCTCAAAATGTAAATTTTCTAGGGATTCAGTAGAATCGGGGAAATAAAGAGGTGTTGGCGCAAGCAAAACAAAAGATTCTGGAGTTTTCCACTCCCTGCACTAAGCAGGAGACACAGGGATTCATTGGATTGTTTGGTTTTTGGAGACAACATATTCCTCATTTGAGTCAGATCTTGGCCCCTACAGTACAAACTGACTAGAAAGAAACATGAGTTTGAATGGGGTGAAGAACAGCAGTGTGCATTTGATTTGGCAAAGGAGGCAATTCAACAAGCTTTAGATTTGTGGCCAGTACAGGATGGAGACATTGAGTTGCATGTAACCGTTCAGGGGCAATATGCAAATTGGAGCATGTGGCAAAAGCAGGGAAGAACCAGGGCGCTCTTGGGGTTCTGGACTAAAAAGTTACCTGAGCCTGGGGAGTGATACACTCCCTTTGAGAAACAGTTGCTAGCGTGTTATTGGGCTCTAGTGGATATTGAGCAAATAACCCTAGGGCAATGTGTGATTCTAAGACTTGAGATTCCAATAATGCAGTGGGTGATGAGTTCACCTAAAACACACTGCATAGGACATTCACAAGAAGCTAGTATCATACGTTGGAAATGGAACATTCAAGACAGAGCTCGAGCAAAACCAGCAGGCACTTCAGCTCTACATGAACAGGTGTCACAGTGCAGGATGAGGAAAGGGTGCAGGAGGTACCACAAATAAAAAAATCATCAGTGAGGTGCAGTGAGCCATTTCAATCCTTGTCCCCTGAGGATAGGAAGCATGTATGGTTCACCAATGGTTCAGCAAAATATGTGGGAGCTAAAAGATATTGGAAAGCAGTGTCATATATTCCAGTCACCAAAAAGTTGTAAACTAGTACCGGAGAAGGGAAAAGAAGCCAATATGCAGAGTTGTACGTTGTGCATCAGCACTAAAGAAAGAGCTGCCTGGAACTATGAAGTGAGCTTGAAACGACACGAGCAGAGGTAAATCAGTTCTCAGCTGTTTATTAAATAATGTTCATAACAAAGGAACATTATAATCACCCCAGCGCATAGCAGTTGGCCCTCCGATGTCGGGTCTTCCCGACCCTGCCGTCCCGACCATTGCCCTCCAATCTCCGGTGTTTCCCGTTGCGTATTTCAGAACGCAAAACACAGAGAAAAAACAACACGTGCGCGTGTCAGCGTCTCCGCTGCGCGCGCGGCACATTAAACAGCTGATTCAGCTGACCGCGGCACGCGCAGCGGAGAACGCTGCAATCATTACTGTGCTTAAGCACTACAATTAGTTTTTTCTTTTAACAATAAAAAAAACAAAACAAAGAAACAACTTACAAAAATACCCCTACAGAAAACAACCAACAGTTTGATATCTATACATGCTAAGTATTGCAACATTTGTCTAAAAACAAATTCAACTTAAACAAATTCACCTCAACGATACCTTATAGGTAACCTGTGAATTCTAACACTTTTTCTGATAGGAACAAGATCCATGGATGGACTTCCCCTGTTTGAACTGAAGTCCTTTGCTGCTCCGGATTTTTGTACATTTAAGCATTTCCTCTCTTTCAAATAATGATCACCTTTATCTTGAGAAGGCAACAAAACCCCCTTTGGCTCTACTTTTACAACTTTGCCCATGTTCCACCAGTTACGTCCATCAACCCGCACAGCATTACCACATACCTTGTCAATCTGCAATGGTTCAGAAAACTTAGAGTCACCTTACTTAACAAAAAACGGCAATGTGACGCGTACCCAATCACCAACAGTGAACTGGACATCCTTCACACCCTTTTTCTTATCATAATACCTTTTCTGTTTTTGTTGAGCATTTTCCACATTTGAACGAATTTTAGAATGTATGTGTTCCTTACATGTAGTATTTTTGACGAACTTAGCCAACCAAGCTGGCCTAAAAAGAGTAGCAGGCTTTCTCCCTTTAAGTGCCTCAAACGGAGATACCCCTGTGGTGGTGTGAGGTGTTGTTCGGTAAAACCAAATCATACTCTTTACAGCGGCATCAACTACACATCCATTAGCTAACGCCCACTGAATACATTCACCAATCACTCTATTAAATCGTTCAACCAAACCATTAGTTTGCAGTTGATAGAAAGAACTTTTCAAATGTTTGATGGCACACTCATTTAAAAAACTATCAAATTCACTGGATACAAACTGAACCCCTTTGTCCGACACAAGTTCCTTAGGAAACCCCTCCTCTAAAAATACATCCTTCAAAAACATTACAACTGACGTGGAATCTGCATGACTCACAAACTTCACATGCGGCCACTTGGAAAAGTAATCAATAACAACATACGCGTACCGTAACTTAGAAGGAAGAGAATTAAACGGTCCCAGCAGATCGATTCCTAATTTCTCCCAGGGACCTGTCGGACAATCTATTGGCTTAAGCGGAGGATTTGACGTTTTGACAGTCTTATCACTAGATGTACAAATAAGACACGATTTGTCTAATGTATCAATTTCTCTGTCCATTTGCGGCCACCAGTAGTATTCTCTCACCCTTTTTTTTGTAAAAGTAGCACCGAAATGCTAAATGATAAGTTGCCTATTCCTGTTGTTTGATGGTCCTTTCAGATTGGCTTCACATTTTTTGATTTGTTCTGAATTAGGGCCTGATTTAGATCTTGGCAGTATTACCACCAAGATGCATTGGTGGCAGGCCTGAAAAGACCGTCAAGGCGGCAGTCTACCACCCACTGTATTTAAATGTATTGCAGCTAAGTCAAAGACCGCCAAGACTGAGTGTACATTGTTGTGCCAGCTTCATCCCACAGTCACAATGCCAACGAGCAGGCCCTTCATCGCCTTCTTAATGGTGATATCCCGCTAAACCTATTTAGATCACACAGTTGTGCTGGTGGTCTTTCAGCAGCGGGCCCATGAGAGTGGGAGTCCGTCGCAGGACCTGTGCAGTATAGTACCATGGCTGTGGCCATTGGTTGGATGCAAATAGGTCACAACAATTATAGATTGGACAATTGAAAACACCTGCAAAACACACTATAAAACACACTCCATTCCAGACCATGATCTTTGGCCATTACACTGCAGCAGACCATTCAGGCACCCGATATTTCCAGCCAGGTGACAGGTTTTTGCTTTGTTTTATTTTCCTCTCCCTCTGTGGTTTCTTGTATGGTTTTACTTAATTTTATTACACTTATTTTGTTGAGTACTATAAAAAAATATATATTAAAATCCACAATGGCAGGGAGGAGAAATCCCCATTTCCCAGAGGGAGATCTGTGGATGAAATATTAGAGTAGTCACATAATTGTTTGGAGCACAAATACAAAATACTACCATTTCCCAGAAAAGGCAAATGTGGTCCAGAATAGTGGACAGAGTGAATGCTGTCAATAACTATCTGCACACAAAGGAAGAGATTAGGAATAGATGGAACGACCTGGGGAGGGATGTTCATTCTCTGGCCTCCAAGCATCACCTGGAGGCCCAGAAGACTGGTGGTGGTTCTCCCAGCTTCCCTTTACAACTATTTCTCTGAGAAGAGAAGGTCTTGCAGATCCTACATCCTAAAGGCTTCACTGGAATCCCCGGTGGAGTGGATACTGGTAGGTTTAATTTAGGAATGCCTACACAATCACTTATCCCTAAGTAAGATGTGAGAGTGTTGCCTCCTACCCATGACTGGGTTCAGATGTCTGTATGTATGGAAAAGAAAATATCAGATGAAATGGTCACACTATACATTTAATGTCAACACACATCTGGTTTCTTGGTAAAGGTGGAAATGTCATTGGGTAATACATGAACACATATTAACATCAAATTTATGGACCTCAAAATCTTTTTTCAAATCTTATTGTATTATTTGTTCATACTTTGTAAAAAATTGTTTAAAAAAAAACATCAACAGAGGTAGTACTTCCCCTGCTGCACTATTAGTGACAAACACAGTCGTGTTTCACATTTTCTTGTGTCAAATCTTGTTAAGGAAAGTATTGTTCGTATCTGACATTTAGAAATCCACTAGACTCCATTTTGATTGCAGGTGACACAGTAACAATTGAAAAATGCACAGCTACACGCCCTAAAATGGTGACTGGATGACCTTGCTGTCAGATCATTGGCTACCCAACAGCCTTTGGCGGAAATGGACAGCATAGCAGGTGGTAGCCTCCATGACAGGTCCTGCCATAGGCTAATGTGTGAGGTGGTTACACACGAAAGCCAATGGTTATGTCTGTCTCTATCTCCAATAGCATCTGCCCTGTACTTGTATGCTGCTGTGTGGAAAAACACTCACTTGCCTCCTACACTGCAGCCAACAACACCTCCTTGATTTTTTGCTGCTGTTACCGACCTCTGGGAGCCAGGATGCCGGGCCGAGATGATAGGGCCCCTGCCTTCAGCACGGAGGAGCGGAGGTTTCTATGCCAGGGAGGTTCTGTCCCTGTACAGCCAGTTCTATGGGACCCTGGAGAAACAGGTACATGTCTGATTGATGAACGTCTAACTGAGTAACCTCTTCCTGTCTGATACACAGGCTATTTTGTTCCTTTTTTGGTAATGGGGGAAGTATTGTGATTGGAGTTGACAGAATGGTGTAGCTGGGACAGATTTTTCCGCTGTCTGGAATGTCTGAGCATGGCAATGTCAAGTCTCCTGAAAGTAGAAGCTGTTATGTGTGTCCATGTAACCAACACATCATATTCCATCACACAAATTGCAGGCCACTGACTACCAGTAGACAGTTTACCAGCAGCCTGACAACATACAGCCAATGTTGAAATGATATTGATGTTGAGGGGAAAATGTACAGGGTCTGGAGTTTTCTGAGGCTGTGCTGTCAAGTGGGATTTCAACTTATAATGTGCATTAGGCTGTTCTATATGATTTAAACCTGTCAAAGAGCCACATATAGGCAAAGGTATTATATGTGCAGCAAGTTCACATGACACTGGCTCGCAATCATCCATCCCAGCCTGTCCCATTCCAACACACACTTGTTCATACATCCCACAAATCCCTGCTCTCACTGACACATAGCAGCCCTTCTATCTTGCCCTTAGTCACTGTATGTGATGTAAACTATGGGTTCTTATTCTTGGGAGGTTAGGCAGGAAGCCAGTGTAGCTGTGCATGGGATTATGTGCAAGGATTGTACAGGAGGGTTGTTGTAGGCCTGAATAGGTAACATGAGGAGCTAGCAGGTATTAACTGTGCTCATGAAATCACTGCAAATCAGTATTTCCAAGCTACCTGTAATATTTTGTTTGAAAACAATCTGGTTACTGTTTGGGAAATGTACATGTGAATATCCAACATGCAATTTCACAGCAGTAATGTTAAACGGAAACACTCAAATTTCTTTTCTTGCTCTTTTCTGGCATCAATACAGGTCAACACCCATCAGAAGCTGGAGATTTGGTTGGCCATCTCAAAGAAGGTGCAGACCCTGGGGGTCCACTAGCAGCACAGCCTGCATTGTAGGAAAAGATGGGAGGAACTGCGTAGGGCAACACAAAAGTCTACAGAGAGCCAAGTTTGGCAGTCCTCCCAGTGGTGCAGGTGCGTGTGCCGCACCATGACCCACCTAATGGCCCACATCCTTGCAGTGGCTTACCTGGAGTTTGATGGGCAGTTGAGGGCCCAGCAGCAGCCACAAAGGGGTAAGTCATTCTTTGTAGATATTGTTGTGTTTTGACATCTTTAATTTCCAACTATGTTGTATGCCATCAACATTGAGGTTGACACACATCCAAAGCCCATGAGGATTTCTGGAGATGTAAGTTGATCAGGCAGTGACACCTGCGTCTTCATCCACCCCCCGCATTCCAATCACCACCCTCCCTCTTGCTCCCCATCCAGTTGGCCATATTTTCTGTGCAATTTTATTTATTTGCTTATGAGAGAGTTATCTCATTTATATAAAACATTTTTATTTTGAGAATACATTTGTCCTGGCCTTATTTTGTGATTGTTACTAATAGTTTGCTGATAATGTTATTTCTGCTAATGTGTGTGCTATGCACTTACTCTAATTTGTGACAGTGACAAGCACAGGTCACAGGTCGTATCTTATAGATATTTTTTCAAAACATACATTAGTGTTGTACATTTGTGATGGATATATTAATTTTGGTGCAATGATTCATGTTGTCACTGGACACTTACACCAAAATCATATATGTTTCTGTTTTTGTAACAGCAGAATGCATGTGTGTTTATTTTGACACAATGTGGGTCATTACGACCTCGGCGGTCTTTTCAAAAGACCGCCGAGGACGCGGGAGACAGAATACCGCCATTGCCGGCGGTATTTCTGTCTCCCCATTATGACATTTCCACTGGGCCAGCGGACGGTAACAGTGTTACCGTCCACTGGCCCAGCAGAAATGTCACATCAACATTGCAGCCGGCTCGTAATAGAGCCGGCGGCAATGCTGATGTGCAGCGAGTGCAGGGGCCCCTATGCCTGGGGGCCCCTGCACTGCCCATGCCAAATGCATGGGCAGTGCAGGGGCACCCCAAGTCCCCTTATCGCCGGCCTTTCCATGGCAGTGTGTACCGCCATGGATAGGCCAGTGGTCGGGGACTCATAATCCCCAGGGCAGCGGTGCTGGCACCGCTGCCCTAGGGATTATGACCGCCAGGTGGAATCCTGGCGGGAAAGTGGAGGGGCCAGCGGTATGGCCGTGGCAATTCCGCCACGGTCATAATTGCTGGCAGAACACCACCAGCCTGTTGGCGGTGTTACCGCCAACATACCGCCTGCCGCCAGGGTCGTAATGACCCCCAATGTGTCAATAATATGCACATATGCATTACGCAGAGAACCTGGCACAGTTAAATGGGATCGTATGTTTATTTATATATTGCACACACCAAGGGGACATGAGACCTTCATACATCTCTGCCATGTTTGCAGTGTCCCGGTAACATTTGCTGTGCATTCTGTGTACACTCACCTGTAGTATAATTGCTACATCATCATAGGATTTATTTCTTCAGATTGGGTATAATGTTTAAGTTGATACTTTTGATATTTTAGGGACACTATTGCACACACATGTGTTGACGATTTTCTAATTGTGATTGTTGAGACTTTTTTGTAGGTGTCCATTGGCATGAAGGCAGCCTGTACTAGATGGCTGGGTGCTACTTATATGTCCAGGTCTGTTCTGATACATTTTCTGATGTCAACATTACACACTTCAGCATTGCGCAACGTTATGGTGGTGTTTGCACAACTTATTGAGTCATGCATTAGTCCAGTATACAACTCTAAGGATAACAGGAATTCCAGTGTCTTACCTTCTGTTCCAGCAATGACGGGGTTGATTTCCATCTTGAAACTGGGCCAGGAGCAAAGGCAGGACTGGTAATAGACGCTTCATGGCAGGAGGATACATGGAAAGCATTAAAAAGGTATGTTTTGTCCTTATATAGCTCCCAATCCGCCAACTCTGGTGAAGAGGTTTAGCCACCACATTTGCATCAGTGGGAATGCACATCGTGATTGGCTCAGCAGGAAAAGGGGCTGTCATCCCGCTGCCAGCCACTTTTGCTTCTGGTGCCGTCAATGCAGGTGAAGTTTCTTGGCAGTGGCGGTGGGCCATCGCCAGTCTTTCACCTATGCTCCTGCTGACATCTAAGTAGGGAAGGTGGACTGCCATTGTGGCGAGGGGTTTCCAGTCAAAAAGACAACGGTGGGACTGTTAGCACCAACATCTAAATCAGTCCCTTAATTCCTTCAACTGGGGGAAACTTTGGTGTCCCTAAACCTCTCAGTATTCTGTCTGTTTCAATATACTTTTTGAAGGAAGCAGCTTCTCACCATATGATTGTTTCATTTTGGAGAGCTATCTCTAGCACCTGGAAGGTACGTTTTGCTGATGAGGGATTTGGTTTATTGTTGCTTATAGTTCCCATTAAAGAGGAATGAACCACCTCATCTATTCTCTTAGCAGGAAGAAAAAATTATTGGCTAGTCGAGATTCTAAAGAGAGTCTCTGCAGTCCAGAGTACTGCAGTCTCATGTTTTTGCCAAGTCTATTAATCATAACCCTTATAACAATGACTGCTTGTCCCAGTCCACATAGTCACCCATAAAAAGATAGTTTGCTTCTGGATGGAAATCTTCATATTCAGCTATTGATGTAGGTCTGTGCATTTGCCATTACCAGATTTAAAAAAAAAAATCTTTTAACATTTTTAACATTTTTAAAGGAGCCTCCAATTCCAGAAAAATCATGTGACTCCGAACTAGCTTTTGTGATTTTATACACAGATCATGAACATCCTGCCTGTTATTTATGCTCTCTTTCCAGGGTGACATCCTCTCATCTCCAGCAACTGGTTGAGAAGGCTGTCCACATTCAGTTGCCCGGGAATCCTTCTGCACTGAATGTAAAACTGACTCTAGGCAAGGGTACCGCAAAAAGGAGGTCTGTACTTATGGAGAAAGGAAGATGGCAGGGTGGTTCGGCATCTAACAAGAATAGACTCACCTCCATCAACATTGCAAAAAGAGGAACATTCTTTCTGGGGAATATGGTTACTCTGCTGACCCTCTTTTGGGTGGTTCATATGAATGCATCATCTTCCTCTATGATGGGGCATTATCATCTGGTAGCCAGGTTGTTGTGAAACAATTAAAGTAAAAAAATAATAATACAAGTTCTTGAACATGAATTTGTAATGGAAAGTGATATACTTTTGTGGATGAGGAGGAGAACACTGAAAAAAGGCGAGGGGATGTTCAAAGCAGTCAAGAGAAGGGGGAGTTTAGGACATATTAGGAGGGGAAGGAGATATATTATCAAGGCAGGAGAGGGAGAGAATGATGTAGTAGGGATAGAGGTTTTATAAATGAATGCAGATTAGTAGGGCAGGTTTGAGTGACCTTCATAACTGTGGGAGGCTGATGAGGGTAGGAGGTATGAGAGAGGTGATAGCAGGTGAAGAGGAATGAGGGGATTCTGAGCCTGTGATCTGAACTGAGAAGTTTAAAAAAACTGAGGTAAACGATAACTTATGGGGGAAAGAGGCCATCTGCTGCAGACAGACAGGCAAGGAGAAAGGTGAGAGATGTATGATGGGGAGGAATTAAGACAAGAGGAACAATAGGTAAGAGTAGGAAGGATAGGGAAAGAAGGACCACTGAAGGGATGATTTACAGAAGAAGAAATGGAGAGGGGGATAAACTTAGAAGGTGATGTAGAAGATGTAGAAGAGGAGACTAATTTGAATGATGTTTTTGTTGGATAAGGGGAAAGTATTAGGGTCCAGGTGATAGTCAAATATGATAGATTGTTGGTGGAGAAAGGAAAACGAATAGGAGGTGGGTTATAGGACACTAGAAGTATAATCATTCTGGCCAGGAAGAAAATGAGAAGCAGATAGTGGACACCCTTTATTAGGTATGTGGCGCCCAATGTTGGCCACGCAATCCTCTTCAGGGACACTATGCATCTCTATAGCAACCTCATAGGCTTCAAACCACCTATCGATGTCATCTACCACAAAAAAGATAGACACCAGATCCTTAAGAATGTGGACCTTTGAACTCAGATGGGACTACTACTGGAACCTGCCTGTCTGGTGCTGATGCCCATCTCTCTGGTGTTCCTTCCATGAGCTTGTCACTCCAAAGCAAGTTTTTCCTCCATGGCCAATTTCTTTTCAGCTAAGGCTCTCTCATCCTCAGCCTTTCTTTTCTCTGTTACCAGTTTCAGTTTGGCCAGCTTCAGCATAAGCTCTCTCTCAGCGGTCCTGTCCTCCAGCTCCTCTGGGGGCAGTCTGGTGGAAGATATACTGCTTCTTGGCCTGGCAGAGGGCATCACTCCTGTGTGGATGTTGTCCCCCCTGGTGCAACAAAGCAAGACCTGTGCCCAGGTCCTCCTCTTGCTCATCCACATTATCCTCCACCACCTGGTCCTCTGCTGCTGCCAGTGATTGATGAACTTCTGCCCAGGCCCTCAGAGCCCTCTGGAGCTTCAGCTTCCTGGTGTTCTTCATGACTGGAAGTCCCTTCTCCTTACAGACCTCTTTGAACTTTGCAACAGTGTAGTTATTCAGGTTGGCAAGCTCAAACTCCATTCTTACAGGTGGAGCCACAGGCACAGACAGCCAGGTAAAATGAGAGTGAACTTGGAAATATTAAAAGTGCCAATTAAAGAGAATTTTAAAAAGAAACTCCAAATGGTATCACATTATTTATCTGGGATTTTAATGTTTGGTGTTTAATGTTGGCACTACACAGACACAAATACTGAGTCTCACCACTGAAAACCAGTGTAGGAAATAAGGTTACTAGTTGAGTGAAACCCTACACAAGCAGCAACCACAATTCTTACCAGAGTGAAATACAAGCAAATGCCCAAACTAACCTGTACTTCATCTCTGGTAGTTTTGCACAAGAACAGTTAGGCTTAATTTAGAAGACATCTGTAAAGTATTTATGCAGCACTTCAAATGTTAAATTGAAAACACAACACAATAAAAATCCCACAACACCTTGAAAAATTGTGAAATTTGATACATTATTTGACATTAAAAAAAATAACAAAAATCCAATTAGTAGACCCGCGATATCCAATTTTAAAGGTTTAGGTAAAGATAGTGCTTAAAAGGACAAAGCGCCAAATGTGGATATCTGGTCGTATTGGACAGGGCAAAGTCAAAAGTACAGGCTAACCGTGATGGGCCTTGGGCCAGATACAAAGGCCAATCAGGCTTGCTGATTATTGTACCTTAACTCTGTGTTGCAAAGCATTACGCTGCACAGTGTCTGTTCGGTGGAGCGATGCGAGGTCCACTTTGAGGATACATCACGCAATGGCAGTTCCAATGAGCTGTAAGAGCTGCAATACAGGCTTGAGTCGTGGCTGTGTTGGTATCAATGAAGAGCTGCAAGAGCTGTGATGGGGGCTTGTGCCATGGCTGTGCCACACTGCATCTATTATGATGAGAAGCTACAAGGCTGTGTCGGGTTTGTGTTGCACTTTGTAGGTTCTGATGAAGTTCACAGCTGGGCCGAGAGACCACCTTTAGTCCCACTTCCAACAGGCCAGGACTGGAGGGGCACCACCTGGTGAGCTAGGACTCATTGCAGGCAGAGTCCAGTAGCAGGGTTCAGGGTGGTTGGAACCCTTTCTGCTCCATAGGCTCTGACCAGGAGGCCAACCAACTAGCCCTAGGGGGCACTGTGGTGGTCCTAGGTTTAAGGTGCAGGTCCTGTCCGTATCATTCAGGCAGCAGGGCAGCAATGCAGCAGAGCAGCAGGACAGCAGTGCCGCAGGGTAGCAGAGCCAGTCCTTCTAGCCGCAGAGAAAGAGAGCAGTCCTTTTATGTTGTCTTCCACAGGTACACAAGTGGTCTGAAGAGTGGAGTCTGAGGGTCCAATATTTAAACTTGGTGCCTTTTTTGCAATTGGAGAGGTTTCTGGAGTTTCCCCCTTTAGCAGTGTCTGGTATTTTATTGCTTACCTGCCCTGGTTTGAGTCTCTCTGGGGCACAATAGGCTAGTGTGAAGTCCTCTGTAGGTAAGCTGAGTCAGTGCCCTTGAGGTACAAGTGTGGTAGGTGATAGCTCTGCCCCCTTAAAGTCAGTGATGGTCCATCCTGCCAACACTTAGACCTTTTTTTGTCATATAGTCTAGGACAAATACACAAAGGCCAACTGCTAACTACACCTAGTCATGTAACCCAGGAACAGGACAGGCTGCAGGCACCAAATAGGACTGGACAATGGAAACTCTCTAAAAGAGGATTTTTTTAAATGATTACTTAAAATCCAAATTTACCATTAAAGAGGAATTTAAATTATAGTTCTTCAAGTACCAAATGTTAGAAATTGGGTTTCTGGTTGGCAGAGGTATGCACCTTATCAAAGCAGGAACCTCAATCCTAGTCAGGTTAAGTCACAAACACACCCTAGGATAACCTGTGCTCACCTCTGGTAGCTTAACGTAAGAGACAATGGCCCAGAGTTACTAAATAGTCATACAGCGGTGTGCAGCAGTCAAACATGCTGTGTTAAACTGCATGAGAAGGAGAGAGCAGGGAATTACCATATTTACAGAAATATGCTCTCTCCTCGCCTCTCTCCAGTGCTGGCGCTGATTTTAGCTGCTGTGTGTTACACATACCTTTGCACCATAGTGCACGGGTGTGTGTGAGTCTAGAATAGGATTTGTGCTGGAAGGGTACTTTAAAACTTTTCTGACGTTGTTTGTGTGCTGCACAATGTAGCAAACACAAAAAGTCAGAAAAGAAAAGAGAAATGAAAACATTTCTCTTTTTAACACCTGCTTTCACAAGGCATTACCTTTTGGCACAATACCGTGTAAACTGTTGTTTGTAGATAGGGTTTTGCATCAAAAGTCATGGGTGGTTGCATGGGAACGTCCATGTAACACCCATGTAACAGCCCCGTGGAGCTCAGTTACGCAAAACAGTATTTTGCGCTGCTTTGCTTTCATTTTAGGGTACTTTCCAGTGCAAAACAAGGTTTGCTGGAAAGTAAATAGGTAAAAAAGTTTTTGCGTTGATTTGCATCACTTTTGTGATGCAATCGCGATGTAAAAGCTTGGTAAATATACCCCAATGTGTAAAGTATTTGTGCAACACATGAACAGTAAAACTGTAAAAACACCACACAAAAAGATTCCACCTCAGGTTAGATAAATAGAACTTAATTTAATAAATAAAGCAATACAAAAAAACAAAAGTCCATTATGTATAACTTGAGAGATGAATGTGAACTGTAAAATAGCACTAATGAGCAATAAGCATCTGTTTGAAATTGGGACTCTAGTTGGCGGAGGTATGCACGATGTCCAAGTAGGGACCACAATCCTAGTCAGGGTAAGTCACAACACAGCCTAAATTATCATGTGCTCACCCTTGGGTAGCTTAGCACAGAGCAGACAGGCTTAACCTAGAAGGCAATGTGTAAAGTGTTTGTTAAATAACTCATACAGTCACACAGTGAAAACATCATAAAAAGTACTCTATACAAGTTTAGAAAATTGGATAATACTTATCTAAATAAAATAAAACCAAAATGACAAAAATCCAATATGCACAAGTCAGACATCACTTTCTAAAGGTTTTAAATGAGTGTCAATCCTTAAGAATCAGTGGTTGTAACCTTTTAACACACAGTACCTGGGATGGACCAAAAATAACGATGCCGAGGGCCGTAGAGGAGGAGATGTGTTGGAAATTAAAGCAATGCATCATTTTTTCCAGCACGGCAAAGGTGATGTGTTGTTTCTTTTCACGCGGCAAGGGGATGTGTCTTTTTTCGGGTGCTCAACCTTGCTTTCTCACTGCGATGCTATGTTGCTCTTGTTTAAACTAGGAGAAAATGATGCCAAAGAATGCAGCACTCTTGTTTGAGTAATTAATTTATTAAGGCACTTCTCAGATATCAAATAAAAGCACATGAATATATGAAAATAAGCATTTAACTCAAATGAAGTAAAACGTGTATACACAAGAAAAATCTGAGCAGTTAAACAATCTCAAGTAGAGATATGCAATGCATCAACAGTGAGTATCTTTGGTTAAATATATACTAAATAATAAAAAATAAAAAATCATCTCCATGAGGGTTAAAATCATCATCCTTGCCAGTGCATGCCGGCCAAGACAGGATATCATACATGAGATCAATAATTTCCCAGACAGCGTGCCTGCTCCACCGGTGAGATCCTACATAAGCACCATGTTTCCTAGGGCCAGATGTAGCAAGCAGTTTTGCCCAATCTGTGTCTATGGGAAAATGTGTTCATACATATGGCCCCTAGTCTTTTATATCTTAAACTAAATCAAGATGAAGATTCTAGTAATTACCCTCCCTTCTGTTTTGAAATTCATACTCTGGGTGTACTGGGTGTGTGTCAAAAACATGCAGAAGACCAGGCCAGGCCCTAATGACACAGCTGTACCTTTCCCTGATTAAAACATTCCCAGCCTGATACTTTCATCATGTCCGTAGACCCCATAATATGTTCCAACCTGTACTGGTGAGAAAAGCAAAAACACGTTCTGTGTGGAAAACAAGCTTGGTGTGGAAAAACCCTGCGCCGCCGCTGTGACGGCACCTGAAGCTAAGCACAAAATGGAGTCAATGGACAAGATGGATTCAGTGGTCAAATACACATAGCATTACAGATGCAGAGATATTTTGACGCCCAGGAACGATGCATGGAAAATCCAAAACATTGTGAAGAGGCAACAGGTGCTGCATCAATCCGGCAGGCGATGCTGCAATTTTTCAGCTGCAAGACAGGCGCTGCATCGATTCCTCAGGTGGTGCATCAAATTTTGCAGGTGCTGCATCAGTTTTTCAGGTGCTGTGGACTTTCTCCTTCAGATGAAGTCTTTAAAGGTCCTGAGACTTCAGAACAGGGGGGAGCTCAGTCCAAACCCTTGCAGAGCACTTGTGGGGGAAGGCAGAGTCCTTCCAGGAGAGTCAGGGAACAGCAGGCAGCAGGACAACAAACAGGAGAACAGTCCTTCCAGAAAAGCAGTCCAGATGAGTCCTTTAGACAGCAGAGCAGTCCCTCTGATTGAGTCCAGTTGTAGGTCCAGAGGGGTCTGATTTTAGAGGGTCACAGACCCAGTATATATACACACCCAAATGTGCCTTTGAAGTGGAGGAAAACCTCAAAGAGTGGTTTTGAAGAGCACCAGTTCCCCTTTCAATCCATTCCTGTCTGCCAGGAGATCTGTGAGGGGTTATCAGTCCTTTGTGTGAGGTCAGGCCACTAGTCTTTAAAGTGTAAGTGAGAGCCCCTCCACCATTCCTGCACAGGAAGACCCATCAGTAGGCAGATGAATGCAGATGCAGCTGAGTGTCCTGTGTTTATGGCTGTCTGGGTGGAAAGCACAAGGGGCATTGTCAACCAGCACAGACAAGATGTGGTTTGGAGACAGGCTGTAAGGCACAGAGAGCAGTAAGTGCAGAGGAATGCCTACTTTCTAAAAGAGGCATTTCTGAAGTAGTCATGTTAAATCCAACTTCACAAGTAAGCAGGATTTCTCACTATCATTCCAACCAAACCAAACATGACAATGCCACTCCTTTCAGACCAGAAATTACCACTTAAAAGCACATAAAGGAATGTCTAATGCTGACCTGTGAAAGGGTCAGGCTTCAGTGAGTTTTTCACTACCAGGACATGTAATGCTTACAAGTACATGCCCCTCTTTTTAGTTACATAGCACCCTGCCCTCTTGGCTACCCAGGGCCTACCTTACTTGTGACTTATATACAATAAAAGGGGAGTTTAAGGCTTGGCAAGTAGTTTTAAATGACAAGTTGAAGTGGCAGTGAAACTACACACACGGGCCTTGCAATAGCAGGCCTGGGACATGGTGAAGTGGCTATTTATGTGGGTGGCACAATCAGTGCTCCAGGTCCATTAGTAGCATTTAATGTACAGGCCCTGGGCACATGTAGTGCACTTTACTAGTGAATTACAAGTACATTACATTTTCCAATTGGGTATGAGCCAATGTTACCATGTTTGAGGGAGAGAGCACACGCACTTTAGCACTGCCAGCAGTGGTAACATGTACAGGGTCCTAAAACCAGCAAAAGTGAGAACAGGAAAATGAGGGAGGCAGACAAAAAGTTGGGGAAGACCACTCAAAGGCTGTCAGGTCTAACAGCACCTATTTGGAATAGCTACTGGACTGGGGCAAAGTCAAAAGTTCAGGCAGAGCACTATAAACAGCAAATCGGATATAGGGACCTGCTGAACAAAAGTACCATGATTTTAGTTGTGTCGACGTTGAGGAAGATGCTGAGTGCAGATGAGACAATGCATCTGTTCTGATCCTGCAACAGAAGGAGATGCATCAGTTTTCTCCTAGCAACATCTGAGGGTGATGCCCTACTTACAAATGCAATGTGACGTCATGCTACTGCTTCTGCAGCAAAGGATGCATCAATTGTGAGCGTGATGCACTGGTTCCAAAGGTGACGTGCCGGGTACACTCTATGTGGTGACGAGGATGCACCAGTTCCAATCCATGCAATGGCGAAGATGCACAGGTTTCTGATCCTTGCAACAGTGTTCTGCGATGATTCTGAAGACCATGTATGGGTTCAGTTGAAGTAGCACCATAGGCCTCACTTCCAGGGATCCAGGACTAGGGTGGCACAATTTGGCAGGACAGACTCACAGATGGTAGAGTCCAGATGCAGCAACAGAATGGCTGGACGTTTTTTATGCCCCTGAGACTTCAGACAACAGGAGGCTAGTCCACTGGCCCTTGGAGCCACCCTGGGTTCTGGGCTGGAGAGATGCAGGTCCAGTCCTTCTCACTCCCAGGCAAGAGGGCAGCAGGTCTGCACAGCAAAGAAGGAGTCCTGCAGAATAGCAGTCGTACACAGTGGCAGTCCTTATAGCAGCACTGCTGTCCTTCTTCCTGACAGTGTATCCACAGGTCCAGATGTGTACTGAAGTGATGGAGCCAGAGGTCCAGTAGTTATACCCTGTTGTGCCTTTGAAGTGGGGGAAACTTCAAAGAATGGTCTTTGAAGAGCACAGAGGTCCTCCCTTCCCGCCCTGTCTCCAAATTCACAACAAGAGTATGCAGCCCTCTGTGTGGAGACAGGAAAAAGCCTATTCAGTGTGTCAGATCCTCCCGCCCAAACTTCCCACGATGGCCCTTCAGAATGTGGATGGCCCATCAGTCATAGCTAAGCCCCCCTTTGTGTGTGGCTATCTAGAGGGAATGTACAAAGCCCAGCTGCAACCCAATCAGATGTGTATTCAGAGACAGGCATAAGGCACCAAATGGCTAAATTAAGAGAAAGCCAACCTTCTAAAAGTGTAATTTCAGCCCCTCCCATGCAGCCAACTCCATGTGCAAGTGTAGGCAGGGAAACTGCTATGTCCCAGGGTGCCCACCCCAGGGCCATTATTTGGTCTGAGAGGGCAACTATGTGGGCCCCCCATGCCTTTGTTATCCCACCTGGGCCCCCATGGGCCCCTAGGAATGGGGTCCTGAGGGCTGAAACCGGTATGGGGAGCGGAGCTACAAGCCCTCCTCCCCATTAATAATACTGCCTGGGCCTGGAAACCAGATATCATTGGCCTGGGAGGCTGTTTGTCCCCTTCTCCTTCTTAACTTTGACTGGGCCAGGGAGGATGGGGTCCCCGGGGCTGAAATCAACCCCGGGGGGGGGCGCATGCCCCCAATCCCACTTTTAAAAAGGTCAGGCCCAGGCTTTCGCTCCATTTTTAAGATGAGTTTAGGGTTTTTAAACATGACTAGATCCCAAACCGCTAGACGGAATTACACCAAATTTGGCAGCAAAGTAGATTTTGGTCTAGAAAGTGCACTTCTTGTTATTTGATTTAAATCCACTCAGTAGTTTTTGAGTTATTAAAAGAAAACCAAATTTGCATATATAGGGATGCAAATCCTCCTCGGATTCATGAAACCACACGCCAATAGCAATGAGGTGATTGGCTGGCCGTAACCTGAAAGAAAAGTTGTGGCTGCCATTTTGTTCATCAGCACTCGGTTCCCAGTGCAGAAAATAAAAATAAAAAGTGATAGAAAAGGGTCAAGGTGGAGGTACCCTGACCCCATGGTGCTAATAGAGGGGTCTGTGAGGGACCCCTCTTGAGCAAGACATTGTCCAAAAAACATTTTTATATTTCTTTACATTCTACATTTTTTTTATCAACCAAGGAGTCGCTGATCCTCCCTGACCTTCACTGGATCCTCACAGATTTGGGTGGATTTAGGGATCTAGACCCCAATTTAAAAAAATATATACTCACGCACAGATCCACACACCTACTCACACACCCACTTACACAATCACTTACACACCCACTCACATACCCATACAGCCACTTACACACCCACTCACAGACCCACAAAACCACTCACACACCCACTCACAGACTCATACAGTGATTAACACCCCCACTCAGACACTCACACAACCACTTACACACCCACTCACACACCCATACAGCCACTCGAATACCCACTCACAGACCCTCAAAACCCCTCACCCACTCACAGTCTCCCACAGCTTTCACACACCCACTCACCTACCCACTTACATACCCACACAACTACTCACAAACCCACTCACACACCAATACAGCAATTCACAAATTGACTCACAGACCCTAAAAACCACTTGCACACCCACTCACAGAACCATACAAATTTGTGGTCTTATTTCGGTTTTAGATATGCACTTGCTATTCTACACACATTATAATACCCGTTGTTTTCCCATCCCCAATATATGTGAAACTCTTGGATTTTAACAGGCCACATGTAATGAGGGCCTCAGAGCAGAGGTCCAGTGAAATAAACCCGAGAGGGAAAATCCTGAATGATGTTCAGCTCTCAGAAGACAGAAATGATTAATGCTAATTTTTAACACCTAGGATCTGGGAAATGGCTTTCTACTGTTTCAAACATCCGTCAATATCCATGCTCTTTTCAATAAACGGGAGGAACAGTTCTTCAGCGTTGTAAAGAAAATTGCTTGCTGATTTCCATTACATTGCTGTCAACACATTCCCTGGGCACTGTATAGCCTTTCACTAACTGATACGAAGCGCAGTATTCTGTAAATATAACAAGAAAAAAACGCATTTTACGCGTAGAGGAGCACCGACTGGAGTAGATAAGGGAGATCTCTCTGAACTATATAATTACATTTTCTTCATTCCCAGATTTCAATTGCACTTTGAGTACGCCTACAGAATCTGGGCATCCTATATACTTATACCTGCGTATGACATTCCCTGCTTCAGTCCTTTTTCAAGAGAACTCCGATCTTCACTGTGTTTGTAACTGACAGTGGTGGTGGCGTCATCGGTAGTGCAGGGGCTGTGGTACACCGGTGCCTCGGGGTTTGAGGGGCCCACTGCACCCCAAGTAGAAGCTGCTTTTAAATACCCAACCTAAGAAGGTGGGTGTCCAAAGCCCTATTTTGCATTAAGGTCCCTGGAACCCTCGCTACTTAAGTGACTGATAGAGGCAGAATGTGTGACATCATAAAATGTCCTGACACTAATCTCTCCTCAGAAATGCAAGTCACACAAATCTACCCCATGAGCTGAGGTTTCTGATTTTTTTTATTGTCCAAGCAATTAATGTTTGACTGGAATACACGAATAACAAGTGCGCGTGGCGGAAAAGGCTCTGATAAGCCCCATCTGTTTCCTACTGATAACCTAATCCTGGGGGCTGCTGGGTAATGTCTCCTCTCGGAGCTGCCTAATCTGTTTCCGAAAGAGGGAATAGAGCCCTGCAGTGAACATTGTCATTCGACAGAACAATTGCGCACAGACAGCACTTTCAAGAGCGCAGTGGGAATCTTTCACAGCACTGCATCCCCACTGTGGAGATGATTCACCAAGTGCTCCTTTTTACCGCATAAAAAAAAGACAAGAAAAAATGTGTTTGTTCCCGGTTGACGACGCGTAAGAGAAAACGCTGTTCACCTACGCAGCGAGCAGCCTATATCTTTTAATAAAATAGTAAGAACAAGAGGAACAGGTAAATTATTATAGAAATCACTTTAATAAATCTATGGCACGGAAAAATAATGTGGTTTCACTATTATAGCAAAATAACAATATTAACCCCTTAAATGCACCCCTCCCCTCCCCCCAACACCAGTTGTGAGCCCCCTTTTGACTGTTTTAGGTGGTTAACTTTTAGGGCTTTTTAACTATTTTCCCATGTCAAATTTGCATCCTGTTTTTTCCAACACCCTGGGAATTCTAAATGTATGCAGGGTTTGTGGATTCCCCCGGAGGGGACTGAAAACATATGAAGTGTTGTAACATTTGGAATTTTTAAAGAAAAATAGAAAAAAAGAGCTCTAGATAAAATGCTTCCCTAAAAATGGCATAAACGAACGGTTTGCTGTTCCTAAATCGCCAGTGTCTCAGCGTACCGGAACATGCAGAGCTGAATCAAAAACCCTAATTTTGTACCAGAGTTTTGGCATTTTCCAAAGAGGTAGCCCGTTTTTATGGGTCAGCGCAAAGCGCTCCGTCCATAAAGTAATCTCTCTTTGGGCTTCAAACCACGCCCAGGTCACGTCAGTCTCTTTCATTGGTTCCTGGGCTTGCTCTTTAACATCTGCTTGCTTTCATTTGTGAAAGGCATGCATACTATAAAACACAAAAGGAGAGTACTCCTGGATCAGAGCGGTCTGGCACCGGCATGTAGGTACTCTCCCCGGGTATTCCCTTTGGAGGGAGTGTGACTATAAGGGAAAACCCCACCCCGGCTTTACCCAGACCAGAGGCCATTCGCCCCTAATTCCGGGACCTACCCTACCATGAACCACCTGTTCAGGTAGGCTTTTTAGAATTCACTTCTGAGCATTTCACTTAGTATTAGTGCTCCGGGATCCTAGACCCTGACGAATGCCCGTGACCTACCAGCACTTCGAGAGGGCAGAAACATGTTGGTCATACATATACCTTTTTAAGACTCTAAGAGACATTATTCTCTAGTGAGCCTCCTTCCCCGATCTTAACCTTACCAACATGCACCCCCATTAAAGTTTAACTAATTGAGATTGGTGACATGTATGGTAATTTTATTTCCACCCTATCTGGATCCCTGTAATTTATCCAGCCAGTTTAATTTCAGCACTCCCTCTTGTTCTTTTAACTAATAGGTTGAGTCCGACCAAGTAGTACCATCTTACTTGGGTGGGGCTAGGTGGTCAAATGATGAAGCAAGACACTATTATGTGTGTGAGACCACCTAGTCCGTAAGGGGACTCCCCCCTCACCCCTTATTCAACACAGCCTTCCGTTCCAGAGACACTCTACACATATGCTCTTCCTCTCTTCTTACGAAACGCGACCTAATCGGTACTGATAATTGAGGGAACACTGGTCCAACTCCACCCTCAACCCCAACTATCCCACACCTTTAGTGGTTATATGAAAGGCATGCATACGTCATGCCTTTTCCGGTGTGTAGCCTGCCTACACAGCACCGGTAAACTACTAGAAACATACAAGGCTCAATGTTTTGATCCTGGTGTCTGGACTACTTTATCTGTTAATTTTACCCACAGCGCGATTGCGCTGGGGTTTACATAGCGCGATCGCGCTCCGTTTTTTCGTTTTTAATTTCAGCGTGATCGCGCTGCATTTTACATTGCGCGATCGCACTGTGTTTTTTTTCTTTTCATTTGTGTGGCAAGAAAAGTTAGGTTAGGATTTTCAATGCAAATAGCTCCAACTCGAGCAAATGCGACCCCGTTGCATTGAAAATGCTTGTTTCTACTGTTTGTGCTCTACGTACTTCCAGTTTGCAGTTGAAACCATTGTGAAATTCATAGGTGATCCAGGAATGCTATAGATTTCTGAAAAGTAGTGAAAATTCCAAGTTCATCAAGGGGCCATATTTGTAGATCCCTCAGGTTTTTCCAAAGGAAAACAACTGTTTAAATAAAGCAATAATGGAAAGAAGTTGCAAAAAACGGCCATTTGTGACAACATTTTCATCTACGACATTTTGTCACAATAGACAATTTACAAAAGCAATATACCCTTAAGTGGATAGACCCTTCTGGTTGCGGGGATATATAGGCCCATATTTATACTTTTTGACGCACAACTGCGCCACGCAGTTGTGCGTCAAAAATTTTACCGCCGGCTAACGCCATTCCAAAGCACCATGCGGGCGCCTTATTTATTGAATGACGTTAGCCGGCGCAGCGGACTGGTGTGCATAAAAAAAAATTACTCACACCAGGCTGTGCCGGCGTAGGGGAAAATGGAGCTTGGGCGTCAAAAAATGGGGCAAGTCAGGTCTGAGGCAAAATTCAGGCCTCAACCCGATTTGCGCCATTTTTTTTTACGCCCAACCCCCATTGAAATGACTCCTGTCTTAGCAAAGACAGGAGTCATGCCCCCTTGCCCAATGGCATGCCCAGGGGACTTATGTCCCCTGGGCATGGTCAGTGGGCATAGTGGCATGTAGGGGGGCACAAATCAGGCCCCCCTATGCCACATAAAAAATACGAAAAAAAAACTTACCTGAACTTACCTTTTCTTCCCTGGGATGGGTCCCTCCATCCTTGGGTGTCCTCCTGGGGTGGGCAAGGGTGGCAGGGGGTGTCCCTGGGGGCATGGGAGGGCACCTCTGGGCTCCTGAGCCCACAGGTCCCTTAACGCCTGCCCTGACCCAGGCGTTAAAAAACAGCGCCCATCAGGCTATGCGCCGTTTTTTAAGGCCTGCGTCAAAATGACGTCACAGTATAAATAAGGCGCACAGGCCTTAAAGTCATTTTTTGGAAGGGAACGCCTACCTTGCATATAATTAACACAAGGCTGGTTCCCCCTTCCAAAAAATGACGCACATTGTGGAACTTTGACGCCCGCGGGGTCGGACGTCAAAGTATAAATATGGGGCAGGGTTTGCGCCGATTGTGCGTCAAAAATTTTGACGCACATTCGGCGCAAAGAGAGTATAAATATGCCCCATAGTGTATGTAGGTTGACCAAGAATACAAGGCGCCCAGAGCCAACAACTGAGCTGTACTGTACAATATTTTTTCATTGAGTAAAGAGTATAGACCAATTGACGGGCTATTTTTCAAAACATATTCTTCCCTATACACTGGCATACATTTGAAAGGCACAAATGCAATGAAATACAATTAGTAATAACAAATGTTCTACCATTCTATTCTCCTACACGTTTTCCAATAAAAATGGCACCTCACTTGTGTCGGTAGGCCTAGTGGCTGCAACAGTAAACGGGTCAAAATGAAACATCGATTCTTCACATTGAGTATAAAACTAGACACCTTGGGTTATCCAGGGTGGGGGTGACTTGCATGTCTCTCAACAAGTTGTTTTTACCCAAAATCCCTTGCCGACCTCAAACTTTGACTAAATATATTTTCTGTGATAGAAAGTTCTGGAACTTGTGTAGAGCCACAAACATCCACCTACCCAGGATTCCCCCAACCCTACTGATAAAAATGTACCTCACTTGTGTGGGTAGGCCTAGTGTCTGCAACAGAAAACAACTCGAAACACAACTTCGATGCATCACGTGTTTCCACCCAAAACTGACCTATTATTTCCAATGTGGGTAGCTGTAGATTTTTGACCCTAACTTAGCTGGCACAGAGGGAAACCTAGCACACCTGTATATTAATAAGACACTTAGGGGAATCCAGGGTCGGGTGACTGTGTTGTTATTACCACGATTTTTTACATACCTCAAACTTTGTCTGAAAAACACATTTTTCTCACATTTATATGATGGATGTTCTGGAATCTGGGGAGAGCTGCAAACTTCCAACCACTCGACATTCCCCAAGGTCTTTAAATAAAAATGGTACATCACTTGTGGGGGGATGCCCAGTGCCTGCAGCAGGAAACGGTCCAAAACTCACCAAGGATGCATCACATTTTTCCACTGAAAATTGACTCTTTTTTTTCCAATGTGGGTAACTGTAGATTTTGGACCGTAGCTCATCTGGCACCTAAGAAAACCTAGAACACCTGTACATTTTGTAAAACTAGACACTTACAGGTATCCAGGGTGGGGTGACTTGTATGTCTCTCCCCAAGTTTTCTTTACACAGAATCCCTTGCAAACCTCAAACTTTGATTAAAAACACATTTTCCTCGCATTTCTATGATGGAAAGTTCTAAAATCTAGAGGGAGCCAGGAACTTCCACCCACTCAGTGTTTCTCCAAGTCTCCTGATAAAAGTGGTACCTCACTTGTGTGGGTAGGCCTAGGGCCCATGACAGGAAAGAGCCCATAAGACAAAATGGATGCATCACACTTTACCACTGAAAACTGCTCTTTTTTCCAATATGACTACCTGTGGATTATTGACCCTAGCTTAGTCACCACTTAGGGAAACCTAGCAAATCTGTACATTTTTGAAAAATAGACTCCTAGGCAGATTTTCGTAAGCAATACCATTACATCCGCTGGACACTCTGGTTGCGGGAATATATAGGGCTTGTAAGTTCACCAATAACCTGAGGTACCCAGAGCCAGTAACTGAGCTGCACTTTGCAATGGTTTTTCATCGTGTACCAGTTATACAACAATTCATTTGGTAAAATATAAAGAGTGAAAAATAGGTATCAAGGAAACCTATGTATTTCCAAAACGGGCACAAGAAATGGAGTTTAGAAGCAATGGTAAATTGCACATCTCTCAATTTGTGGGTACCCATACTACCATTTCTCCAAATGACTTCTTTTTTACACACTGTCTTACATTTGGAGGGTGCAAATGCAGAGAAAGACAAATGACAATAACACTTCTTCTACTATTCTGTGTTCCTCTAAGGCTCCTGACTTGTGTGGGTAGGCCTAGTGTCTGCAACAGGAAACAGCCATTAACACAACATGGACATATCACATTTTTCTGCAGAAAACTGACCCTTTTTTCTGCAATGTGCCTAGCTATGGATGTTGGGTCCTAGTTCAGCTAGCACCTAGGGAAACCGAGCAAACCTGTACATTTTTTAAAACTAGACAATGAGGCATCTAGAGGAATCCAGGGTGGCATTACTTTAGTGGTACCCACCCTGTTTTTTTCAACCAGAATCGCATGCAAACCTCAAACATTGACTACAAAAACAAATTTTCCTCATATTTCTGTGATGGAAAGTTCTGGAATCTATGGGGAGCCACAAATGTCCATCCATGCAGTATTCCCCCAAGTTTCCGAATAAAAATAGTACATAACTTGTGTGGATAGACCTAATGCCCATGACAGGAAATGGCCCAAAATGCAAAATAGACGCATTACATTTTTCCACAGAAAACTGACTCTTTTTTTCCAATGTGGGTAGCTGTAGAGTTTGGCTCTATCTCAGCCGGCACCTAGGGAAACCTGCCAAATGTGTTTTTTTTAAAACTAGCTACCTACGGGTATCAAGGGTGTGTGTGATGAGCGTGGCTCTCACCAGGTATTTGTACCCAGAATGCCCTGCAAACCTCAAACTGACTAAAAAAATATTTTCTTCACAATTCTTCAATGGGGAGTTCTGGAATCTGCTGGGAGTTACAAACCTCTGTCCATCCAGCATTCCCTCAAGTCTCCATATGAAAATGTTACCTCACTTGCATGGGTAGGTCGAGAAGTGGCCCAAAACTCAACATGGACGCATCACATTTTTTCCCCAGAAAATTGACTTTTTTCCCCCAATGTGGTTATCTATAGATTTTCGACCCTAGTTCAGCCAGCACCTGGCAAACCTGAACTCTTTTTAAAAAAAGACACCTATGGGTATCTAGGGTGAGGTGCCTTGTGTGGCTCTCGCCAAATGTTTTTACCCAGAATCCCTTGCAAACCACCAACTTTGACTAGAAAAACTAATTTTTCTCAAATATCTGTGATGGAAAGTTCAGGAATCTGTGGAGAGCTACAAACTTCCATCCACCCGGCATTCCTCCAAGTCTCTCAATATTAACAGTATCTCACTTGTGGGTAGGCCTTGTGCCCTCAACAGGAAACGTTCCAAAATGCAACATGAGCTTATCTCATTTTTCCACTGAAAATTGTCTTTTTTCCAGTGTGGTTAGCTGTAGGTTTTGGGCCCTAGCTCATCCGGCACATAAGATAGCCTAGCCAATCTGTAAATTTTTAAAAACTAAACAACTAGGGGTATCCAGAGTGGGGATGATGTGCGTGGCTCTCACCAGGTATTTGTATCCGGAATTCCCTGCAAACCTCAAACTGATTAAAAAAACAAGCATTTTCTACTCACTTCTTCGATGGGGTCTTCTGGAATTTGCGGGGAGTCCCAAACCTCTGTCCACCCAGCATTCCCCCAAGTCTCCACATAAAAATGTTACCTCACTTGCGTTGCGGGTATGTAAAAAAATAGCCCAAAACTGAATATAGATGCATCACATTTTCCCCCAGAAAACGGACCCTTTTTTTCCCAATGTGGTTAACTGTAGATTTTGGACCCTACAGAAACCTAGCAAATCTGAACTTTTTATTTAAAAAGATACCCACGAGTATCTAGGATGAAGTGACTTGTGTGGCTCTCTCCAATTTTTTTTAATCCAGAATCATTTGAAAACCTCAAACTTTGACTAAAAAAAACACACTTTTCTCAAATATCTGTGATGGAAAGTTCAGCAATCTGTGGAAAGCTTCAAATTTCCATTCATCCTGCATTCCTCAAAGTCTCCCAGTATCTCATTTGTGTGGGTAGGGCTAGTGCCCTCCTCAGGAAACGGCCCAAAATGTAACATGGACGCATCTCATTTTTCCACTGAAAAGCGTCAAGGCAATTCTAGCAAATCTGAACATTTTTTTAAACTAGAGGAGCAGGGGAGTTGAGGGCTACATGACATGTGTGGCTCTCACCAGATAGTTTTACCCAGAAGCCATTGCAAATGCCAAATTTTGGTAAGAAACACACATTGCCTCACATTTCTGTGACAGAATATTCTGGATTCTTTGAGAAGCCACAAATATCCTACCACTTGTAGTTCCCACATGTCTTCAGATAAGAACGGTACTCCACTTATGTGGGTGGGGCAAGGGCTCATGTCACAAAAAGGCCCTAATGCAGTACTTTGAGAGACAAGGAAGAGGGGTGGCTGCCCCTGCAAACCTACAACCGATGGATATTTTTGAAAACTAGACAACCAGGGGAGTCCAGGGTGTTTTGCCTTGCATGGATCCCACATAGTTGTTTTGCCCACAATGCTCTGAAGCAAAGCTTTTTACTTACATATCTGTGATAGAAACTCATGGATTCCACAGTAATCCACAGAATTAAAACAGCTCTGCCAAGGAGTAACCTAGTTGAAGAGTCAAGTGATCAGCTTCTTGTGGAATGCACTAATTTTAAAGATGGTGCATATGTGTAGGGGCAGGTCATTCCCCCCTTTTGGAGCCAGTTACGAGAAGCCTATTCTCCTTGTTCTGATGCTGCCTATGTTGAGCAAAGGTGCCTGGAAGGTTTCAGAAATCTGAGAGGGTACTGAGGTTTGCTGGATCAGTGCTGTGTAAGCTTTGAATGTGTGTTTCAGGAGTTTGAAAAGACCTGTGGCTGGGGAGTCAGTGAAGCCTTTTGAGGTGTAGGTTATGTGCTTGTGAAGTGGAGGGAGGAGGCTGCATGGTTTGCAGTCATCTTTTTAATTGAGCGGGTAGTAATTCAGTAGCAGGGTGAGTACAGCGTGAATGGGTTTGAAATTATAGATGAAGTGGTTGTGTGTGCATGTCTGCTAGCTTGACTATCTGCCTTCTACCCATGCAATATCCCTGTTATAGCATACCTAGCCTAAGTCTTTCCCACCCGTTCACGTCTCTGTCATCAAAGTCTTGACTTATCCAGAATCATTGTCATGCAAACCTATACTAGCGCCTTCACTCACTAGCTAATTGAAGCTCAAGAAAATGCATCTTTTATGCGCTATCGCTATCGCTGCGCTATCGCTCACTGTACAAAATCCAACTCCATATCATTTTTGGATGCAAGTTGTGGGTGTCTGAGAATGCCCCGGAGGCCTTCATTGCTCTAAATGAGTGAGCATATCTACCTTTGAAGCTAAGGCGAACATGCTGGGGAATACTGCCTAAGTTCCTTAGAATAAGAATAATAGAATTAGAACAGACAGGACCTCCGCTTATATTTGCTTGATATAAAATCATATACAAGTTTTGAATCTGCTCAATGTATTGTTCTACTGTATGTTGTTGTATACATATTAGTTCACTGTCTGAGCACTGAGTCTTCTGCACTAGTTCGATGCATACTGAAATGTATATTGTCCTGATACCAAAAATGTGAAAATCATCATTGTGCAAAAAATTGTGTACTGCATCCTTTTCCAATAACATTGATTATGATACAAGTTACTAATTGAGGTTACACACTTTCAAAGCAAGTAGAAGTGTTGGTGAATGAGTCCCACTGGACAGTTGTTTGATTTAACACCCTTCCTCTGGTACTCATGGCAAATCAGGGTAGTCCTTATGTTGTATACATACGCTCCCAAAAAATAGCACTTCAAAATCTAGTCAAGGCTTTACAATTTTGCCACACAGCGTACTCTGTGACAATGCGGTTTGTGTTCCGTCTACCACTATGTGCAGTGTGGGGATTATAAGGCACTTGTCAGTCGGTGAACAAAACACCTACCACAGTCTGATAGTGGACAAAGGTGTCAAACAGGCCACAAACATGTCCAATAAAGGACTGAATGTTGTTGGCTGCTTGCTTAGTGAACTATTGGCCCATAAAAAGTAGGGGGCATATTTCTACTCCATTTGCACCGAATTTGCGTCATTTTTTTTACACAAATTCAGCACAAAACTAACTCCATATTTATATTTTGACGCCAGACCCGTCTAACGTCAAAATATTGGAGTTTGCTAAATGTTTTTAGATACGTGAACCTACCTTGCGTCAATGAGATGCAAGGTAGGCGTTCCCATCTAAAAGATGGCGCTGACCACATAGCCCCATATTTATCCCCTGTGCTAAAATGACGCACGGGTGGGAGGAGGGGCTAAATAATTGTGCAAAGCTTGCTTTGCACCATTATTCAATGCCTGGGTCTGACCAGGCATTAAGGGATACCATGAAATGGGTCCAGAGGTGCCCCCCTCAAGCCCCAGGAAATCCCCCCTCCCAAACCAGAGAGACACCCGGAGGATGGGGGACCTCATCCCAGGTAAGTAGAGCAAAGTAGAGATAAGTATTTTTATTTTTTAATTAAAGTGCTATCGGGGGCCCAACTTGGGGCCCCCTGTATGGCACAGGGTGCAATGGCCAAACCCTTGTCCCTTCTGCTGGCCATTGGGGTGGGGGAATTACTCCTGTCTTTTCTAAGACAGGAGTAATGTGGTATGGATGGTTTTGCATCAGAAAATGACGCTAGGCTGGTTAGAAGCTTTTTTTTTACCTCTAATTAGCCTAACGTCATTTTTTGTGTGCAAAACCCCCTTCTCCCATACCGCCACCCCCACCCAGATAACGTAAATATTTTTTTTCCTAGCCCACCCTTTGCACCGGATTGCGCCATTCCATACATTTGGTGCCCGGCTGGCATCCAGGAATGGCGCAAGCCAGCACTATACTTTTTGATGCAAAGGCATCCTGGAATGGTGCAAGCCGGTGCTCTACTTTTTGATGAAAAAACTGCGCAAACGCAGTTTTGTGTCAAAAAGTATAAATATTGGCCTAGGTATCTATGCACAGCCATTGAAAGTTGTACCTTAGAGAAGCTCTACTTCAGTCAATTTGCCAATACTTTCATTTAGTATGGTACAACATAAAGCAAGTAGGAAAACACAGAGCTGGCTGAGATGGACACTGGGGACAGTAAATATGACTCTTTGTTTAGAGCAGGCACTACAATGATGACATGGTTAAGTCTTTTTAGCTGCTTCAGGAATGTGATCAGCAATGTTTCCTGCAGCCTTGCTACGTCCCCCAGAGCATATGAAGTGGGGCTGCTGCTTCTGTAGCTGTAAGATTTTCAATAATGTTCAGCTTAAAGTCAAGGAAAAACATGAGTCTTCTTGTGGTGGTTTGACGATACACAACATATGCAGATGTTTCCATTTGGATCAGGTGAGTAAACAGTTTCTCATGGCAAGCATGCAAGTATGAGTTTTACAACTCGCATTGTATGGCTGAAGAACCTGGCCATTCTTATCTACTCTGCAAAGCACTTGTAACCAAGAGTACAGACGGACTTATGAACTTTGTCCATCTGACCCCAAACCATGATTGCAGAAGTGCACTCACCATGAATTGTAGCGAGTATGTATTCATCACATCTATCAGAAAACTTGACTACGAGCAGTTTGTTAAAATGCAGTGCAGTGGTCTGGGATTTCTGGAGTTTCTTACAAACAAGTGCCTGTGTGAATCCTTTGCAGTGACAACAAACTGTACTGCATGCCACAGTGCCAGCTTTGTATAGCTCACTGAATAGCTCTTCTCCTATATATATATTGTCCACATAAAGTGTGTAATCTTTGTGAAGGAGTAGCTAGACAAGCTCCCATACAATATTTCTTGTGACTCCTAGCATGGGAGGGAAACCTACAGGATTTAGGAGCATATTTATACTTTGCTTGCACCGGATTTGTGTCATTTTTTTAATGGAAATTCGGCGCAAAACTAACACCATATTTATACTTTGACGCTAGACCCCGCTAACGTCAAAATGTCTCAGTGTGCATCATTTTCTGGATGCGTGAAACCGCTTTGCGTTAATGACATGCAAGGTAGGTGTTCCTGTCCAAAAAATGACCTAGACACCTGTGCGCAATATTTATCCAACTGCACAAAAATCCTGCACGGCTGGGAGGAAGAGTCGAAAAAAGGCACACATCCCATTTGCATAAAAAATTAACGCCTGGGTCAAGGCAGGTGTTAAAATGGGGCAAACACACCAGTACTTAAGGAAAACACACAGAAGCAACATCAGAGCTCCAAAAGGAAGACATGGAGGTGCTATTCATCCAGCATGCGTGAAGACGCAGAGCACAGGAGCAACACCCAGCTTCCAACACACCAGCAGGGTCCCTAAAGGCAACGCAGAAGGCAGGAGAGGATATTCAGGACCAAGACAACCCTTCAGGGCCTCAGGGAACGTGACATCATCCAGAAGTACAGACTAAACTGGCAAGCCATGCAGCAGCTGCTGCACTATATTGAGCCACAGTTAGCACCCAGCTTTCAGACACCCCACATCATTCCACCAGAGACTAAACTGCTAGCTGTCCTCCACATATTGGCAAGTGGCTCTTTTCAAACCACTGGTGCCCTGGTTGCTGGGAACTCACAGCCCTCATTCTCTGCCTTCCTACCCAAGATACTGGATGCCATCATCTCCCTCATACCCCGCCAAATCAGCTTCCCCAACACACATCTGAAGCAGCAGGAGACCAAACAGGGCTTCTACCAAATCAATGGCTTCCCATACACGCTTGGTGCCATTGACTGCACACATGTACGGATTGTGCCACCTGTTGCAACCAAGCATCCATACCGCAACAGGAAGCACACACACTTCATCAATGTGCAGGCCATTGTGGATCACCAGGGATTGATCACCAACATCGTGGCAAAGTATCCTGGGAGTGTACATGATTCATTCCTCTTCTGCCACTGCATCATCAATCAACACTTCCAGGATGGACGATATGGAAATGGCCTACTTGTTGGTAAGTACAGAAACCCAGTTATATATACACAGCACAGCAATCCTGTAGGACATACAACACATACACCACTACATTGACACGTGGCCAGGAAGACACTGAGGTTGTGACACTGCTAGTCATGTTTGATGTCCTGACCCAATGGGATACACACCTATGGACAAATGACAGATGCAAATAACAACAGATGCCACTGCAGAGCCACAAGGGACCAATTTAACCCCTTCACTGCCAGGCCTTTTCCCCCTCCTGTGCCAGGCCTTTTTTTGGCTATTTGGGGCAGTTCACGCTTAGGCCCTCATAACTTTTTGTCCACATAAGCTAGCCAGGCCAAATTTGCGTCCTTTTTTTCCCAACATCCTAGGGATTCTAGTGGTACCATTTTTTAAAAATGGGAAAACGTGGCTGCAGAAGAAGGCTTGTGGTTTTTCCCCTGAAAATGCACCAACAAAGGGTTTATGGTGCTAAAATCACCAGCTTCCCAGCTTTCAGGAACAGGCAGACTTGAATCAGAAAACCCATTTTTTCAACACAAATTTGGCATTTTACTGGGACATACCCCATTTTTATGATTTGTTTGTGCTTTCAGCCTCCTTCCAGTCAGTGACAGAAATGGGCATGAAACTAATGCTGGATCCCAGAAACCTAAACATTTCTGAAAAGTAGACAAAATTCTGAATTCAGCAAGGGGTAATTTGTGTAGATCCTACAAGGGTTTCCTACAGAAAATAACAACTGAAAAAGAAAAATATTGAAATTGAGGTGAAAAAAACAGCAGTTTTTCTCTACGTTTTACTCTGTAACTTTTTCCTGCAATGTCAGATTTTTGAAAGCAATATACTGTTACGTCTGCTGGACTCTTCTGGTTGCGGGTATATATAGGGCTTGTAGGTTCACCAAGAACCCTAGGTACCCAGAGCCAATAAAAGAGCTGAACCCTGCAGTGCGTTTTCATTCTATTCCGGGTATACAGCAATTCATTTGCTGAAATATAAAGAGTGAAAAATAACTATCAAGAAAACCTTTATATTTCCAAAATGGGCACAAGATAAGGTGTTGAGGAGCAGTGGTTATTTGCACATCTCTGAATTCCGGGGTGACCATACTAGCATGTGAATTACAGGGCATTTCTCAAATAGACGTCTTTTTTACACACTGCCTTACATTTGGAAGGAAAAAATGTAGAGAAAGACAGAGGGCAATAACACTTATTTTGCTATCCTATGTTCCCCCAAGTCTGACGATAAAAATTATACCTCACTTGTGTGGGTAGGCCTAGCGCCCGCGACAGGTTATGCCCCAAAACACAACATGGACACATCACATTTTTTGACAGAAAACAGAGGTGTTTTTTGCAAAGTGCCTACCTGTAGATTTTGGCCTCTAGCTCAGCTGGCACCTAGGGAAACCTACCAAACCTGTGCATTTTTTGAAAACTAGAGACCTATGGGAATCCAAGATGGGGTGACTTGTGGGGCTCTGACCAGGTTCTGTTACCCAGAATCCTTTGCAAACCTCAAAATTTGGCTAAAAAAACACATTTTCCTCACATTTCGGTGACAGAAAGTTCTGGAATCTGAGAGGAGCCACAAATTTCCTTCCACCCAGCGTTCCCCTAAGTCTCCCGATAAAAATTATACCTCACTTGTGTGGGTAGGCCTAGCGCCCGCGATAGGAAATGCCCCAAAACACAACGTGGGCACATCACAATTTTTGACAGAAAACAGAGGTGTTTTTTGCAAAGTGCCTACCTGTAGATTTTGGCCTCTAGCTCAGCCGGCACCTAGGGAAACCTACCAAACCTGTGCATTTATGAAAACTAGAGACCTATGGGAATCCAAGATAGGGTGACTTGTGGGGCTCTGACCAGGTTCTGTTACCCAGAATCCTTTGCAAACCTCAAACTTTGGCTAAAAAAACACATTTCCCTCACATTTCGGTGACAGAAAGTTCTGGAATCTGAGAGGAGCCACAAATTTCCTTCCACCCAGCGTTCCCCCAAGTCTCCAGACAGAAATGATACCTCACTTGTGTGGGTAGGCCTAGCACCTGTGACAGGAAATGCCCCAAAACACAACGTGGACACGTCACATTTTTGGACCGAAAACAGAGGTGTTTTATGCAAAGTGCCTACCTGTAGATTTTGGCCTCTAGCTCAACCGGCACCTAGGGAAACCTACAAATCCTATGCATTTTCGAAAACTAGAGACCTAGGGGAATGCAAGATGGGGTGACTTGTGGGTCTCTGACCAGGTTCTACCCAGAATCCTTTGCAAACCTCAAACTTTGGCTAAAAAAACACATTTTCCTCACATTTCGGTGACAGAAAGTTCTGGAATCTGAGAGGAGCCACAAATTTCCTTCCACCCAGCGTTCCCCCAAGTCTCCCGATAAAAATGGTACCTCACTTGTGTGGGTAGGTCTAGCGCCCACGAAAGGAAATGGCCCAAAACACAACGTGGACACATCACATTTTTTCACAGAAAACAGTGCCTACCTGTGGATTTTGGCCTCTAGCTCAGCCGGCACCTGGGGAAACCTAGCAAACCAGTGCATTTTTGAAAACTAGAAACCTATGGGAATCCAAGATGGGGTGACTTGTGGGGCTCTGATCAGGTTCTGTTACCCAGAATCCTTTGCAAACATCAAAATTTGGCCAACAAAACACTTTTTCCTCTCATTTCGGTGACAGAAAGTTCTGGAATCTAAGAGGACCAACAAATTTCCTTCCACCCAGCGTTCCCTCAAGTCTCCCGATAAAAATGGTACCTCACTTGTGTGGATAGGCCTAGCGCCCACGAAAGGAAATGGCCCAAAACACAATGTGGACACATCACATTTTTTCACAGAAAACAGAGGTGTTTTTGCAAAGTGCCTACCTGTGGATTTTGGCCTCTAGCTCAGCCGGCCCCGGGGGGGGGGGGGGCAGAAATGCCCTAAAATAAATTTGCCCCCCAACCCCCCCAACCCCTCCCCGCGAGCGACCCTTGCCTACGGGGTCGCTCCCCTTGCATGACATTGGCGCAAAAAAAATACCCGGTGCCTAGTGGTTTCTGCCCCCTTGAGGGCTGATTGACCTAAAATCGGCCGATCGGCCCCCAAGGGGGGCAGAAATGGTCTAAATACAATTTGCCCCCCAGGGGAACAACCCTTGCCTAATGGGTCACTCCCCATATCTAAAAAAACAAACAAAAAAAAAACAAATTTGCCCTGGCGCCTAGAGGTTTCTGCCACCCCTGGGGGCAGATCGGCCTAATAATAGGCTGATCTGGGGCAGAAATGGCCTAAAATAAATTTGCCCTCGTCACCCCCCCAAACTCCCCCCCGAGAGCGACCCTTGCCTACGGGGTCGCGACCCTTGCGTGACATTGGCGCAAAAAAATAAAATCCCCGGTGCCTAGTGGTTTCTGCCCCCTTGGGGGCAGATTGACCTAAAATCGGCCGATCTGCCCCCAAGGGGGGAAGAAATGGTCTAAATACAATTTGCCCCCCAGGGGAGTGACCCTTGCCTAATGGGTAGCTCCCCATCTCCAAAAAAACAAATAAACAAAACAAAAAAAATAAAATTGCCCTGGCGCCTAGAGGTTTCTGCCACCCCTGGGGGCAGATCGGCCTAATAATAGGCCGATCTGCCCCCGGGAGGGAAGAAGTGGCCTAAAATAAATTTGCCCCGCACCCCCCCAACCGCCCTCGGGAGCAACCCTTGCCTACGGGGTCGCTCCCCTTGCGTGACATTGGCGCAAAAAAAAAAATCCCCGTGCCGAGTGGTTTCTGACCCCTTGGTGGCAGAAATGGCCTAAATACAATTTTCCCCTCCAGGGGAGCGACCCTTGTCCAAGGGGTCGCTCCCCATCTGTAAAACAAAAAAAACAAAAAATCCCTGGTGCCTAATGGTTTCTGCCCCCCTTGGGACAAATCGGCCTAATCAAAATAGGCTGATCTGCCCCGCAGGGGGGCAGAAATGGCCTAAAATAAATTTGCCCCCCAGGAGAACGACCCTTGCCTAAGGGGTCGCTCCCCTTGCGTGAAATTCATGTAAAAAAAAAAACTCCCTGGTGTCTAGTGGTTTCTGTCCCTCTTGGGGGCAGATTGGCCTCATACAAATTGGCCAATCTGCCCCCAAGGGGGGCAGAAATGGCCGAAATATAATTTGCCCTCTAGGGGAGCGACCCTTGCCTAAATGATCCCTGATGCCTAGAGGTTTCTGCTCCCCCTGGGGGCAGAAAAGGCCTTGCAATAAAATGCCCCCCCTGGGAGCGGCCCTTGCCCAAGGGGTCGCTCCCTTATGCCAGTTTCAAAAAGAAAAGAAAATCCCTGGTGTATAGTGGGCGTTTCAAAAGCCGGATTGCTTTGCAATCCGGCTTTTGAAACGCAGAGAGAGACTTCAAAGGGAAGGAAATTACTTTCCTTCCCTTTGAAGCCTCTCTCGGCCTCCCCCACGTGATCGGAAGAGAAATGCAAAGCATTTCTCTTCCGATCACGCTGGAAGATGGGAGGAGGCCCTGTGACTAACAGCGCGCAATCGTGCGCTGACGTCACGGGGGTCGGGGGTGGAAGGGGAAGGGCTTCCCCTTCCATCCCTGCCTTGGGGGGGTGGGTGGGGAGCACAGGGGGGGAGCGCTTGCGTTCCCCCCAGTTCCCGGGTGCAGGACGAGGTGATCTCGTCTAAGGCACCCGGGAACCGGTTCCCTGGACGAGATCACCTCCTCCAGGGCACAGTAAGGGTTAAAACCACACAGTGACAATGACATGGCCTTAACTAGCAGTACAACTTGGAAGCAGAATCTTACAATATCCCATCAATAACCCTTAATCACACACCCTTCCAAGCAATACGTACTGTGTAAGGTGTGTGTAATGTGTTTCTCTGCAGGCAAACACCATGAGACACATGGCATGAAGATGATGACTCAAATGAAGGTGACATGCAATCATTGAAGCAGTACCAACTTCTCACATCACTCCTGGGGTGACATTGCCCACTAGCAATAAGGAAGTGGACTGTGCTAAGAACACATATTGATGTGACAATATTGCAAAGTGCACATTGCTACACATACGGATTGAGACAATTACACACACCCAGACTCCCATTCTGACTCCTGTGTGCTTCCCTCTTCAGTATGGAATGCCATAGTCATAGTTCATCAGTCTGCATGGACTTCAGGTCCGATAATGCACTGCCTGGTAGTCGGTAGGACCTGTAATCAGATGTCCATTGATTCCCTTGTGAAAGGTCCAGTTGGCCTTTTGAACTTGATTCTCAACTACAGGACTTGTGAGAGACTGAAGCTGCACATATACACAACATATGTACAGGCATATGGACCTTCTGACACTTAAACCTTCACCCCCACAACCAAGTTAGCCTGCTTAATTGGACCAGGTTCACGTTTGCACATAAGCCAACTCAGTGAGGGCACAAAAATAGGCTTGCATAAAACATGTCACACATGGGATATTTGTGCATTGTCAATTGTGAACACTTCAGTGCTGCAAACTTATGGAGATGTGTTGTACACTGTCATCTAGCCAAATCAAATGGCCTCACTGTTGTTTTTCATATGCTATTACATATGTTGAATTGGATGGGATGTTCAGGCCACATAGTGAAACCATGTTACCACCACAGTGGAATTGATTCTGTGTGTGGAAGTATCATGTCACCTCCAGTGAAGGCACGTGGACACTTCTTTCACATGACATAATACATGGGAGATACACAATGAACTGCAAGTTTAAAAATATACTGCTGATATCCGGTCAATCAGCCAAACACCAGTTTAGATAAATAAACAACCCAATGCTGAAAGAACATCCTAGAAGCCTAGGATCCCACACAATAACACAAACACAGATGAGTCACAGACGATACAAGATAACAACTGCCATGCAAAGTGATAATCACGGTGCAAGCAACATCCAAATATTTACACTCATTTTCTCTTTCAGCTGATCAGAGTTATGGGACCCATCCTTGGATCATGACCCCATTTGCAAACCCAAGCACAGCAGCAGAACATGCTTATAATGAGGCACATCGGAGGACACACACCATAGTCGAGAGGACTTTTGGCATCCTGAAGTCAAGATTCAGGTGCCTCGACATCACCGGAGGCAGCCTCTTATATTCACCTGAAATGGTCTGCAAATGGTCTGCAAGATCATTTTAACCTGTGCCATCCTGCACAACATTTGTGTAAGGAGGAACATTCCCCTCTATGAACCAGACCCACAAATGCCTGAAGAGGAGGAAGAGGAGAATGCTGGTCGTCAACATGAGGGTGACCATCCAAACACTGCAGCTGGAGACAACACATTGTACAAAACGTCTTTTAACTCTAGTCCCCAACACCACTTTCTTACCATATGTCATTAAACACCTCACTTCATCACTCAATCACGGTCTGGGTAATTATTTATGCATCACATGATCCCTAGGAATCATAATCAGAGTTTAGCCTCATGGAGCATTGCAGAAATACACATTAGGATACTGAAAAACCCACATCACATTTGGTGGGTATGAATGTACAGCCAACATCACACACAGTGGAAATGACATATGTCCTGTCTATTTCACATGTGAAGGCCAAAATCAGAGGACCAAAGCTATGGCACACATCCATGTTGCTAACATGGTTCATTGCAGCACATGACACACAGCTAAGACACCATCAATCATAAGGTAAACAATTGTTTCATACATGAGGCAGTTGATGTGCTATTGCATTGGTAACAGGAATGTATGATCAGACCCTTGACAGCAGTAGGTGTGACCTCAGCTATCTTTGCAAGGAGCATGTGTGACAAGGAGTCCAACTATGCTGAAAATGGACAGCACGAGTGTCCCAGGTATGACAAGCAATGCTCACAAGACATGCCCTGCGCAGTCCATCCCAGGTAATAAGTACTGCCACTGCCATGTTTTAAGTCTCTCCCCACCCTTCTCTAGGGGGCCTGTAAATGGACTATCTGTACCCTGATAACCTTCGTCTACACACACCCAGACTCCCATTCTGACTCCTGTGTGCTTCCCTCTTCAGTATGGCATGCCATAGTCATAGTTCATCAGTCTGCATGGACTTTGGGTCTGATAATGCACTGCCTGGTAGTCGGTAGGACCTGTAATCAGCTGTCCATTGATTTCCATGTGAAAGGTCCCGTTGGCCTTTTGAACTTGATTCTCAACTACAGGACTTGTGAGAGACTGAAGCTGCACATACCTGTGAGCACTTCCATGCAGACCAGCCATTTGAACCTGCACTGCCATTGCTGCTGCATGGAACTGCTTAGAAGCTGCCATTTTCTGAATATCCTTGCTGTGCATTGTTGTATAAATCACTTGTGTAACAGAGCCCTTGGGGGATTGGGTAACGTTGCAGCCCACAGCACAAATACAGTTTTTAGTTCCCACGGTGTTGTTCCAGCTTTTCCCAGTCAGAGTCTGCTCACTGTGTATTTGCCTTGTTCATGTTTGTTCCTGACAGAGCCTGCATCCTGTAAGCCTGACTGGTTCCTGTCTTTGCGTTAACCATAGAGGTTCCCTGTGGCTACATTTGTCTCATAGTTGCTTTCCATGCCCTCTCTTTCCTAATGGGGTATTGTGTCTGGTAGGTCTACGATGAATCCTCAAATGTATAGTAAAGTTTAATCAGTTTACTTATCGTATTATGGTATGAGACATGTATTCAAACTGCCTAATCCAGCCCCCATCCCTTGTCTGGGTTTCATGTATTTATGAGTGCCAAACAGTGACAGTGTACTATGGTTGTATGCATGGATTTGGTACGGTGCCTCCAGCAGAACAAACAAAGTTTGCTAATGTGTATGAAAGGACAAAACATGTTTGTGCCGTGACGGTCCACACACAGATTCACATCGGACCCAACCTATTGATGGGGCTTGATGGGGCTTGCGTGGTAACAAGCTGTGAGATTAATCAGCACAGAGGCACTCATGTTCCCTGTTGCAGTGGAAATTTAAGAGGCCACTCTGTGTACAAATGTTGTGATGAAACATAGGTCATTTATATGACTCAAACTGTGGTGTACCATAACTTTTTTGGATTGGTGTTGGGACTCTGTGTCACAAACACTGTACCTACCTAGCATGTCAAAAAAGACACATATGCATCAAAATATGCTGCATATGTGTTGAAAATTGTTATTTGGGGTATTGTTGGGCTGTTTGTGGGTTCTTTAAGTTTCACTTTCCTACCTTCTTTCCCTGTATTTTCCTATTCTCCCTTTCCTATCCCTATTATTTTTGTCATGTTGGGAAGGCCATTTCTGGGGAGAATGGGTGAGGAGGAGCTGGGGACTTTCATTTGGCTGGTGTGCCACTTCCTCCCCCTGATGTTAGAGGCTAGTGGCAGGGTGGCACCGAGGCGAAGAGGCTCAAGTGGTCCAAGGTGCTGTTCCATCTGAAGAGAGTATTCAACAGCCAGCTCAAAGACCACCAACTCAAACATCACTGGGCTGACCTTGTGGCCAGAGAGCAAGACCTGCTGGACCACCTGGGTGTGGTGAGTGGAGGCCCTGTTGGTGAGTAAAAATCAGACTAATGTGCACATTTCAATGCTCTGTAGTGACAGTAGCAGATTTGTTGACATGATGCATGCAATGTTTGTGGACATGTGGAATGCAAGTTAAATATACAGTGGCCCTGATTTATTCAATACTTGCTACGCATTACCGTCATTTGTTGACGCAAATGCTGCACAAATTTACAAAACACAACTTGATCTTGTAAATTAGTGTTGCTTTGACATCAATAGATGATGGAAGTGCGGCTCAAACATATGTTTTATTTATGGCCTGTGAGTGTACCAGGAATGAGATGTATTTCACCTGCTCAATCAAGGAATTAATGTAGTCCCCAATTATTTGGTCTACATGTCTGAACTGTATTCATGGCCATACGTACAAAGTTCCTCCTAACCTCTGGTAATATCTTAGGCTGATACTTTGACTTGGTTTGTGCAGCATTTAAGTTAATTATGGATGCTAAATTAATGCACACTGGATAATATCTAAATGTTTGGTGCTACTTTCCATAGCTGTAGCATAAAAACATGAAGCAAATGCCACACATTTAAAAAAAAAGAATATCTGGCCCTATGTTCATAGTTCCTGTGTGTTTTAATTTGCCTTGGCCACAATTGCTGGTACAGAGCTGATGCATTTGCCTTCTGTGTCACTTTATAGCCAAGCAAATTTCATAAGTTAATGGGTCATCATGGGATGAATTGGTGAATGCATGGTCACAAATTATTTATTTACATGATGTTGTGCAAGGGACCCCTGACTGCTTCCATCATACATTTAAAGTGAGGAAATAGTTTGCTAGTTTACGTTTGGTACACCCCTGCTGATCTAGTTCAGCATATGTACAATTGTTAATTTCTCAGTATGAAGGCTCTCACAGACATGGGTGTATGCTAAGATCAGCAGACCAGCATTCCTGTGACCGCTGCCATTCCCCAGGTGCATACAAATTGAGACCTACCTCATCAAGATTGCCAGAGTAGGACATTTGCTAAACTATGTTTCAATTAGGGGACAGTGTCAGTTTGTTGTATAACCACAGATCACCCAACTTGGAAAATGTAAGATGATGAATGTGGCTAACTGTGATTAACAATACCTGATATAGATACACAGGGCCCTGAGTAACACATTTCAGGTGCAATGACTACACCTGTGCCCATGCATTCTGTCATGGATGATCAAATTTGACACTGTCAGCATATATTTCTTTGTTGTTTTGATTTAGATAAATGGCCAATCCATGTTTAGCGTAAAATTGTCATCAAGTAACACACAGAATCCATGCCATCATGGTGTCATAGGGGGCATATACGGCTCTGGGTACACTGGCAATGTGGCATATGTAACTTACAGACAACACAGGCCCACATGTATTGGACCATAGAAAGCACAATAATTCATGAGCTAAGCTGAACCCACATGAGCATCACACAGTAACTGATTGTCCCTTGATGCACAAGCCACAATACCTGAGTGACTGGTATTGCAGTGCACCAGGAATGTGGCTTTGCATGTCTCTCATAACAACAAATGAAGAAATGGAGTACCCTCTCTAAATAATTCAACACAAAATTGAATAATCATGTTTGTCACCACATGATTGTTAGGGCTGGTGCATGTGTGCATATGTGTGTCTATCACTCACTGGAGTGACAGGGTCAATACATGTTTGCAGTAGTATGACTGTTGGGGTGTGTACATGCCTGAGGTGCTGCTCTATCATATAAAATATCACACACAGTGATTTGTTGTTCCATGTTTTGTACAGTGAACAGACATTGAGCCCATTTCACCATTCAATGTTTTATAGGTGGACCAGCCCCCTACACAATTGGAGAAGTGGCTTGATTTGCGTACCCAAGACATATCCAGTAAGTGTTGATATGTTAGTTCTGTGTTGTGTTTGCAGCTGTTGTGTGATTGACTCCTGTGTGTTGGACACAGCAAGTATGATGTGCTGGCACATGATCTGATATGTGACTTGACTGGACTTTGACATTTTGTTCCATTTTTGATTTGGACAATCAGTGGCCGAGAGTCATATTTAGGGATTCTAGTGCTGCGCTGTAGGGATGGGCAGGTGAACAGGGTGATATTTGTTGCTACATTTATGCCAATGAAAAATTTGGAGGTAGCCATGTTCATGATTTAGTCAGTAAGTCATGCCCTGATTCACACAGACCAGTAGTGCCGAAGTATTACTCACATTCTTGAGCCTCCCTGTGAACTAATGAACATGTAGGACTGTATGTTTGACTTCCTAGCAACATCTAGCTCCACATGTTGTGCTACGTTTATGTGGCACTTGAGAAGAATTTCATAGGTGTGCATGCAGCTCAAGCCCAGATAGCTGCTTGTATCTATGTGCTTGTTTTTGGAAAGGTATTAGTGAGATCAAATGATGTTGACAATTGTCCGCAATTAGGAACATAAATGTGGAAGTGCGCTGGACATCTCACCACTGGATACCGGGTTGGCAAATACACCAAGGTGGTCATTACAACCTTGGTGGTCGGTGTTAAAGCGGTGGTAAAACCGCCAACAGGCCGGCAGTAAAAAATTTGGAATTACGACTGTGGCGGAAACCGCCAACAAAGACAGCCACTTTAACACTCCGACTGCCACGGTGGTACAAACAAACAGCGCGGCGGTCAGCGCCAACAGACAGGCGGAGGACAATGTACTGCCCACAGTATCACAACAGGCCAATCCGCCACCTTTTCCAGGGCGGATTCACCGCGGATAAAAACACAGCGGAAACAGCCATTTCAAAGGGAAAACGCTCACCTCTACACACTCCACGAGGAACGACGACACCATGGAGCCGGAACTCCATATTCTCCCTGCGATAGTTTTCCTGCTCCTATACGAGGATCAACAACGCCGGCGGCGAAGACCACGGTGAGTACTGCAACTACGACATAGGGGAGGGGGAGGGAAAAACACAGGGACACACACAACCAACATCACAACCCCCACCCCGACCCTCACCCACTACAACACACACACCAATGCATATCCAAACATTACAGTAACAACCCCCAACCCCCCCGGAAGAATGCAAAGACAAAAGGAAATGAGTTGAACCATTGTAATATATCAAAATACAGTAACCAAACATATACATATATATATATATATATATATATATACACATTAAACAAAATATACACCACGATTAGTAGTGCAGGTAATGCACCATTCATTGGGGGTCATTACAACATTGGCGGTAAAAGCCGCTTACCGCCGTGCAGAAGACCGCCAATACACTGTGGCGGCGGCGGCGGGAGACTGCCACAGCTATTATGACACACATCACGGATTCCGCCGAAATTCAGACACCCACACAATTCTGCCACACCAAAGGTCAGCGATAAATATGCGGAAACAAATCCTCCACCTCCACGCCAACAGAAACACGCCCATGCTATTACGACCCACGAATCCACGCGGCGGTCTTTCAAACGCGGTATTCCATTGGCGGTACATACCGCAGCGCTCAAAATACACACACAGCTCCAAAACACTGCAACACCGCCACATTGGACAATTCCAAATACACACACCTGATACACATACACACACCACTCCCACACACCCAACACAATATAAAACACACACCCACATCACACACAAACCCCTATGACCACAAATTAGAGACGAAGGCCAGAGAGACAGCAAAGCAAAGACAACACCAGCACACAGAGGCACACAACACCATCACCCACACAACATCCACGCACAAAATACCACATACCACTACACTCACCACACTCATCAACACATACACCACCCCACACATCACACACACCACCCCATGTCACGCCAAAGACACCCCCGCTTCTCCGAGGAGGAGCTCAGGGTCATGGTCGAGGAAATCATCAGAGTAGAGCCACAGCTATTTGGCTCACAGGTACAGTACACATCCATAGCCAGGAAAATGGAGCTATGGCAAAGAATAGTCGAAAGGGTCAACGCTGTGGGACAGCATCCAAGAAATAGGGAGGACATCAGGAAGAGGTGGAACGACCTACGGGGGAAGGTGCGTTCAACGGTATCCAGGCACAACATCGCGGTACAGCGGACTGGCGGCGGACCCCCACCTCCTCCCCCACAACTAACAACATGGGAGGAGCAAGTCTTGTCCATCTTGCATCCTGAGGGCCTCGCAGGAGTCGTTGGAGGAACGGACACTGGTAAGTCTAATCTTAACTATCATATCCCCCACCCTACCTGCATGCTATCACAAACCCCCACCCTCACACCCTCCCTTATCACCCTAACTCCTCACCAATCTACCCATAACACCAACCACCCATCCCAACCCCAAGACCTGCATAACACAACTGAGCATGGACACCCATCACTAAAGCATGCCCACTGCACATACCCACAACACCCCCCAACCATCACCACACAAGCCCCCACACAGGAACGCCTGCACTGGGGTTCACGCACACCCAACCATTGCACACCATGAAACACACACATGCAATAATCATGTACTTATACCCTCGCAGGAACCCGAAGGAACATCACCACACCAGAGGGTCCAGACAACACCACTCCACCCCCAGAAGAGGCCCACAGTGACGACAGCAGCTCTGTCCTACTGGATCTTGATGACCAGCCCGGACCATTGTGGGCCTCAGGACAGTCCGTTCCCCTTGCCCAGCCACAGCCCAACACTGAGCTGCCACCCTCTGTTAACCCCAGCACAGCACCCACCCAGCAGGCCCATACCTCCCTACCCAGGACAGGTCAATCAGCGGTGTGTCCACCACTACAGGGCACCCAGGCTAACCCACCACCCCAACAACAACAGGGACCTGGGGGCAGTGGTAGTGGGCACACGGTCCAGGGGACAGAGGCACAGGAACACAGGGGAACTGGGAGGGCTGCTGTGCGACAGAGGGAGGACAGGCCAAGGGAACCTACTCTCAACGAGGCCCTATCCTCCATCATGGGAGCATACCACCACTCCCAGGAGACGATGGCAACGGTCCTGGACAAGTTGCAGGAGACCCTGCGTCTGCAGGAGGAGCAGTATTTGGGGTTCAGGGAGGAGCTCAGGACCATCAGCTCTGCCCTGGCCACCATCGTAGGGGTGCTGACGGACATTCAAAAGACCTTGAGGGACACCGTGGCACTCCAAGGGGCCCCTGACACTAGCCAGGACGATGAAATGCCCACCACCTCCGCCGGCGCTAGTGGACAGGACGCCCCACCACAGGACCAACACACCAGCACCCCACCCCCTGCGGACGGACAACCACCACAAAAGCGGGTCCTGAGATCCAGGAACAGGACAGAGCAAGATGGTTAGACCCCCGCCAGGAAATAAGACCACCCTGATTGTCCCCCCACTGTCCCACTTTGTTACCCTGTCCAGCTTGGAACTGCCCCAGCTCCACTTCCAATGGCCAGATGTGCAATGTACCTGTGAGACTAATAGACTGGACTCTGCCATGGACATTCTTCCACCATGACCTCTCCCCATTTCACAACCCCCCTACATTTTTATGCACTTCAATAAACACCCTTGAAACCTCAATGATATTGGAGTCAGTCAATGATTGTGAACTTTGTATTGTCAATTACAGTGTTAAAAAAGGTTACCCATTGGAAGGTCAACATACCAATGTCACACATCACAAGCCTTTCAAGGGTGCAAGCTGTTGACACGTAGGTTACCACATTACTGAAACTGAAATGGAAGGGGACAACTCAGTTACCAAATAGGGAGTGAAATGTAGGTACAGGATAGAGGTAGACGTGTGAAATGTAATATAATGTGAAACATGAAATTGTACTCACCTGTGTCTCATTGAAAATATTGCTGTATGACTGACTCCCTGTTGTCGTTTTCATGTTCATCAGCTTCATCCTCATCACTGTCCACAGGCTCCACAGGCTCAACCACTGCAACAAGACCCTCATCTGGATCATCCTCCTGCAGAAAAGGCACCTGGCGTCGCAATGCCAAGTTATGGAGCATGGAGCAGGCGATGATGATGTCGCACACCTTCTTCGGTGAGTAGAATAGGGACCCACCTGTCATGTGGAGGCACCTGAACCTGGCCTTCAGGAGGCCGAAGGTCCGCTCGATCACCCTCCTAGTCCGCCCATGGGCCTCATTGTACCGTTCCTCTGCCCTGGTCCTGGGATTCCTCACTGGGGTCAGTAGCCATGACAGGTTGGAGTAACCAGAGTCCCCCAATAGCCATACACGGTGCCTCTGGAGTTCACCCATCATATCAGGGATGCTGCTATTCCGCAGGATGTAGGCGTCATGCACTGAGCCAGGGAACATTGCATTTACCTGCGAGATGTACTGGTCTGCCAAACAGACCATCTGGACATTCATGGAATGATAACTCTTCCTGTTCCTGTACACCTGTTCATTCCTGCGGGGGGACCAGAGCTACATGGGTCCCATCAATGGCACCTATGACGTTGGGGATATGTCCAAGGGCATAGAAGTCACCTTTCACTGTAGGCAAATCCGCCACCTCAGGGAAAATGATGTATCTCCTTACGTGTTTCTGCAGGGCAGACAACACTCTGGACAAGACGTTGGAAAACATAGGCTGGGACATCCCTGATGCCATGGCCATTGTTGTCTGAAAAGAGCCACTTGCAAGGAAATGGAGCACTGACAGCACCTGCACGTCAGGGGGGATTCCAGTCGGATGGCGGATTGGTGACATCAGGTCTGGCTCCAACTGGGTACATAGTTCCTGGATAGTGGCACGGTCAAACCGGTAGGTCACGATGACATGTCGCTCTTCCATTGTCAACAGGTCCACCAGCGGTCGGTACACCGGCGGATTCTGCCATTTTCCAATATGTCCCAACTGACGGTGCCTAAGAAGGACAACAGCGAAGAAACTGTCAGCATTTGTCAAGGTATGTACCCACAGTCACACACAAGACTACACCAGAAAATTAACCCATCCGGAAAAGGTTTTGAGTATAGGCCTCGGTATGTGTGACGCAGTAGTAATTGAAGCCATGTAGGCCCCTGAAATGGCAGCTGCCTGACCTCCAAACTGGGACAATGGAATTGTGGGGTAACTGCGCTGGCGTTGGACACCGTTGCGGTAGGCGGTCGTAGAGCGCGGCGCAATGCTGCATTGGTTAACATTGGACCCTATGGGTCCCAGGAGCCAATGAACAGGTGCGCTGGCGGTGATGATGCGCACCGCCGCGGACGTCACCGCCGCGGACGTCACCACCATTTTCTATCTGTTCAATCACTAGATACCTGACCTTCGACAGGAGAGGACCTACACCTCGGTCTGGAAGCGACGATGGCTGCTGCGTC